>NW_028145474.1:1500000-1797500 GCF_977016875.1 Pavona decussata | reverse complement strand
AAAGTGGGCGTATTTAATATGTCGAAAATCTCTCATGTGGCTGCATGTTCCGGCCCGTCCGTGTCATGCCAACGCACAGTTTGGCATAACACTATTGACTAATAATAATATAATAATAATAATAATAATAATAATAATAATAATAATAATAATAACAACAACAACAAGTCTCAAATCTGGATAGCCGAGCACAAGTGCTCTTTTAATTGGGGAGACTAACAAAAAATTTAAAGTAAAATCTATTCAACTAAGATTAAGTAAAGTTAAGAAAACCTAATAATTAATTATCATTAATTAACACCTAAAAAATTGTTTATTTGACAATTAACTGTGTCTGCTTTTCCGAAACAAATTATACATTATTTACTGTCAGAACAACAAATGAACTATTTTTCTCTTATGCTGACCTCGTAACATACGTTAACTTTTTACAATTAATAACTTCTTCCTTCCTTTTGCTTTTTCATTTTTTTTTCTTTCTTTTTTGCCTGCTGTCTAGAACCTAAATTAGCCAGGAGCTAACAAGACAACCTAATGGTTTATTTAGCTTCCTTGCTTTGCACATTAATTTAACTAATAATTAATTTAATTTATATAACACCACTAAATGATTGCACAAATAAACATTATTATTATTATTATTTTTATTATTATTATTATTATTATTATTATTATTATTATCATTATTATTATTATTATTATTATTATGATGATGATGATTATTATTATTATTATTATTATTATTATTATTATTATTATTATTAGCAAGAACAACGCATACATCCGTTGTCCAACACAGAGCTGACGTCAAACTTTCTTATAGCGATTTTAAAGTTGTTCAAAGTTTTTGCGGATCTAATATTTTTAGGCAGTTTTTCCCATAATTTTGGTCCAAGGTAACGCAAGGAATGTTGACCATGCATATGTTACTGTCAGTTTGTTATCATATGATGACGTGTTCCTGCGTTAATTCTGTGATCCGTGAATATAAATATATGAAACATGTATAAACTGCCAACGAAAGACTAAACACAAGAGACCCACGCAGTCAACCACCGAAAGCCTTAAAAAACTCAGCCTTGAACGCGATCCGAACCCATGACCTCTGCGATAAGCTACCAGTTAGCCTGATAGCTCAGTTTGTAGAACACTGCACCGGCATCGTGGAGGTCATGGGTGTAAAAAAAGGATATCGAATCTTGTAGTGTTTTCCTAAAGGTTTTAATCTTCGATAACGTACTGGTACAAATCGGTTCACCTCTATCGCATTCTTGAATACAACTGTCGTCGAATTCTAACTCGTAAATCGTATACTAAATCATCGAAATCGTCTCACAAATCGTATCACATGAAAATGTCAAATCTCTTCAAGTGACCTAACAGTAACAGTAACAATATGGTTAACAAGTCTGGATGAAACAACCATGTTAAAAGCATTACCAGCTGTTATGCAAAACCACAATCTTGTTAATTTAATGATAAGTATTCCATCCTTTTCTTGACGCCCACTACTGTGTAATAACTAATACTAATAATTACGGGGGATCTTTACAAAAGCTCAACAGAGCTTGCTTAAGATCTGCTTGCCTCTAAAAATAAATGAGTTTTGTAAAAACCTAATAATACATGATGTAAAGGATGTAAGGCAAAATAGAGAATGTTATATCTTTATAACTGTGTGTCTCAGTCCTGATAAGTGTTGTTTACAATTCATTTTGAGCACACAGGTCTGTAAGTGATCCCATCTCCATACGCATTGCCGTGGGAGAACTGTTTTGCCGTTCCCAACCAGCAGCTACCACTTGCCTACGGTGGAGCTGGCGCTTAAAGGAGTGCTATGCACTCGCCTCGGTAGTAAAGGGTGTCCAATACGCGGGTTTACTCCCGCTCTTTGACCTGACGGCTATGCCATGCTGAAGACCCTCAATAAGACCGAAACAGCTGTCCATGGCTGCCACGGCTCGGGTGATATGGTTGTGCGCATGCGTACGGTATTGGCCATACCACGGGAATGGTACGTGTGTCTCAGTGCTGATAAGTGTTGTCAACCACGTTTTCTGGTGTACATTCTTTTCAACTGGTCACGTGATGAGGTCATCACGCCATACCTGCGTCGTCCCCAGTCGCCCTGCGCTCACTCAAAGGGGATATGCGTGGCGCGAGGAATGAAGGGAAGGGAAAAACCCTTCCTATTTTCCTTCCCATCATCCCCCGCTCGCGTATTTCTTCTTCCCATGAGTCTCCGCTCGCGCTTCTAGCTCGTTCCCATGCTAGCTCCGATTCGTCCTCGTTTATTCCCGTCAAAATCCCCAAGAAAAGCCTGTGGAGGAGGCAGGGGTAGCCCTCCTGCTATGGTAACCCTAGCACTAGGGTTACCCTTCCTGCTGGTAAACAGGGCCTTAGCTTGCAATCGGGTGGTCTATAAATAACTCCAATCACTACGTTTTCTTTCCTTTGCGCTATTGATTTCTACAAACAAAGACTCAGTACAATCGTCAGAAAAAAACAGATCAGCACGATGTTTAAATTCAAAGTAATCAGCGAGACAAAGGCCGACACCTCCACTAGTCCTACCAACCCTATGATTATGAATAAAATTAAAACCGGGAATATCAGACGAATGACTGGAACCTTCTAGCCGTGTTTCTGAGATACCGATAACAGGAAAAATTAAGCATAATACTTCCTAAGGAACTAGAAAATTCATCCAACTTATGAGAAATACTTCGAATGTTTAGATGAAGGAGTGATAGATTACTGTCATTGTTACAGCTATTAATATTATTATTCAAATTTAAATGGCTCCGACTTTCGACTTAACGATTATTAAAGTTGCCCTCTGTATAATATTCACAATCGTGCGATTGATAATAATAATTAGATAATTTGAAGGGATGTCAGTGCACATGTAAATTATTTGTGTTGCCCTCTTACACTTTCAAGAAGATAATTTCCCAAATTCTGCCTCCCCACTCCCCCCCCCCCCAAAAAAAAAAAACACGGTAAATGGATGTTGCAAAACAACTGCATATTAAACCTGGTTAATAATTAATAATATTTGTAGGGAAATAATTAGTTTTAACCTGTTCCTAGGTATGCTAAGTGTCATGTTTCCAAATGTACCTATAGTTGCACTGACAGTCAAAAACTATTGACAGAGTGGTTTATAATCAAGACCGTTTGATTATGACACCAACAGATGTTAAAAAAAATTGCCAAGCACCTTTTCGGAGAATCTTTAGCGATTTTTTAGCGGGTGCCATCGTGCAGCATTTCTTTTTGGCGCTACTTTTATTTTTCGCGCCAGCCGCTAGTCGCCCATCCCACGCTCTCTCGCTAACATTTTCACTTTCGTTTTAGTTTTCTTTTGTCAGGAGACTAGCCAATCAAATCCTGTGTCCCCAGTCTGTTCCCAGAGCCTTCTTTCCCTCGTGCGAAGGCCCCACCGGCTAAGAGGGATAGGAAACCCTTGGGCATTCTCGTCCCCAAAGCCTCCTGTCCCTCTTAGCCGGCGGGGCCTTCGCACGAGGGAAAGGAGGCTCTGGGGACAGACTGGGGACACAGGATGTGAATGGCTAGTCTCCTGACAACAGAAAACTACAACGAAAGTGAAAATGTTAGCGAGAGAGCGTGGGATGGGCGACTGGCGGCTGGCGCAAAAATAAAAGAAATGCAGCACGATGGCGGACGCTAAAAAATTGCTAAAGACTCTCCGAAAAAGCCGTTGGCAATTTTTTTTAACATCTGTCAGGGTGTTATAATCAAACGGTTTTAATAAGAAACCACTCTGTCAATAGTTTCGTGAGAGAAACACGGTGTGGAGTTGGCAAGCGTCTTAACAGAGTTTTTATTGGGAAGGAAAGTTCCTCTCGATGATAATTTCCATAAGAAAACTCTGTCAACCTTGTTTTCACAAGATAAAAAACATTTACGAATCACAGTCTTCAATGAAAAAGAATTTTTCCTCGCAGGAGCTTTCGTTGGCTGAGACAAAAGTGAAAGAGCTCGCAGTTCTACGCCATTGAATGGCTAAACATTTCCCGAGCCTATAAGTGCAAACTGCTTCTCGCCCAAGTGACGATCACAAATGGCTGAAGCACTGCCCACAAATTTCTAACTTGGAATAAAGTACAGTAAGGGACATCTTTTCTGTCTCAGCTCCTTTAGCTTTGCGATGTAAGGCGGCAAGAGGGCCTCTATTTCATGTATGTTGGTATCCAGGGCCGTAGCCAGAAAAAAATGAGGACTGAGGCAATATCCATGGTTGAATTCCCCGCCTAGCAATTTAGGGTCTTTATGATGATTACGTTTAAACAAAACACTGGGATCAAACCTTATTTGACAAAAATTCCGCTCAGAGCCCTTAAGGCCATATGGATCTAGAGATCGAGGTGACTTTTTCGGGAAGGGGGGGGGGGGAGGGAGCTATTTAAATGCTACTTTAGGGGCTCTGTGTTCTTGTATGCGGCTGTTTAATGTGTTTGTTGGCGGTTTGTTTCTATAGGAAGGCCTTAGATAACAACGACCTAAACCAGGTTTGCCTGACCAGAGGTTTCGTGAAAAGAAGGGTTTATTAGAGTGGGGGGGGGGGGGGGGGGGTGCTCAGTCTCGCAGGCTCATAAAACCTGGTCTCGGCTTTTCTTATTTCAGGATTTTCGTTTCTAAATGGCAACGAAGTTAGCTGTTAAATGCCAGCGCGATTTGCCTCTGCCCACTAGCATCCCACCGCTGTAGAGGCTCGAGCGGGTCCACAGGAATTTCGCTGTGGACATAGGCTAATGCAAGGCCATTCAGCCGGCCTGTCAGAGCCCATCGATGAATGGCACCAGGTCTTCAACCTGCGGAGAGCGCTTAAGCTGGGCTCGCACGAACAGCTTCCTGTACTTAGTGGCGCTGCCGCCTGTCCGGTTTTTGCCTATACAACTTCTTTCCGACCATCTCCGGTGGCTTCTTCATTGACACCACCATCTCTACTAGATGGAATGAAAGACAAAATTGCTTCGCTGAATACTAGTAATGCCAAAACAAGGTTAAATTTTGGTTCGATTATTGAGAAGAACTGAAAGCATGTTATGAGAGCAACTACTTTCCGCTTTCTTTGAAAAAAGCTGTTGATAGAACGCTGCATTTTGATCTCACTCACATCAGAGAAGACAGAAGACTCGAGAAATGGCGGAAAAACACATGAAAACAAGACAGTTTTCATTGGGAAGCCGCTGCCTGGTTAGCATGAATTTTTGATTAATTAATTTTTCTCATCTGTAATTCAGGGCACTGCCTGATTCGCGTTATCATTCAACATAATATCATGTTGCATTAACATTTTTTTTTTTTACTGATTTAACTGTTTGTGAATTTGTCAACAATGACTGAGGCAAGTGCCTCGGTTTGCCTCATACTAGCTACGGCCCTGGTATCTATCAGCAGTGTAAAATATGTTCTTTCTGTTTGAGTTCACTGCAATGATACAGTATTGTGCAAAAGTAATGCAAACGAAATTCGACGAATTTCGTTCTTTGTTCTCCCAAACTTTATGACAGGATCCACCATCCCTAAGGAATTTAAAATAATTATATCTTTTGTTTTCTCTGTTGCTGTTACTGTCAGTGCAACTATGGGTACATTTGGAAACATGGCACTTAGCAGGCCTAGAAACAGGTCTAAAAATAATGATTTCCCTATGAATATTATAAATTGTTAACAATGTTTAATATGCAGTTGTTTTGCAACATCCATTTTCTGATTGGTTTTTTTTCGTTTGTTTGTTTTGTTTTTTTGGAGAGGAGGGCGTGGTGGTGGTGGCAGAATATGGGAAATTGCCTACTTGAAAGTGGAAGAGGGCAACACAAATAGTTTTCACATGCACTGTCATCCCTTCAAATCTAATACCTGCTAGAATTATCTTTGAGACATAAAAAGAGTGTCACTGAAAATATTAAAATTCCTTAAAATTGTATTTGATGTGATAATAGAAATTACATTCAACATTTGGTCTTTTGTAGAACAACTTCTTTTTAATTGACTTAATATTTGGAATACTCATTGAACCCAATGAACTCAAAATAAAGTCTCTTGAAGGCTTCAGACACATAACATGATTCAACACACAAATTTCAATGTGTAATATAAATGAATTTAGGTGAATTTATAGCAGAAATGGATTATCCAACCTGATGAATCTGTATGGTAGTTAATTTGCAGGTATTAATACTAGAGATGGAATTCTTGTCTAGGAGGAACATTGAACTGACAAGTGTTACTAGTCTGTCTGATAATCAGTCATCAGTGTTTAACAGTATGGACAAAGATTTTCCTTCTAATGACATTCATGTATTAAAATTATTAAAAACATAATAATTTTATTGTTAATAGAACTGAGTGGAGCGCAAAGTTCAATATTTAGTAATTTATTACAACCATTTTCAATCACATTTCTTTTTCTCAATGTTAATATATTTATTGATCTACTTCAAGAAACCCGTTCTTTAAGCGGTAAATTATTATTTCATTTTATTTTCATGGGCTACAGGGGCGCGATTTGGAGACAAAAAATAGTGCGATTCCTGAATAAATCCTGTAAATCGCACTGTTTAGAGCCAATCAGATTGCAAGGATCACCAGTGATTTTATCACCAGTTTCTTTATTCGCCTTCTTTCATTCAAACATATACATCATAATCATATACATGTAGTATCGGATAAGGCAGGAGATCCAGCAAGCTCTAATGAGCTTTTTAAAAGATCTCCGCAGTATTAACAAAATTTACTAAGACTAATTACAGAAGGCGGACTAATGACAAGTAAACTAATTACATTGTAGGTATCATTTTACTAATTAACCATATTTGTTCTACTATTAATTACACGGCTGATTTTGAATATATAATTTTAAGCCTTTTTTAAAACGATCAAAAGAATCAATGTTCTTGATATCATCAGGTAGACTGTTCCACATAGTTGCTCCTTTACACCTGAGAGAAAATTTTGCATAATTTGTTCTTTTAAATTCAACATGTATTTTTGTCGCGGATCGTGTATTATAAGAATGTATGCTTTCATTG
Organism: Pavona decussata; assembly: GCF_977016875.1. NCBI lineage: Eukaryota > Metazoa > Cnidaria > Anthozoa > Scleractinia > Agariciidae > Pavona > Pavona decussata. The sequence continues at coordinate 1,790,439 of NW_028145474.1, read as the reverse complement.
TTGGTGAACAAAAAAGTGAAATATGCTGGAAGATTACCGTGGTAATACCAATACATGAAAATCCCAGTTAAATATATGTTTAATTCATAGATATCGAGTATATTTAAAGACTTGAACAGATGTCTCGAGTCATCTGTATAATTTGAGAAAGTGATAATTCTAACAATTTTCTTCTGTAACATGAAAATAGACTTTAGCCTGGTAGAATAGGTATTTGCCCAAATAACATTGCAATATATTAAATATGGATAAATCATGGTGTTATAAAGTGTTAAGAGTAATTTGAGGGATAAATAATGTCTTGCTTTTGCCGTTATGCCGACCATTTTTGAGACTTTCGTTGCAATATGATTAATATGATATTTCCACGAGAGTTCTTCATCAATGATTATTCCCAAGAATTTAGTATACTTGACTTTTTCAATGGGGTTTTCATTTAAAATTACATGTGCATTATAATTTAGCCTCTTTTTCCTAGTTTTGAATATCATTAAATGTGTTTTATTTACATTAAGTGATAACTTGTTGGCAGTTAACCACAATGCTACCTTTTTTAGTTCTTCATTCATAATTCTGATAAGAGTTTCTAGATCATGATGAATCAGGAATAAGTTTGTGTCATCTGCAAATAGTATAAAAGATAATATTTGGGAGCATTTGGATATATCATTGATGTAGATTAGAAACAAAAGAGGCCCCAGCACAGAGCCTTGAGGCACTCCACAACTGATTGTTAAGCTATCTGATTTTGTTGTTTTATATTTAACAGCTTGTTTTCGAAACTGTAGATAATTTTTAAACCATTCCAGCACTATTCCTCTTATTCCATAGTGTTCTAGTTTATGCAACAAGATAGCATGATTCACTGTGTCAAATGCTTTAGACAGATCTAAAAATACACCCATCGTGTATTGATTGTTTTCAATTGCATTTGTTATCTTAGTTACTAGTTCCAATATTGCATGATTTGTTGAATGCTTTTTACGGAAGCCATACTGATGTTCGTTTAGAATATTATGTTTGTCTAGGAACTTTATGATTCTCTTATACATCAACTTTTCTAATATTTTTGAAAAACATGGGAGCACGGAAATGGGTCTATAGTTTGAAAATGATTCCTTATCATTTGTTTTAAATACTGGTGTAACAATTGCCATTTTAAATTCATTAGGGATGATTCCTGTCAGAAAGGTTTGGTTAAAAATGTATGTTAGTGGCTTCACTACGTTATCTGAAATTGCTTTTTTCACCCTTGGGGACATTTCATCATAGCCACCTGATTTATTGACGTTCAATTGATTAAATTCTATCTTAACTTCATTTTCCGTAATAGGGTCTAGAAATATTGAATCCTGATTATTCGCAAGTAAATAGGAGCTAAAATTCACGTTGCTTGGTGGTATTTTTTTCAGCTAATTTAGGTCCTACATTAACAAAGTATTCATTAAAGTTATTTGCTATTTCGTTAGGATCGGTAATTATGTTACCATCCTTCATAAAATTGTCTGGTAATTCTGAACTTGATTTATTTTTATTAGTTATCTCATTTATTAGTTTCCATGTTTGTCTTATGTTGCCTTGTGATTCTTGAAATTTGCCGTTGTAATACGATTTTTTTGCAAGTCTTTTAATTTTGTTAAATTTGTTTCGATAGGTTTTGTAATTTTTTTCATTTGTATTATTTGGGTTATTAATGAATCTTTTATATAGTTTATTTTTAAGTTTCCTCGAGGCCAGAATTTCTTTTGTGATCCACGGGGTTTGATATGACTTCTTAAAACTAATTTTTCGTCTCATTAGTGGTACTGTTTCATCAAATGCATTATACAATATTTTATAAAATGTAGTGTAGGCGTACTGTGGGTTTGCTTCTCTGTATACTTCTTTCCAGTTTTCACATTTTAGTTTTTGATTTAAGAGTTTGAGAGTTTCACTTGTTATCTTTCTATATTTTGTTTCTTTGATTGGGGTCGTGTTAGTATTAGTTATGGTAGTCGCTATTTGAAAAATAGGTAGGTGATCAGAGATATCTGTTAATAGTAGACCAGTAGTAAAATTATCTTCAAAGCTATTAACAAAAATGTTATCTATTAGTGTTGCACTTGTGCTTGTTATTCTAGTGGGTCTTGAAATGAGTGGGTAAAAAGACGATGAAAACATGTAATTTATAATATCATTTGAATGTCGATTTTCCTCAACTTTAAGCAGGTCAGAATTTATGTCTCCCATAAGGAAACACTTCTTTTTCTGGGAATCCAATTTCTGAAGTAATTGTAATAAGCTTTCCTTAAACTGATCTAAATTATTATTTGGAGGTCTATAAATTACTCCTACAAGTATATTGTCTGGTCTTGCCAGCTCAATAAATTGTGATTCTATTACATCATCTATGTTAATCGAGAGGTCATGTCGTTCACGGTACTGGTAGGATTGCTTTACATATAATCCCACACCACCGCCAATTTTATGATTGCGTACCCTTCCCACAAAGCTGTATTGATATAATGGGAAATCATTCACATTGTTGCTATTTAACCATGTTTCTGTTAAACCTATCACCGAAAATTTGTGATCTAAGGAATCAAGGTATTCAACAAAATCAGCATGCTTATTTGTAATGCTTCTTATGTTGCAATGTAAAATCGAAAAATTTGTCTCATTGGTAGTTCGTAACAATTTTTTGAACTTATCTTCATCATAGTAATCACAATTATCAATATGATGTATGATGTGATTGTAGTAATTATTATCCGGGTCTAGATTAGTGTCCATTGTTAGATATGGTTTTCCCCGATCATCAATTGAAAAGGGGTTAAAGGTTAACTGTTTAAGTTTCGCAATATCATGGTCGTTTAGTTTGAGGTTTGACTGCTTGATTATGTTTTGAAATTGATCATCATGTAAATTACAGAAAGGAAGTTCATTTCCAATATCATTTGAATTCATAAGATTGCTAAAGTAGAAATTATAACATTATAACAGTGCAACAGAGTCGATATAGATTAGGCTTACTCAATGTTCGAAAGGTGATTCCAGCCCCGCAACTCCTGGATGCCTGCGTCGCCACGTTGAATAAATCGAATCTTCCCATTCACAAACCATGCTTTTTCAACTGAACTTTTGTCCTTCAACTTCTTTAATCGTTTAGCGAGATCAGATGCCATGTCTTCCATAATTGCAATACTCTTTCCTTTCAATAGCTTCCGTTTACTTAGTAACTGCATCTTTGATTTATTGCTGAGAAATTTGATAATGACAGCTCTTGGTTTGTTCTGCGACCTTCTAATTTGCCCAACTCTATGTGCTATTTCTATTTCGTCTTCCTTAATGTCTACTCCTAGTTCTTCCTTTGCCAAGCCAATGATTTTTACTTGCAGATTTTCGTCTTGATTTTCTTCTAGGCCATAGATTCTTATGTTGTTTTTACGCGAATACTGTTCATTTCGTACAGCGTATTCCCAGGTGTCATCGATTTGACCTCGCAGATCTTGTTCCACGTGGTTAAGACTCTCATTGTAATCTTGCTTTAGCTCTGCTAATTCATTTTGTAGAGTTTGGAATCTATCTTCCAGCGCCAAAATAGATGTAATAAACATAGAAACAAATTATTGAATGATCCATCAGATGGTCCATCTGCATTATAAATTGAGCCCTCCAAACGCCAGTTCCATCCTAAAAATGCGAACGTATTGTAGTCATTTTCCCATTAATGATTTGCATAACATTGTACAACTTTAATATAATGACAGATTAACCCTCACAGGTTTGTATAGCGTGATTTAGGCTGATCACAAAGTATATAGTTCTACAGTATCTATATGTTTATTTTGAAAAGAAGTAGAATAAAACTTAAGCTTGTTCATCCGCCATTCTGCAATGAGATGTGCCTCATCAACTACAGCTGCTTTGATCTTTTCCCTAATCTCAACACTGTCCAAAACCTTCCTAATTTTTTTCCAATAAACTTAAATTCACTTTTTTTTTTTTTTTTTTTTTTATTTATTTATTTTTTTTATTTAACACGCTTTATTTAAATACGCAAATACACTAATACACTTTGGTTGCTTACACTTAAATTACTTACACTTATACAGTATCTGAATTTTACAAAGTACTTTTCTGTTAAATTAAAAGAGAAAAAAAAAGACAACTAAGTAATAGAGAAAAAGAAAAGAAGAGACGAAAAAAAATATTAAGATAACAAAAGAAGTTAAACGAAAAAACTACAAAATCGAGTCTCTGCATTAGCTTACATATGTGAGTTACGAAAAAAAAAATGCATCGCATCATTTATTTTGATTGAGAGCAGAAATTCCATTTAAGCACATTTTTCTAATTTCCATTGAATAGTAAGTTTGTTTACAAGTTCATCTAAGGACAATTCTTTCTGAAGGTGTTTAGAGGAGTAGATATATTGCTTGACCAAGATGATGAGTAAATCTAGCCTGCGTCTTTCGGGGTCCGAGAGCGCATCAGTTACATGATGTATATCACGAAAGACAATTTGTTCGCTCGAGAGTGTTATTGTAGTACCTTGGCACTGGTTGAACCATGATATAATTTGCGAGTAAAGTTTTACAGACTCCCTGCAATCAATAAAGGTGTGTTCTATTGAATCAGCACTAGAGCAATATATACATTTATCGTTATCCGTTAAATGAAATAGTTTGAGTTCTCTTCTTGTTACAGTTATTCTATGCAGAAAACGAAAGCAAAATTGACGGAGTTTGTTATCCTTAGTAAAGCGGTATATATCTTGAAACTTGTTTGACCAATCAACAAATTTTTCTGGGAATTTATCCTGCCACTTTTTAACTCCACTTGGAACAATGGAGCCGTGATTATTGAACAACTGGTAATAATTTTTACAGCGCGCTTCAGCAAGATCAAAAAAGGTTTTATTTAACGGAACGGATGCGGAAGTCGAAGAGAGCCGATCAGCTGCAGGTATAAACGTTTGTGCTGCTCTCCTTTTCAACTCAGATGGAATGGCTGAAATTAGTTGAAAGTAGTGCAAATAATTTGTGGCAATGTTAAATTTGTTGCTAAACTCTTCGTATGATAAAAACTTGCCATTTGTATTTAGCACATCCTTTATTGATACAACTCCGCTATCAAACCATGACTTCCAAAATAAGGTAGCATTGTCTATGGTTATCGACTTGTTGTTCCAAAGAATGAATTCGCCATTTGGAAGGATGTTAGTTGTCTTCTTAAGATCTTGAAAGTACTGAAGAAGTTCTCGATAAAAGAGAGGCAGACCTGTTTTCAAGAGTTTTACATTATAGTTGCATTTAAGGAGAAATAATAAACTGCCATGTTCTCGAAAGTAGTAATTTGGGATTGCCTTCCATTTATCATCAGACGTGTCCAGTAGTCTACCAATCCAAGCTAGGCGTAACGATTTAATAACCGTGTGAAAATTAACAAAATTGATTCCCCCTTTTTCTACTGGTTGATACATAACTACTCTTTTTATCTTGTCTTTCCTGTTTTTCCATAGAAAGGCAAACAGATTCTCCTGAACAGTTTTGATAATCGATTCTGGAACAGTCAGCATGGATGCAGCATAAACTAACTGTGATATACCTAAAGCTTTCGCCAATAAAGACTTGCCATATATCGTGAGATCTCTTGAGAGCCACAAGTTCAATTTTGTTTTCATTTTCTTTATCTTCGCGTGAAAATTTTCTTCAGTACATTTATATGTATTGTAGGATAGATGTACTCCAAGAACTTTAATGGGTTCTTTTGTTGTCTTAAAGTCAAGTACTTTCAAATTACTATCTTTCGTGGAACCCATCCACATAGCTTTTGTTTTCTTCTTATTTAATTTTAAGCCTGAAATATTTCCAAAACGATCCAAGATCTGTAAATAAGGTTTGAGTGATTCAACATTTTCCGTTATTATAGTGGTATCGTCAGCAAACTGTGAAATTTTGACCTCCTGGCCGTCTGGGAGGGAAATGCCTCTGTAATCTGGATCTTGGCGTATTTTTACTGCTAGCAATTCCACAGCGAGGATGAATAAAAGAGGACTTAGAGGACAACCTTGACGGACTCCTCTTGATATATTAAAATACGTTGTCAAAAACCCACCATTCATAACTGCACTTTGTACACCGTTATAAAAAATTGAGATCCATTTTTTCACATTTGGGCCAAAATTGAAAGCGTTCAAAGCTTTAGTAATGAAATCCCATTCAAGGCTATCAAAAGCCTTTTCGAAGTCTATAAAGAGAAGCAATCCCGACGTCTTTTTAGCATCTAGATATTCCATTATATCACTTAAAAGTCTTATGTTTTGGCCTATGTATCTTCCCTTGACAAATCCGGTCTGATCTGAATTAATTAATTTTGGAAGGTATTTTTCTATTCTTTTTGCCAAAGCCTTCGTCAAAATTTTATAATCGATGTTAAGTAAAGATATTGGACGCCAATTAGAGAGGTCAGTCAGGTCGCCGTCGGCTTTTGGTATTAAAGTTATTATTCCTCTCCTTTGGGAAATAGATAGGGACCCGCTTTGGAAGGCTGCATTATAAGAATTTAGCAGATCTCTCCAAATGAGATCATAAAAGGACTCATAAAATTCTTTAGTGAATCCATCTTCACCTGGAGTTTTGTTGTCCGAGAAAGAGCTCACCGCCTCTTTTAATTCCTCATATGTAAAATCGTGTTCTAATGAATCTCGTTCCTCAATATTCAATTGAGGGATTTCAATTCCCTCGACAAATGACTCAAAACTCTCGTTTTCACCTTGAAGTTCGCTATTAAGATTTTTTTTGGATGTATACATATTACTATAAAATTTTTCAAGTTCTTTCTCAATCTGTTTTGGATCTGTTATCGTATCTCCATCCTCTAATTTCACCTCGCGTATAAGTTTTTTTTCATAGTTCGTCTTCTCCAAGTTGAAAAAATATTTTGTCGGTTTTTCTCCCTGTTCAAGCCATTTTGCTTTGGATCTAAAAATAGCTTCCTTTCCTCTATTTTCATATATCTTTTTCAATTCTTCTTTGGCGGCTTCGTACTCTACAAGAACATTTTGGTCTAAGGTTTCAAAATTCGTATTGCAAATTTTATTGTCAAGATCTTGTAATTCCTTTTGAAGTGTTAATTCACGTTTTTTAAGTTTATACCTTTTTTCTTTAGAATATCTAATTGCTTTCATACGCATTTCCATTTTGATTAATTCCCACAATAATTGTTTATCTTTAACGTCGGCGTATTTCTCATGTATTTGAGGATAATAGAATGCAATCTGTTCTTTAAAATTGTCATCTTCTAGGAGAGAGTTATTGAATTTCCACGTGCCCGGGCCTCTCTGAAGTTCACTTCTTATGTTAATCTTCAAGAAAGTCGCCTTATGATCAGGTGCAACTGACATTCGAATCTCAGCATTTTGGACTTCTATGGAGATCGAGCGGGATACCAAGATAAAATCTATTCTCGATTTTAAATTAATAGTTTTAGATTCGTAGGTGAAAGATCTTGTTTTGGGGTGCAATTCACTTAATATTCCTTCCATTTGGGATACAGAATAGTCCAACAATTCGCCTCAAAGAATCATTGCAGATGGTAGTTTCGTGCTGTCAAGTTTGATATCTGATCCCGCATCAGCGCAGTCAACGGCCATGCGACCAAAATGATGGAGTCACTGACCTCCAGCCATGAGTCACAACAAAGAGGAAAAGCTGGAATATGAAGGATTTGCCGAACGCAAAGACACCTTACACATCCCTCCTTTTTTTGACAATAATTCTAATTGCGTTCCCAAGCTGTTCACGAAGAGAAATCGATTTCAAAAATAAGAAGACGAAGAACGTTCGCCAGTATCTCAACAAACTTATCGCCTCTGGCAGCCGCCATATTATTCTTACTAAATTTAATGACATTTCAAGACTTCATACATGAATACCGGAAGTCCAAGATTCTAGGACTTCCGGTATTCATGTATCCTGTGGACAATCCTGTGTCCTTAGAGCCACTTGGTCCTACTGCCCAACCTCCAGCGGCTAACAGGACTAGGCGGCTCTGGGGACGAGAATGGACCCCGGATGAAATTAGGTTCCTATTTTATACCCTTAGCCTTTAACTCACGGAGTGGTCTTGAATCTTTAAAGTTAATTGAACAGTTTCTTTTTTATATCGCGGCCAGAGAAATGAAATGTTTCGTTCGGCTGTATGTAAATTCAGTGTTTACGGCCTGATCTTATCGATTACGTTTGACACTGAAGGGGAATTTATCGCACTGTGGAATTTCGTATTCTTTCAGTCTCGTCGTTTCCCCGGATTTTTACGGCAGGCTCCTTTAAAGGTTTTCACATTTGCGTTTGATGTTTGCTGAAATAAGCAGGTCCGCCTATCGAAGTGTAGGCTATCTCGTAGATTCTCTTTTTGGCTCGTCACGCAATCTTTCCTCCCCAACTAGAAGAGCCAAAAGAGCGTCTACGAGGGAGGTTAATCGAAGTCGAACTTTTGGAAAACATCCGTCCTGAGGGGAAAGTTGCCCCTTAGTGTCGTTCAGTGGAAGGAAGTAGCAGACAACACACATACTAGCTGTTTTCTTTTAAGAATACGTGACTCGTTAAGTTGATTTTACGTCCTTGTTTTTTGTCCCGTAATGGCAGCTTAACATGCATTGTACGCAGACTATGAATAATTTATGATTTTGATTAAATTCCCATTTAATCAATATAAACTTTTCTTCTGATTAAGTGACATTAAGCTCACATCACCCGCTCATTGCGCCTGCGCGCATTCACGAGTTAAAAACAAGCCTCCGAACACAAATCCCTACATGACTCTGAGCTCGAAGATGTGAGAATTACGTTCAGAGGATTAGTCTTTTGTTGTACTATAATTCTACGCGCTATTACACTTCAAGAAGTAAAACCACATCTTCTGCTCCTTTGCTTGTTTATTGATAACACTGCAAAACCTTACTCTGACAAGAACAAGATGTAAAGGCCAAAAACAGATTAATCTCATCACTTTTATATCGTCCAGGCGTGATTTGGCGGGAACTGTCAATCAGCTGTCAAAATCTCATCAATCGTAAATTTAAGCTAACGTTATGCCTTGCGCAGTAGTTCTTAAGCGAAAGTACACTTGCGCACTTAAACAAGTTTCTTCTTCAATTCAGTTCAATGTCATCGCCAAACGATCTGGACAAAACAAAGCGAGGAAATCAATATAAAAGTTACAAGGAACATTTCCATCTTTTAAAAACACTCTTGGCTAAATACAAGAGAAATCAAAAATTACTGGTAATGAAAACGCGTAACAACTCTTTACAACAGAAACTTAAAATAGGACACAGCCTTCTTGTCCAAATCTTGGTTCCGCCTTTTACCATAAATTAACTTGCTACGTGTTTACAACCTCGTGGCTTTAATTAAAAAGTACAAGACGTGTTGGTATAACAGATCTGGTACAATAGGTGTTACCGTTCAGTAATTACTTATAGATTAAAAGTCATTAAGGGTAAAATTTAAAAGAAGTTGACAAGTTTGTTTACCTGGGCAGCGTCGTGAGTAAAGACGGGGGGACAGACGAAGACATCAAGTGCCGAATCAACAAAGCCAGACACGCCTTCAACACCTTGAGACCAATCTGGAGATCAACAGCCCTCTCACTCCGCAACAAGATCCGCATTTTCAACACCAACGTGAAGTCAGTCCTGCTTTATGGCTCAGAAACGTGGAGAGTGACCAAGACCAGCACCCACAAACTTCAGACTTTTACCAACAGATGCCTCAGAAACATCCTCAACATCAGATGGCCAGAGACTATCTCCAACGAACAGCTGTGGGCAACAACAAATCAGACCCCAATGGAGACTGAAATCAAGAAGAGAAAATGGAGCTGGATTGGCCATACTTTGCGGAAGCCTGAAACCAACATCACCAGACAGGCTTTAGACTGGAATCCACAGGGGAAGCGCAAAGTTGGTCGCCCGAAGCAGACCTGGCGGAGAAGCATTGAAGCCGAGACGAAGTCTACCGGAATGTCGTGGGCCGAACTGAAGAGGACGAGCCAAAACCGAGTGCGTTGGAGGAGTGTCGTTGCGGCCCTATGTTCCTCGAGGAATCCAGAGGCATAAGCAAGCAAGGGTAAAATTTAACTGGTACAAATTCAACCTGAAACACGGCGGAATTACACCAAAAACGAATAAGAAAGTTATTTCCAGTCATGTTCTGGCAGCAAGAAAACTGAAAGGAAAAACTAAGGAAACCCTTGTTTACAAAGCATAAACAATCTATTGTTACTTCTTAAAAACAAATTTGGCCGTATCTGTTTTATGGTACGGTTTCCGAGGAAACAGTTCAAAACAAGACTTTTGCTTCACATTGAATTGATAACAGAAGGAAACAACTTTTGATCAGCATAACTAAAATTATGTCTAAAACAAACTATTGCGTTGAAAGATATGACTAACACGGTTTCAACTGTGTCACTGGTAAAGCGCAAGTAAGGGTAATCTAAACAGTTCCAGGAAGTCCGGGTAAGAAGGCAAAGTGTCTCTTGTCGGTGACTTACACTACACAATTCATCTTAATTCTATTAATAAAATACAAGTACAAACTGAAATAACTACACACTAAAATCAGTGTTATTCAAACCACAATATTTGAGAGTAATTATCAGCAATGAAATACCGTTTAATGATTAAAGTATCCGAATAAGGACCAAATTTAATAAAAACAACGTTGAAATTTTTACTTTGAAAAGAGTCTATTTTTATAGTAGTCTTTCAAAAAGACAATTGTATTTGCACATATTTCCTTTTACAAATCATTGAGCTAAGCACCCGTTACATTGAGGAAATCTTTTAAAAACAGCGGTTTTCAAGTGAGCAGTGACAGACATGTTTCCTCTAATGATTAGATAAGATTTGCGAACCCTATTTTTGACCTATAGTTGCTGTTCTATGATTTCACCTCTTTATTGTTTGTCTAAAGGAATAAGCCGTTTATTGAAGCTTAACGCCAAAAAATCTCGCCGACTCAAAGCTCTTCATGTGTTCAAGAGATGGGTTCTATCTTCAATCATGGTAGCAGCAGAAAGGCAACCCTTGCTGTCCGCCACTTCTACCTTTTCCAACATGGAAAAAGCAACAGGAAAAGTTGCTGCAACTTTGGATGATCTGGGCGGTGGATCTGACAAAGCAAAACAGATTGAGCGAAAATGAGTATTGACAGTTTTGATTTTGATTTGTATAAAAAGCACCGGACTCTAACACCAGCTGCAGCCAAGAGCACTCTTGAGCTAACTGCACACAATTTTTTTCTATTAAGTGTTGCCTTCTTTGGACTTGGTGGTCCTCTAATTAAACTGGCCTTGTTTGTTTACTATTTTCCCTTTTCTTTAAATGTGTTAATTCCCCGAGGGGGTAGGCGGGGGAAGTACTCCCTATAACGGCCTAAAAAGGGAGGCCTCACCCAAAAGAGGTATCTTTTTTAGGCTGGAGGTTGGGATTTTACAAGGTTAAGTATAGAAAAGGATAGGGAAAACTGTGATTTAGGTATTTAAAAGGGCCTTCACAGATTTCTAGTACAGATCCAACGAAACGAGTTGCGCTTTCAACTGTATGCATGTGAATATTGTACCATTTTCTGTGGCAGGCCAGATAAAAGGGTTACCTTTTCTGTCAAAAATTGTATATATAATAGGGTAACGGTTTGGACCTTAGGGTCGAGCCTCCCTGTGTAAAACTTTGTTGTATACCCCCTTCTCCACTCAGTTTCCGAGTTATTTAATTATCTGTATATCTCTGAAAGCGACTATCGTTGAAAGATTCTAAATGATATATAAAAAACATTTCAGAAAAATACACACACTATTGAATTTGAAAGACATGTTTCGGATACAACCGTATCATCATCAGTTTCGGGATGTTGAATGGGAGCGACCCTCACTCAACAAACAGATCACTTATCTGTAAAAATCAAACACAAAGTGGGAAATGAAATTTTTTACCCCCACAAAAATTTGGCATGCAAAGAGATCTTCAAGGGGAATGTCCCAAAACGCCCTTGACGTCCTTGCTTCATTGTTACACATCAGATATTTGTTAGCACCACAAACTCCAATTTTGAGCTCAGAAGCTGCAGTGAAAAGTGCCAAATGTAAAACACCATTTCTTTATTCTGTTGATACAATACAACTTAAAACTTATACCAAAGTTAAAACATTTATTGACTTTTCAAAACTATATGTGGCTTTTGGTTTTATTATTTATAAATAATTAATCGGTCAATGACGTAGACGGTGTGTCAGCCATTTTGGTTGATGGGCAAAACAGACAACATATATTCTTGAACCTCTCTTACAGTACATCAGTTCTAGAAATGAAACTATATTGCTAGTTTACAGTAGACATTGTAATTGCTACATCTGTAAAAATTTCTGCGGGGCATACTTATTTTATTCCTAGGGAAAACGAGAAAAAAAGCTAAAAAAGATTATTTCCCGTATATATTTTGACATAATAACTGAACGTGTTGATTCGCCAGTAAGATGTTAAAAAACTGAAATGGCGTTAAATTTAAGAAAATATTACGTACTGATTAAATTTCTAATGAATCCATCTCTTAATGACTGTTACTTTTATAACAACTTCAAGCAAAGTAAAGCTTACTTTATGGTTTTGTCCAATTCTGCACGTTTTGACATAAGTTGAACGAGTCCTTGCTTACTACAAATCATTCCAACTGTACAAATTTAAAATTCCTGACTTCTGAACATTTTCTTGCTGTTTTCAAGGCTGTGTACTTTTCTAAAAAATGTTTAATATATCTCATATTATCTAGAGATATATAGATAAATAAACATTTAGACCCTCAAAGGGTTTTTGACCTAAGCAAAGGCTCCTGTGAGCCAACTCGTGAATGAAGAAGTAAATAATGGCAATGGAAATAATGTGACCAGGGAATATGTTAAGCCTGGTGAATAAATGAGAATGATGTATTTATCAGTAAATGACACAGGCATACTCAGAAAACATCCGAGTGCTCCTATCAGGATTCGAACCTAAGACCTTCAGATTACTTGTCCAGATGCTCTACCACTGAGCTAGTCACTGATACAGGGTTGACTGCTCTCAAAACTTTTAATGGCAACTGAAGAGATTCATTTAGAATCGAAATTCACTCTTGCCTGAGAAACAACACTACACCACTTGTCAGAACAAATTGCTGAAGCATCCTAGAGACTCGCATGACAGTTACCGACTGTCTTAGTTTCGGAATATTTGCCGGATGCGAGCTAACGTACAAAACAATGGAGATACACGTCAGCTCTAAGAACTTAATACATAAGTCTTTCAGTCACGAAGCAATCGAGATGAAAACAACTGCAAGAAGCCAAAGCTCTCGAAAGTGAAAGCAAAAGACAACAATGATCAACTTATTAAAGACGTGGATCTGTTAAACTCCCATCAGTATACGTGATAAACGAACAGCCTGCAATCTCACTCCCAGTGGATTACTAAAAACCATCACGAAAAAACCGACCTCTACATCTTTTATTGAACTGAAATCCAACTCGAAATCCTAACTCGGAAGTTAGTTTGTCTCAACTAAAACTAAAAATAATCCTTAGACAAAGTGCACGGCTGGATTGATGAACTTTTATACCGCTGATGGCAAAAGCAAAATCAGAGAGCGCTTGATCTTTACAAATCTCGGGTCGTGATCAACCATAAAAAAGAGCAAATGTTAGTCCATAACTAATCGTGTGACCAGGTGACTGTTGTTGGTTCAATTTAATGTCCTGAAGCACTCGATTATCAAGTCTCGGGCTCGATTTTCTCCGGTACAGGGTCTCGAGCTCAGATTTTCGAAAATTATTTGGTCTCGGTCTCTTTTGGCCGCGAAGGTTACAGGTTCTATTCTATGTTATCCTGGGTGTCCTGTGGATGCAACAAGATGGCGCTTGAGGTGATTAGGCAGGTAATACTTCATCACCGTCCGTTTTCTCAGTCGTGGCAATGGGATCTCTGCTTCAGGTGTATGCAGCTACAGGCCTTAATTACCTTAGGAAATCTATGAACACTAACGGTTGTCGTATATCTTTCCACAGTAGCAGCGAATCACAGTGGTTAAATTAATGGCTCTAGTGATCGATATTATTATTAAAACGAGAATTGTTGCAAACCTGAAAGTTTTTTTTTTTTGCTTACCACAAGTACATCATTATATAAAAGAGAAAAACAACCCGGAGAAGAAATAAGAAAAAGAAGAACAAGAACAAGAAGAAGAAGAACAAGAAGAAGAACAAGAAGAACAAGAACAAGAAGAAGAACAAGAAGAAGAACAAGAAGAAGAACAAGAAGAAGAACAAGAAGAAGAAAAAAAAGGAAAGAGAGAAAAATTAAAGTTAGACCCTGACTCGAACTTGGTTCGTGACTTGAGCTTGACTCGCGCTACGAGTAAACTCAGACAAATGTATGGAAATGTCAAAACGCAGCAAAACGCTTTCTAGCACAGCTACATTCCTCAGTTATTTTCTGTAAAATCCTTTGCATAGTGCCTAAAGTTTCCAATTAATGAAGTTTTCAGAAGCGATGTTTTATGAAAATTATTTGACATCAGATTTCCATACAAACACTGTTATTACAAGACGTCTTTGCCTACTCGTCAAAATGGCGTCGAAAACCGTGATAAGGCCTATTCGATACTGCAAATGCGATATTAGAAATCTATCGTGAAATCGCTAAGTTATCGATACGGTACAGCGAAGCCATGGAAACGTGTGTACTTCCTAGAGAAACAGTGGAAAGGCTGACAAATAATAAAGAGTTAAACTGTACAGTTTTCGTTAGTATCTGATCACTATTCACATTACCTTTGCGATCAGTTGTTTCGGAATGCTCCTTCACAGCTTGAAGTGAGGTTTCATCCAGGTGCATGATCTGTGCAAACAAATATGGAATGCCAGGGGCACTCAACAAGAACATTTAAGCGAAAAACACTTACATGTAAGAGCTATACTGACAGCAAATATCAAAATTAAAATTCCACGACAGATGGCAAATTTCACATTTAATTTTGTTTCACCTAAATGTCCCCCACAATTTATAGTTCCGCCGCTTTTTCGTTTTTCTAAAAATTAGAAAAGTTGAATTTACGGCTACACGCCCGCTTCGGCCCCCAGGAAAAACGGGGAAATTGTGTATCTTTTACATCTTTAGCGAGCTCGTTCACAACAACGAGAACTATTCCCGTAATTCTATCCCAGCTGCAGTCAAATCTTTCCATCATCTCTCGTTAAGTGTAAAAATGAAGTGACAAGTCGTATTTTTAATGTGCTAATTCACTGAGTTGAAGATAGGGAACTTCGATGGTTGGATTTCGAATTGAAATTAGGATCAATTTCAGAGGTTTATATCTGTCCTAGCACTGATATGTTTTCTGGAGCAAAATTATAGGTGAAGTCTAAGCTTAATCCTTCCTTTTCACTCCCTCAAAGTGTATCCAGAGTAAAAAGTGCGCAGGGTATTTTGACGTGGCTCACTGTCACGATTTACCTGTCACGATCACATAGATGAAAAAAAAAATCCACTCATCTAAAGTTAACGTTTTTTGTCCTTAACGACAAATCTCGCACTTATGTACAGGATCGATCTTGTTAGAAAAAATTTGCTAGCAAATTTTTTTCGCAATTTTAGCAAAAAAGATTTAAAGAAAACTGCTATTAGAAAAGTATGGAAGAAATAGCAAAAATTGCAAAAGTAACAAGACTTTTTCTTACTATGTGAAAAGATTGAGTAACAACTGTGGCAAAAACAGCAAGAACAACAAATTTAACAAAATTCTACACTTAAAAATGAAAAGGTCTTGTAGGGCTTCGAGAAGTCCGCAATTTTCGCAAACATCATAAAAGTAACAAAACTTTTTCTTGCTATGTGAAAAGATTGAGTAATAAATATGGTGAAAATAGCAAGAATGACAAATTGTACAAAATTCTACACTTAGAAAGGGAAATGGTCAAAAAGGCCTTCAAGAAGTCCGCAAATTTTGCAAAAATGGCAAAAGTAACAAGGCTCCTTCTTGCTATGTGAAAAGATTGAGTAACAAATACGACTAAAATAGCAAGAATGACAAATTTAACAAAACTCTACACTTAGAAAGAAAAATGGTCAAGTAGGGCTTCGCTAAGTCCGCAAAAATCGCAAAAGTAACAAGACTTTTTGATTACTGTCAGTAGCAAGATACTGTAATATCAATCTGTGTATGCTTCGTTGTTAATTCCATCAACATACAGCTACAATGTATTAAAAGGAGTTTCGCTCACAGAAGGGGGCAAATTTTAGCAACAAACGGAAACATAAGCAGAACGTTTGATGGCCAAGAACCTACCATAACAATCGCTACAAAATATCAAGAATAGCAAATTGAAGGAAATGAAAACGGGTCATCAGATCCGCGCATTGGACATGAATGTTTCTGTCCAATACCCATAGTTTTTTAACAGGAATTGCCAGTGATCTGGTAATCTCTCTCTTTTAAATTAAGGCTTATAGTTGAACAACAACCACCAAGTGAATATTATTAAGACGTGTATGCCAGTTCATTCATTTTAAATAACAATGTGTGCTTCGTTCTATTACTCATGAACCCATATAACAATCGTTACAAAATTTCAAGAATAGCAAATAGGGGGAAATGAAAACGGGTCATGCAGATCTGCGCATTGTACATGAATGTTTCTCTCCAATATTTGTTACTATTGCGATTTTTCGACATTTTCAGGCACTTCCTACCTTTCTTTCTTTCTAAGTCTGGAATTTAATTGCCTTTGTTATTCTTGCTATTTCCGCCATATTTACGCCATATTTGTTACTTGGTGTTTTTGAATAGCAAGAAAATTCCTTGTTACTTTTGCGATTTTTGCGGGCCTCTTGAGGCGCTTCTTGGCTTCTCCCTTTCTAACTCTAGAATTTTGTTACCTTTGTTATTCTTTCGATTTTTGTCACGGGTGTGTTTGGCAAGCAAGAAAAATCCTTGTTACTTTTGCGACTTTTGCGATATTTGCTTACATTTTGGGGCCCTTCTTGGCTTCTTTACTTTTTAAGTCTTGAATCTTGTTACATTTGTTATATATTCTTACGATTTTTGCGATATTCTTCACGGGTGTTTTTGGCAAGCAAGAAAAATCCCTGTTTCTTTCGCGACTTTTCGATATTTGCGGACATTTCGGGGCTCTTCTTTGCTTAATCTTTTTCTAAGTCTTGAATCTTGTTGTATTTGTTATTCTTGTGATTTTTTCGACATTTGTAATGACTGTTTTTAGCTAGCAAGAAAAATCGTTGTTACTTTTACGATTTTTGCGTTATTTGCAGACATTTTGAGGCCCTTCTTGGCCTTCTTTACTTTCTAAGTCTTGAATCTTCTTACATTTGTTATTCTTGCGTTTTTTTGCGATATTTGTAATGGGTGTTTTAAGCTAGCAAAAAAAAATCCTACGTCCTTTTGCGATTTTTTTCATATTTGCGGACATTTCGAGGACTTCTTGGCTTCTTTACTTTTTAAGTCTTGAATCTTGTTACATTCATTTTTCTTGCCATTTTTGCGATATTTGTCACCGATGTTTTTAGGTAGCAAGAAAAATCCTTGTTACTTTTGCGATATTAGCGGACATTTTGGGGCCCTTCTTGGCTTCTTCTTTTTCTAAGTCTTGAATCTTGTTACATTTGTTATTCTTGCGATTTTTTGGATATTTGTTATGGGTGTTTTTAGCTAGCAAGAAAAATCCTTGTTACTTTAGTGAAAACGAAAGGAATTTTTTCTCCAGTGTGCGAAATTTTGGCCGACAAAAGATTTTATTTAAAACTACATTCGAATTTCTAAGGCGAAATAGCCATCCGTCGTTTCCGAACAGATATCCACCAAAATCGTGAACTGTTGGATGGCCCTAGAATTTTCAAAAACATCCCGCACGCTTCTCAATTGAAGAGAATTCGACAAGTTTCGATTTATTTTACCACCTTTGAATAGTTATCAAGTTAGTCTAGAATACCTCTTTAACTGAAAAGGTTGCCGGTTAAACATCCCCAACGACAATTATTTGAACTGAAGCGAGGTTGTTAAAAATGTGTGTATCTTATCCTTCGACAAGTGCTCTAGTCCTGTCCCAAAGTTCTCTCTTATCCCACCCTGCACGGAATAGCAAAAAAAACTTCGATAAAATAGAGTAAGATTGATTATAATAACCCACTTGTACCTCGTCTGTTGCAGACATCTTGGACAAGGATGTGGCGAAAACTGACTAATGTCCTTGTTGGAGGCTGAATGTTATTTAAAACAAAACCAGGAAAAATCGACACCCTCACTTGCGAAGAATCAAGAAAACTATGAGCAAACAGCTGATTGAAATAACATGTTATGTTCATCAAATTCGGTGTTGTTTATCACCTGATGAGACTTTTGTTAATCTTGTGATTAAACAAACAATCATACAACTGTGTTATGTAACTTCAGTGAGAGGTTTAACATTTCAATGACTGAATATAGTTTTAATGGTGACAATCTGCTAACTGTGAAACGAAAAATACACATGGATTTCAAATATGTGGGTTTTACATATTATACGTTTATTTTTTCACCTCTACAAGCATATGACGAATTCAATCCACAATTCACTTCCACGGCTATTTTAAATCTGCGAGCTCCAGCTCAGTACAGGCTGGCGCCCTAACCAATTGGGAACGTCAGTTGATGTTTACCTAATTATAAGAGAAATTGTCGTAAAAAATTTGGACTGAAATATTTTAGGCAGATTTAGGAACATTGGATTGTGATAAAAGACTTTTTTACAGAGATAAAGAGGGAGGGTATGTTCTGCCTAGCTTAAATCTGTTAATCTGTAACTGAACACAGCTGGCCTCACGATTCATCCAGAAGGAATTGAAAAATATAATTGGGATCAGTTTAAGTGTTATTTCAGAGATAGTGGGATACCTGTGACATTGTTTATTGGTTTCTTTATTAAAAATAGTCCCTGTGGAATTTTTATGGGAGTAATGCTTCAAAAGCTGGTTTTGTCTAGAGTGGGCGTATTTAAGGTGATTCCCCTGTTTTGCACTGCGCACCTCTTCTGCGCATAACAGTCGACCCTTTTTTTCCGTTTAAGTAATTTCTTACTGGCCATTTGTATGAAGACAGTACTCATGCAAACGCAAATAAATTTAATGAACGAACTTTCTACGGTACCTGTGATCGGGAAGCTGCCCTTTTTTTAACTCGACCCAGTCTTCTCTCGTCCGCAAGGATTTTCAAACACGATTTTTGCGCTTTGAGGATCAATAGTTCGACAACGAGCACGGTGACCCCCACTTTTTAATGCATAAATTTAAATTACACAACGTTATAATTATCTGCAATATGTCTCAATTTCAAGAAAAGTTTAAAATTCTGCTTTAAAATATTTGATTTAAGGCTGTAAAGAACAAGTCTTTAGATAGTGCTGGGTGTGTACGTACGCAGAGAATTCTTGATTTTGTTACGTAATGAATAACCCTTATAAAAGTAAGATGGTTCAAAATGTATTTCAGAGTCTTTATTGTTGAACTTCTCTAATAACTTAATCTAAGAAGTGCCTTTTCCAGAAATTTTAGTGTCCCTTTCTGCTAATTAACAATTAGATTATGAGCTCGAGATTTCTATCGCGTGATAGTTGATGAGGGCGAAGCCCGAATCAACTATCACGCATAGAAATCGAGAGCGAATAATCTAATTGTTTTAGTATAAATCTACTAGTCGTTCACAACTAAACAAGTAAATTATCTATTTCCTCATCGCAGACACTTCGAAAACGCGAAGAAGCGGGCGCCATTTTGTTGGAAATCGCTACTCACTATCTATCACAGAATAGATAGCGAGTAGCGTAGCCAATCAGAGAACGGCATTCGTGATAGAACACTAGTAGATTTATACTAACTAGGGTTATAAGTTATGAGAACCTCCTCGGTCGCAAAGTTGCTGTAAAGGCCATCCATGTTGTGCAAAAACGAGCCCGGTGACCCTTATTTTTTCTTGCATTTTTTTAATATACGTAACATGATTACCAACTGGATGAAGTTTGAGAAATTTTTGTTACTTCCTCTTTTAAGGGGGAATCACCTTAATATGCCGAAAATCTCTCATGTGGCTGCATGTTCCGGCCCGTCCGTGTCATGCCAAAGCACAGTTTGGCATAACACTATTGACTATCAGTTTGTTATCATATGATAACGTTTTCCTGCGTTAATTCTGTGATCCGTGAATATAAATATATGAAACATGTATAACCTGCAAACGAAAGACTAAGCACAAGAGACCCTCGCAGTCAACCACCGAAAGCCTGAAAAACTCAGCCATGAACGCGATCCGAACCCATGACCTCTGCGATAAGCTACCAGTTAGCTTGATAGCTCAGTTGGTAGAACACTGCACCGGCATCGCGGAGGTCATAGGTGTAGAAAACAGATATCGAAGTGGGCGTATTTAATATGCCGAAAATCTCTCATGTGGCTGTATGTTCCGGCCCGTCCGCGGCATGCCAACGCGCAGTTTGGCATAACACTATTGTCTATCAGTTGTTTGTCATATGATGACGTTTTCCTGCGTTAATTCTGTGATCCGTGAATATAAATATATGAAACATGTATACACTGCGAACGAAAGACCAAGCAGAAGAGACCCTTCGCAGTCACCCACCGAAAGCCTGAAAACCTCAGCCCTGAACGCGATCCAGACCCATGACCTCTGCGATGAGCTCCCAGTTAGCTGGGTGTCAGTAAAACGCGGGGCCGGGGCCAGGGCCGGGGTCGGGATTGGGGTCGGGGTGGGGGTCTCTTTTCTTTTTTCTTCTTTTTTTTTTTTTTTTTTTTCATTTTTTTATTTTTTATTTTCAACATCACAGGTCATTTGTGGGTCAAATAAGGATTAAAGCCAATATAAAAAGTTAAGTCTCTAAAGCTTACTAGCTTAGGATAGGCCATCGGTGACAACACTCGATGCAGTTCCGTATTCTGTTGGACATTGGTTCCGTGAATTGACTACTACCTTTTATTCTTCCAAGAAACGAAATGAGGCAAAAAATACAAGGTACGAGACAGTATATTTCCTTGAACTAACAAATTCGTGAATTAGAATGTGCATGAACTTACTATGAACACCCCCGCCGCCTTCCATGATCGTCTTCGTTTGTTACAGTCAATCCATGTCACGCGTGACTATTATTTCCGAGAAAGAAATAAACATGCATTCGAATTCCTTTGTAAAGCTCGGCATTTGAATAGAATGTAGAACATTTCTCTGGAAATCTTTCCGAAAAAGACGCATTAACTGCCAAAAAAAACCATTCAAAATACTTGGGAGACAATTTTTATTCTTGAAATACTTGTGTTGTAATGTAAAGAAAAATTCATAGTTTTATACCGTCAATAAACTAGGGAAATTTCTACGGGAACTCTGAAATCTCATTGGCGACGTCAAAACTGACATGTAAATTTAAAAACTCCATTCAAATGTAAAGAAAAAAAAAACGGTGACGTGGAGTGACTGTAAAACCCCCTTCCTTCCAACGTGTTGTTGATCAGGTGAAAAACGATTTTAAATTCATGTTTGAGCCGTTGGTGATAGCGAATATATTATTATTATTATTATTATTATTATTATTATTATTATTATTATTATTATTATTATTATTATTATTATTATTAAAAAGAGACCCCGACCCCGGCCCCGCGTTTTATTGACACCCCAGTTAGCTTGATAGCTCAGTTGGTAGAACACTGCACCGGCATCGCAGAGGACATGGGTGTGATAAACCGATATCGAATATTGTAGTGTTTTCTTAAACGTTTTAATTGTCGATAACGTACTGGTACAAATCGGTTCACCTCTATCGCATTCTTGTATACAACTGTCGTCGAATTTAACTCGTAAATCGTATGCTAACTCATCGAAATCGTCTCACAAATCGTATCAACCACAATCTCGTTAATTTAATGATAAGTATTCCATCCTTTTCTTGACGCCCACTACTGTTTAATAACTAATACTAATAATTACGGGGATCTTTACAAAACTGACCGAGCTTGCTTAATCTCCTTGCCTCTAAAAATAAATGAGTTTTGTAAAAACCTAATAATACATGATGTAAAGGATGTAAGGCAAAATAAAGAATGTTATATCTTTATCAACCACGTTCTCTTGTGTTCATGCTTTTCAACTGGTCACGTGATGAGGTCATCACGCCATACAAGGACAACCTAATGTTCACTATCAAAAATGTCAAGTATGCGATGTAACAAGTTGTCTCTTTCTTCTGGCGGAGAAACACAAACGACTCTTCAGGAATCCAACCAAATACTTTTATTTTCTAGATATTGAGCTCTTACAGGTTTGGCCACTGCGAGATTATCCTAGCTACGCGAATCATGGAGATCAAGTTATATCAATGTCACGCGAAATATCATAATGTCAATCAATACGTAAGCCCACCCATCTTTTAGCAGTGATAACTTCCAGCATCGCTAACGCCCCCAAATCGATAGATATAGGGATATTGTGAGGCAATAAGTAAACACCAGTTTAATATACCTGCCAACTTTTTCTGAGTCTAACGCGTGAGAGTTTTGTCTCGTCATGACCGGCATTTCCGAATACATCCGAGCCACTTAAAGAGATTTCTGACCATTTTCCGGAGACTTCCGAACGTACCAAAAGTGTCCGAAAATATTCCGACGACCTTTGAACACGTACGATTCAAACGGACTGTAGCATAGACATTTGAAAGCTTTTGCGATTGTTATAAAGAGCAAAGAAATAATACAAAACAAATCTGAAATGAAATGCAATTTTTTAGAACAACTCGTCCGGATTTGTTATTCAGGCGTGAGAAGTTGTCCAAGTTTCAAGTTTCAAGTTTATTAAAGATTTAAACACTAATACAGTAGCAGGCGAAACAAGAGAATGGAAAATACAATGACAAAGAACTAAGACTAGATGTGTACAGTTAAAGAAACGAGATTTACCATAAGAAGATACTTAGCCGATCACTTAACAATATTTAGAGTAAAACAGGGAAGTTATATTACTTTGAGTACCTTGAGTAAAGTTAGGTGAACATGGCCATAGTGTGAAACATAATACACAAGTACGTTATAATGTTGACAAGAGCAGGAAGGATTATGCAGATATAATACGCTGAGTTTTCAATATATTTTCACTTTTTGATCAAATCAGATAGGTCAATGTAATCATCTGCCTCCGAGAATTTTGTTAAAAGCAAATTATGATTTTGCGTTTAAAATTCGTTTTGGGCGTGTGACGCAATTCAACAGCCAGGTCATTCCAGACTTTAACACTGACCCGTGAAAAGGACTTATTTTGTTTTTCTATAAATCTAGAGTATTGGACGTAGATATTCCCTTTTGACGATGATCTTGTGTTAAAGGAGTGAATATTCCATTGGAAATTAATCGAGATGGTTTAGTCCTTGATGCGTGAGATAGATGTCTTTACTCCACAGGCGTGAGACTCACGCATAATGCGTGAGAGTGGGCAGGAATGCAGTTAGAATTGTACTTGCAGTCAGAATGAAATACAGGGGAAAACGACACTTGTTAAGTAGAATGCCTTGTACTTCATACGGATGATTTAATCCCCGGGCTTTAATCCTTACGTTTTCGCCTTTGATTTGAAGACAGAAACCATTTGCACATTGATTTTTTTTTCAATACTAACCGTGAGTCAGATATGTATGTGTGTGACGTCGGGTCATGATCAAGAGTAACGTTATGCATCACGCGTACGTTCTCGTACGTTTGTCAATTTTCCGCTGTTTATATTTATAAATGAAATACAGGGGAAAGCATTTGTTATTCACCTTTCACTTGTAGGGGAATAAGTTCTAAATTGTTGTAAATTGAATGGCCAGAACTAGAGAGGAAAATGATCTGAAACCCATTGTGTGCTTACGCTATAGCACAGTCACGCAGGACAGTTTATACCTCGATCTGTCGCTTGTATGTTACGCTCTACAGCTGACGCCATTTTGATTAGAAAGAACAGTGACTCGCAGAATACATCGAGGAAAAGGAGGGGGAGCGAGGGAAGCGAGAAAAAATGAGAGAGTCCGGGCCCTCCACTCCCCTCCCCTTCCCCGATTACGCCGGCCACGTAGGCTACGTCGTGAAGGCCACATTTAAGTGTTCTACGCTTTCGATTCTACCAAATCTTGTGGTGATCGCCGGCATTGTATTAAAACGCAAACTTTTGAAAACCTTTTTCCGTCATCACTGTTCAAGTCCAGATATTTACAAGTCTGGACAGAAATGATCTAAAGTAGTCATTAAGATTTTCCTAGATACTTCTCTCTATGAATGCCAAATGGCAATTTTATTTACTTTCTTCGAACCAGCTTTAAGCGTTTTGGCGTTGTCAGACGCTAAAATTGAGGGCAACCCACGTCTGCCTGAAAATCGACGAAATGCTTGGAGGAATGATGTCACCGGCAGATCACGTGGACAGCGCGCGTTGATGCACATGTAAATAAGCAGATGTCATCCTTTTCGGCCAAGAGATTCTTCTCGATGTCTTGACTTCCCTTTGAACTTGTAAAATAAATAAATAAATAAATAAATTTGACATAATACAAAGTCAATTTTTGTGATTAACAGCGGAAGAAAGAGAAATACGACTTGCAGCGGAAGAAACAAATCGACTGGCACATTATCAGAATCTTGAAGTGAAATCATTTTACTCCGATCCGCCGTGACGAAACGTTGGAATTTTTTCCTCTTGAAGTAAAACGTTTCGCTCACTTAACGTAAAATGAACGAAAAAATCAGCACTTGAATGAAAGGACCAGTTATTCTCAGAACAGGCGAGTATATTCGTGTGATTTTGTTGATAAAACTTTGCTGTTTGCTGGTTTGCTGTTTTGCAAGATCTTGTTTTGTTACAGTATTGACACACCGTTTAATTCAAGCCTAAACTAAATACTGCTAACTTCAAAGCAGTCTTTTGAGCTCATTTTTTTGTTCCATGTTCATTATTTCCCTTGGAGTTTTATTTTCTAATCTGGTCTAATTTGGCCTTCCAGCAGCGGCAGAAAGAGTAAGTCGACTTGCGGAAGGAGAAACAAATCGACTCTTTTATAGGCGGTACATCATAAACAGCAGCCGAATCTTGAAGAGAAATCATTTTACTCTGATCCGGCGCGACGAAACGTTGGATTTTTCTCCTTGAAGTGAAACTTTTCGCTTACTTGACTTTGTAAAACGAACAAAAAAAATCAGCAGTCGAATAAAAGAATGGTTATTCTCCAAAGAGGTGAGTATGTTCATGTGATTTTGTTGACAAAACTTTGCTGTTTTGCAAGATATTGTTTTTCTTGCAGTGTTGACACTGTAACTCGTTTAACTTAACTTCAAAGCTGCAGTCTTTTAAGCTCATATTTTTTGTCCATGTTCGTTATTTCCCTTGGAGTTTTATCAAGTTTCTAAGCTCGTCCCATTTTGCTTCATTTAAGAAAATTAATTCTTAGCTAAAATTGTCAGACAAACGTCTCGTAACACTGCATTGTTGGCGTAAACTACTGACAAATTTTTCTCGCATATAAGCTTACTTCTAATTTTAGCATTTATTTGTGACAATCTTGACAGAGAACAAACACACATGCCTAAAAAAATACTATATAACGTCAAAGATTCAGATGTGTGAGTATTTTTCACTGAAAGTCTTTTTCAAACTGAAAAACGTTAAAAGCTAATGTAAAATTAAAGTGTGATTTCATTTTCATCAAAACAAAGTTTACCCAAAATATATATTCGCTTGTTTGTGTGAATTTTTTAAAGATCGTTGTTTAGTTTATTTTTATACTGATTGCTATGAGTTAGTACAGTTTATCTTTTTTCCATTTATTACTCTAGGATATATTTGAAGTCTGTTTTATGGTTGGTGTAGCCCTTTTCGATCTGACGTTTAACTACGGCTTTCTTGTTAAGCAAAATTTACTAGACAGTGACAGTGCTACGTAGCGCGCGTTGACTGTTTGCAAACCAGTTCACCTCGAGCATCTTAAAAACTAAAAAGAATAAAACAACGAAGCAGAAAAAATAGCTATCATTTTGAGTCCATTGAACAAAACTCTATGCAAATATCACTTTGAGTGCGAGAAAACTATCGCGTGACTCGATAAATAGCCGATCCCATCCTGAATATTTACCTACGGTGTACATAATATTTTGATGTTTTTCTGGACCCTCCACTCACATAATCATGTAGCTTGAATGTCAGTTCTACTGAAATGGATTTTTGGGTTTAAGACGATACCTTACCCCCCAGTATAACGGTAGTAGATGTATTCGTATGAGCCGGCCGAGTAGAATTAAGGATTAATTTCCAAGCGCATTTTATAAGTTTCCCAAATTGGCGTGGAGAGCAATTTTTGAAGACTTTGAAAAGTGAGATTTAATTTTTAATCTACGAGGAATCATTTCGATTTCGCGTTTATAACACAGAGGTGAAAAGTTTTGTTAAAACCATCGAGAAACTTCATAAAACAGTCAGTAACTCTCACCGTAAACAAGCAAACAAACAAATTATTTATTTTTTCGTAGCGTACAAAACTAACAAAACTGACGAGAAGAGTTAACATTATACACATGTAATTAAGGGAGAATACAAGTTTAATTCAGGGATAGATGACCATTCGAGGGAATCAAAGGCCCTTTCAAAATCTATAAATAGTAGCAATCCCGGAATATTCTTTTCTGTGGCGTATTGGATAATACAGTCTACGAGTCTGATGTTTTCGCTGATGAATCTGCTTTTCATGCTTGGTGGTACTGATTTTACTCGGTTTGCTATGGCTTTTTGCGGCTATCTTGTAATCGGTGTTTAAGAGAGTTATTGGGCGCCAGTTTTTCAAATAGTATTACTCCGCATCCTTAATCAGTTGGAATAAGTTTGATTGCGTTACGTCTCTGTGATATAGAAAGACGACCAGATTCAAACGAATAATGAAGAGCCGAGATTAAAAAGGAGGAGATGTCTTTCAAAGCACTTTGTAGAATTCGGCGGGTAGATCATTTGTACCAGGCATTTTATTCGATTCCATGGTCTTTAAGGCTGCGAGGCATTCCTTTTCAGTAACAGTGCCTTCACATATACTTTATTCTTCGGAGCGCAAGTTAGTATCGTTCGTTTGGCGAAAAAAGACCGAATGATTGCAATCTTGTTTTTTTTTTACGAGTAGAGGTTTTTGTAAAAGGAGACACATTCGGATAAGATAGCCTTGTCCGTGGTAATGAATTCGTTGTCATTAATTTTTATTTGGCTAATTCTTCCCTGTTTAAAGTGTCTCTTTTCGAGGTTAAGACAGTACCTCGAGTTCTTTTCACCTTCGCTATACCAGTGAGATTTCGATCGAATGATAGCACCCTTGGTTCGGTACTGTAATATTTTTTCCAGTTCACCTTTAAGATATCAATTTTCTCTGCAGCGATATGATATAAAGGAATCGTGTAGTCTATGATATCTATTAACTTTTCTAAAGGGGCAATTTCACGTTCTAATTGATTTTCCCTTTTTTGAGCATCCGCCTTTTTAGATGCGGCGTAAGAAATCGATTTCTCGCGCACTTTAAGCTTGATCATCTCCCAGAGTAAAAAAGGCTCGATTTACCGAGTCATTTTCCTTGTATTCGTCCGCAGTGTGTTGTATTGTCACTTTCACTTGTTCTATTTCGTGTTCAATTTCCAAAAGCCATTTCCTCTCAGTAGGGTTAGAATGTAAGAATACGGTGAGAGTAATCATGGAGTGGTCAATCTTGAATCCAGGAACTACATCTGACTGACTGATATCGCATGTGAGAATTAACTTACAAGAAAAAAAATCAGGTCTACAGTATATGTCGGGAAGTAGTGAGGGGCGCACCAGTTAGGCCTCTTTTTCGCGGGGGAATCTCATTAATACGCGGGGGCATAAATTAACGACGATGACGTCACCGCCCATTGTCTTGATCACGCATTATAGGATGACGTCATATTTAAGTTTAGCCTTACCAACAGGTTACGTTTTTGCCTATTGTCTTGATCACTCATTATAGGATGACGTCATATTTTATTTTAGTCTTACGAACAGGTTATGAACTGGTTTGACAGGTTGATCAATGATGTCATGCTCTATTTTTAACTTATGGCAGTCATGGTCGGTATTACCGGTTTGACAGGTTTTTGAAGTTATTTTTGGATACATGACATCATAAAGTATATTACATACGTACTTTATTGTATAGCTCCCCTTGGGGGGTTTTTCTGTCATACACGAAAATAAAAATAATAATAATGAAAACTATTTACATTTGGATGATAATATAGAGAGAAAAAAAAAATACGATAATAAAAAAAACGATGAATTAAAAAATTCTTAAAAAGTCTTTTTTTAAAAAAAACGCTACGTTTTCCCGTGTTTCTGATATGCTTCAATAAATGATTGTAGATTTTTTTGCTCCACGGAAGATGAAAGCCCTTTGGCCTTTTGCAAGCCTACACTTGGGTAGTGTGAGGTCATTATTTTGCCTGGCGTTCCTTTGGTGAATTTTTGAACGGTGTTGAAGTCATTCTCAAAGATAACCGGGAGTTAGGTTGTTCATTCATTTGTATGCAGTAGTCTATTTTCATTGTCCGTAAGCGTATGAAAAAGCGATTACTGCCAAGCACATTATTCACGAATTGTGAGTTTCAGTAATAATCATACATTTTCAGTGATTCTATTTTGGATGAATTTGATCGAGATTGTGATTTTGTTGGTTATAACAGATGAAATCATACATCAGACATCGGACGCGTGTTTCGATTCACGCACCGTTACTTAAGCTATTATGTTAATTAAGTTGAGCTTTGTCGAGGATTAAACAGTAAAAACAGTCTTTTGTTGTCTTTGTTCATGAATAAGAATATTACGGTTGATCGATTCCTGGCTGCTTAAATTAATTTGCATGTTATGTTTGGCGCGCCCTGAAAAGAGTAAACACTCTCAGAATTTACTGAAAATTCTTTATTTAAATCGTTCAACAATTCAAGTACAAAGCAAAGTTCTTATTAGAGCGTTAATCATCTTTATCCTCTTCATCGCTAGGGGGATAGAATGTCATTTTTGATGTCCTTTCATCCTTGTGTGTGATTGCGCCACAATTTAATTAAAATTCATCCTCTTGAGAAGCCTTATATGGATGATTTCGGTGAGTTCGCCGGGATCTTCTTGAGGGACGATCATCGTCATCCAGGTAGTTTTTAAACCGAATTCGAGGTGGTTTTTTTCTTTTCTGCGTAGGTGAGGGTACTGTGGGAGGGGGTGTTAAGATGGACGAGGGAAGTGACGCTTCCGCTGGCGTCGCTTGTGTTGCGATTGGTTCTTGGGCAGCGGTCGCCTGTATAACCGTGGGAGTTTGGACAGCGGCCGCCTGTACAGTCACTGGTTCTTGATCTGGCATATGATTGCTAGAAATTTGTCTCTGTTCTTCAGAGTAGGGTGGATTTGATTCTTTGAGTCTGGAATTCAACTGTTGTTTAAACGTCAAATACTTGTTTTGCAGCTGCATGTAATGCTTTGCTCTTTCGTCATCTCCAAGGTCTGATCGTGAGAGAAGACCATCCATTGAATCTTGTAATTTCTTTATTACTGGAACTACTGGGGGAGTCATTACGTTCTGTTGTTTGAGGTACTGTAGTAGTTCCTGCGAGATATTGTCCGGTACCGCTACGTTATCAAATCGTTCTTCGCCAGGTAGAACGTTCGTTCGCAATCTACAGTTGTCTTGAGTGGTAGTTTTAAGGTCAACTAGGAGATAACCAAAGTGCCTCTGTACGGCCTGCTCATAGTGATTAATAAAGAAATCGGTGTGCCTGGGATACATTTGCTTAGCCAGGGTCAGCACTTGAAGTTTATCCCGGGGGTTCTTGAAAAGGACTAAGTAGTGACTGTTTAAGCTGATACTTCGACTGCCTTTTCCTTGATGAAATAAGTTCTGCACAATGTAAATTATATGCTTAGGTTGCGATGATGGGATCCTCTTGTAAACAGGTTGACGATTCGCTTGTCTTCACCGGCATCAGCCATCTGATCATCGATCACCATTAAGTTGCGTTGGTGGATGTCAAAATAGGAGTCATGCTCTAGATTGGAAGGAATACCTCTGATAAATTCTATATTTGGCATTATTGCCATCAATTCTAGATAAGCGGGCTGCCACTGCAAATAGCACCAAACAATCCTCTCTGGTGGTAGGTTGATTGCTCTTTGAGCCTGTTGCAACAAAGATTTTACCCAGACAGTCTTTCCTGATCCGGTCATCCCAGCAACCATACAAGTAAATGGATGTACAAATTGAAACCGCTGACACTTTTCTACAGAAAACGGCATAGCTCTGAAAGGAGTGAGACCAGCATTGCGGTGTTTAGACATCACGTGTCTTTGCATACTATCTTTTCTACTAAAGGATTTTTCGCAGAAGGAACAGAACCAACTCATGTCATTTCGGCAAAGACTTAACGTAAATTGAAAAAAACGTCGAATGTGTCACATTTATATAGAGTTAACCCCTATTCTTTTCGCCACCACCCCCACCTCCACCACCACATTTCTATTGTTTTTCTCCACCACCGCCACCGCCCCTCCTCCACCACCACGTTTCTATTGTTTTAACTCCACCACCACCACCACCACATTTCTATTGTTTTCCCTCCACCACCGTCACCGCCCCCACCTCCACCACCACGTTGCTATTGTTTTAACTCCACCACCACCACTACCACATTTCTATTGTTTTAACTCCACCACCACCACCACCACCACCACGTTTCTATTGTTTTCCCTCCACCACCACCACCTCCCCTACCTTCACAGCCACGTTTCTATTGTTTTAACTCCACCACCACATTTCTATTGTTTTTCCCTCCAGCACCTCCTCCTTCTCCTCAAGGCTATTACTTCCCCCACATCCTACACAATAAAAGGGGAACTTACTTTCTTAAACTCATTCCATGATCATGTCTCGCGTTGTAAAGAACAACCGGGGTTTCCTTCAGCTCCTTTCTGATTGCCCTTCCAAGCAGCGTCATTTTCTCTTGAGAACAGCTACTCCACAACAGTTGCATGCGTTATTGCAAGTTATTTATAATTGTTGAAGGAACCTTTTGGGGAGGATTAGCTGAGTTCACTTCAACAACGATCCAACAGCTTTTTCAGTTGTTTCTCTTTATTACTCCGACAAGAGTTCAGCTTACTCTGCTCAACAATCACTTCTCTACTAAAACTAGATGGCACCCATTTTTATACTGACTCGACAACCATCTGCTTAACGCAAACTAAATCTTACGCAAGCCTTCTGTGATTGGCTGCAAGAAACTTATTTGCATCCGTGCCTTCGATCTATTAGTCAAGTCAAAGACATCTTTCTAGAAAAATATCACCATGAAACTCGAGTTGTCCAGTCAATACAAAACAAGGAGACCAATATAAAAATTACAAGGTTTAGACTTATACAATAAGGTTTCACAAAGATAATCTGAAAAACAGTAAAAGTTGTTGTTTAAAAATTGAACAAGAAGTCGATTCGTAGAAGGTGTTAGCCTTCTTCATCGAAGATGATTGGTTAAAAGTTTCCATAAATTAAATGAGCACATGGTCAACAAAATCGAAAGTTCGAATTATACATTCAGTACGTGGCTAATAGCAAAATTACAACAATAGATATTTATCTTCACAATCACTCTAAGACCATAGTATTTACTTTCAAAAACACCTTATATTACGGACACTATTATTTAGATATCTTCATATTTAAAATGAACATCAACTACCATGAATTCGGTACATCAACTACCATGAATTCGGTAAAAGAACCCAAGAAAATCTACCAAAATTGACTAAAAATAAGAACAGTAACAATTTCCTGGAATAAACCGTCGAAAGGTCAAGTCGAGGAAAAACTTATAAAAAGTAAGGTAAACAAGGTGTTATCTTTTGTAGGAAACTTAATTGAAAATATTTTTACGAACATAAGTGCTTCCGTGGAAACATACAGCTGCTCATACCGAATTCATGACAGGAGAATTTATACATTAATCACACATTAAGAACATCTAAGTCGAACTACAAGGTATTATTTCTAGAGAGCTGCATAACGAGTCAACTGGTCTTTTTCTGTGATATTCCCAAAACCAAAATATAATTTGTAATAAGTCCAAACACCAAATAAAATTCCTTTATCTATTTTAACCTCAAATAATTGCGTTGTAAATATTTTTCATAATTGTTAATTTTTATCATCTAACATTATGTACTTACAGAAAACATACCAGTGTCTGAAGAAGTTAGGGCCATATTGCGTTCGCATAAGGATGCTCTTCTAAATCTTGCTCAGCGAAATGTTCCTTACAAGACAAAGAAACGCATCCTTGTGCAAGAGGGCAGTGGGTTTATACAAGAATTACTGACCCCTGCAATTAGTAGCTTGGGGTATCTTATGTTATAAAAGAGACCGTGGATTCTGAAATTTGGTCATTTGTGTCCCTCTTTTAACGAGTGCTGGTCGATATGAAAAGAAAGATGGATTGGGATAAAGAGAAGGAAAGTGAAATGGAGGATTACTCAACCTCTGATGAGGAAAGTGACGAAGAAGAACCCCGGATAAAAGATGTCTTGAACAACCTTTCCAACGCCGTTTCCAGAAAGCACGCTTCTGAACTATTGCATAGTATGGCTGCTTCTAAAAATATCTTGTTCTGGACACCTAGTGGACTGTTACTCCGAAACCAGCGCGCAATACCAGTAACAAACATCTCAGAGCTGATCGAGTATGTGTTACTCCCTCATAACGAAGATGTCGCCAAACCCCGTGCGCTCAATACTTTCCTAGATGGACTAGCAGAGCTCGGAGTGAATAAGCGACTGATCAAAAATAAAAAACTTCTAAGCGATTTGCTAGAAAAAGAAAGAGGATACCAGGATAAAGAGGACGAATCAGGTAATGAGGCTAATGATGAAAACTTGTCGGACAGCAGTGAAGAGGAGGAAACCAGTTCTGAAAATAGCCAACCTGAAGAGTCTCATAACAGCGGCCTGGAAAGTGACTGGGGAGAAGACGAGGCCGAGAATAGTAGCGACTCAGTTGAAAATTTACCAATAGCTCAGGCAAAAGTTCATGATCCGTGCCGACACTGCAACAGTTCACATGGATATGATACCGTAGTCATGAAATGTCCTAAGTGCTTTTGGGAAGATAACTGTAAAGTTTGCCCTATATGTGATCACAAGATTCCTCTTCAACGAAAGCACGCGAAGGAATCTCTCCGTCGATGTTATGATTGTGGAGCGATCACACACAAGGATGAAAGGACATCAAAAATGACATTCTATCCCCCTAGCGATGAAGAGGATAAAGATGATTAACGCTCTAATAAGAACTTTGCTTTGTACTTGAATTGTTGAACGATTTAAATAAAGAATTTTCAGTAAATTCTGAGAGTGTTTACTCTTTTCAGGGCGCGCCAAACATAACATGCAAATTAATTTAAGCAGCCAGGAATCGATCAACCGTAATATTCTTATTCATGAACAAAGACAACAAAAGACTGTTTTTACTGTTTAATCCTCGACAAAGCTCAACTTAATTAACATAATAGCTTAAGTAACGGTGCGTGAATCGAAACACGCGTCCGATGTCTGATGTATGATTTCATCTGTTATAACCAACAAAATCACAATCTCGATCAAATTCATCCAAAATAGAATCACTGAAAATGTATGATTATTACTGAAACTCACAATTCGTGAATAATGTGCTTGGCAGTAATCGCTTTTTCATACGCTTACGGACAATGAAAATAGACTACTGCATACAAATGAATGAACAACCTAACTCCCGGTTATCTTTGAGAATGACTTCAACACCGTTCAAAAATTCACCAAAGGAACGCCAGGCAAAATAATGACCTCACACTACCCAAGTGTAGGCTTGCAAAAGGCCAAAGGGCTTTCATCTTCCGTGGAGCAAAAAAATCTACAATCATTTATTGAAGCATATCAGAAACACGGGAAAACGTAGCGTTTTTTTTAAAAAAAGACTTTTTAAGAATTTTTTAATTCATCGTTTTTTTTATTATCGTATTTTTTTTTTCTCTCTATATTATCATCCAAATGTAAATAGTTTTCATTATTATTATTTTTATTTTCGTGTATGACAGAAAAACCCCCCAAGGGGAGCTATACAATAAAGTATGTATGTAATATACTTTATGATGTCATGTATCCAAAAATAACTTCAAAAACCTGTCAAACCGGTAATACCGACCATGACTGCCATAAGTTAAAAATAGAGCATGACATCATTGATCAACCTGTCAAACCAGTTCATAACCTGTTCGTAAGACTAAAATAAAATATGACGTCATCCTATAATGAGTGATCAAGACAATAGGCAAAAACGTAACCTGTTGGTAAGGCTAAACTTAAATATGACGTCATCCTATAATGCGTGATCAAGACAATGGGCGGTGACGTCATCGTCGTTAATTTATGCCCCCGCGTATTAATGAGATTCCCCCGCGAAAAAGAGGCCTAACTGGTGCGCCCCTCACTACTTCGGGATGCTTTCGCCGCCAAGTATACCGTTTTGTCTCGGGGTTAAGAATTCTCCAGATGTCAACTAAGTCCAAATTTTCAGAGAAGTCTTGAACCACTTTTAAGGCGTTTTTATGTGTTCGGGCGACCACCCTTCTTGTCCTTTTCGGGGTCTGCACTAAATTAAAATCGCCACCGATTATGATATCATCGCATTGAAAATCTAAAAGATCCTCGAAAAAGGATTCAAAGAAATTGGGGTCATCATCATCTTTGATACTTTACGGTTCTTTGGTTTCGGTGACTCAGTTATCAACTGGGTAAAAGTTTTTTTATAATACTACCGAAAGCTGTATTCTTAACAACGGTTGGGCCAGCAATTTCTTTGATACCCAAAGAGGTTTTAGGCAAGGCTGCCCTTTGTTACCTTACCTATTCATCCTTGTGGCCGAAGTTTTAGCCAAAGCTATCAGAAACAAATAAAATATGAAAGGAATCTTTGTAAAAAATCAAGAAATCAAAATAAGCCAGTACAACACTGATTTTAGATGGATCAATAGAATCTCTTTCTTCTTCACTCAAAATACTTGACTATTTTGGAAAAGTCTCCGACCTTGGACTCAATGACAGAAAAACCGAGATCTACGGATCGGCTCTAGTACTGGCAATGACCCAATTTCTACACCTGGGAAAAACTTAAAATGGTCAACGGCAATGGTTAAAGCACTAGGTAGATATCAACTGACATGCTCGGTTATCGTTTGTTGTAAGAAGTAGCGTGGTGAAAGCACTTGGTCGCCATGAGTGATTTCAGTTTCTCATCCAATCAAATAAAATCAATCCGATCCAAGTTTTTAGCTTTTGACAAAAATAATCTTATGCTGTTTCTTGTGACGCGAAAATTAACCTTTAGGAATATCCTTTCTAGCTGCAGCACTTGATTTTCATGTATTTTTGGTACAAACAACCCGGCTTAAAGAATCGAACCCCAAAGAATCTCAAAGAAGATCCTCAAAGAACTCGTTGTTTTGGGCACAAAATGAAGAAACCAACAAAATGTAAAACTGGCGTGCTCAGCGAATCAGAAGCGAGTATTTTCGCCGCTCGACCAATCAGGAGTAGGTAATTTTGCCCCTGGTGAAAGAAAGAATTACGAAAAAAAAAAAAAAAAAACCTCTGCTACAACAAAGCAGCATTCAGTAATTTTGCCCCCTGTTTTCCTCTGTATTACATTGTTATCCGGTTATTGTTGATCAACAGTTTGCTGCATATGCACTAAAAATATATATAACTGCAGATGGATGAGGAGCTTGTAAGGTTCATCCAATAAGTAGACTTCTACAAATGCTATTATAAAAACGAATTGTGGAACTCCGATTTTAGGCTAGGCTAAATATAGGACTCTCGGGAAAATAAAACTACCAAATACCGACCTCGCGTTGGGGCCATCTCGACCCAGATTCCCCTCTCTTGTGAACGAGGGTGAATAATATGTGACGTCAATCTTGACAGCTTTTATACTAATCACATGACCTCGAGCAAAAACAATCGGGAAGATTGTGAAAAGAAGACCGTTTATTTTGCCGACAAGTGGATGCGAGATCGTTTACCTTTTTTTCTGTCCCCTCGGTTGAATTTCATCGAGTTAACTGGCCTATAGAACAGTT
Organism: Pavona decussata; assembly: GCF_977016875.1. Taxonomy (NCBI): domain Eukaryota; kingdom Metazoa; phylum Cnidaria; class Anthozoa; order Scleractinia; family Agariciidae; genus Pavona; species Pavona decussata. The sequence goes on along the minus strand of NW_028145474.1, from coordinate 1,754,150 downwards.
TTTTGGGGCCTTGGTGGTGTACTTGATACAGTTTGTGACCTATCTTTACTCGAGTGGAATCTACCAGACTGTTCTGTGTTGTCAGAAATCCGGCTGGTTTTTAAAGGCGAATACAATCGAAGTAAAGGCTAATTCTTTTCATGATTACATAAGGGAACTGTCCCAGAACTCAAAGTCAACGTTTCGTTGTGTTAAATTAATTTCAACTAAAATACAAGGTGAATCGTCCCTCTGTTTATACTTGAATTCGGCTGGTAAGGCGTTGCAGAAGAGGAATGTCGTCTGGCATATGTTTCTAAACTTAGAAGCAAGAGATCGTGTAGCTTCTAAGTCGGCACTTAAAGGTAAGTCGTTCTTTTCTTTGTGAATGCTTTTTTACAGTGTAACCTATGTTTTTTTCTGCAGTAATTCCAAAACAAGTGGCCGGTTGTACCAGTGTTTGTCAATCGGAGACGAGTGGCTGGTATTTGTTGTGATTACGTACATGGCAGCTCTTCGCCAACGGAAGTTTCAAGAAAATTTTGAAGCGAGAAGGAAAATATTGTCGCTTCCTTGCGTCCTTTCCGTCAGTTTCTTATTACAAATTTGTCGTTTTGATTGCCTATTTCACAAAATTTCCCTTGAACAGGAAAGAGGAACAGATAAATTCGAAACTGAGACAGGGTGACGAAAATAACCCTTTCACAACATGCAAGTGATCTGTATTCGTGCTTTGCACTTTGTGCTGCACGTATTCGTAACACATCCATCCAATATAACATGTATTTACTCTTTGTGATTCGATTAAGCTTTATAAGCAATATATAGAGTCGTTAGAGTGTTGGAGAGTGTGTTCCGGAGGTTATCGCGTACAAATACACGCCTGGATGCGTACGAAGACGTGACACGAATGTTAACACGAAGAGTCGCGATCGATTGTTAATTTCGTTTGCATTGTGATTTCTCTGCAGGATTTTAAATCAGCATGACAAAAGATAGAGAAACTGAAGTAGAGAGATCAAAGGAAACGACCTCGGAGGGATCTTCGTCCAAGCAGAATCGAACTGACGATGGTCGTTTCTCGCTGAGAAGAATTTTTGGTCGCTCGAAAAGCTATAAAGGACAGAATTCGTCAGACAAGTTTACACGGAAAAGTAGCACAGACTCGCTAGCAGTATGTCCAGTTTGCTACGCTATGAGATCGAAATCTCTGTTTCCAGAAATTTCTACTTGCGAGCACAGGTCCTGCTTTGAGTGCTTGAGGCAATACATGACGATAGAAATAAATGAATCAAGGGTCAACTTAACTTGTCCTGAATGTTCAGAACGGTTTCACCCCAACGACATCAAACTTATTTTGAATGATGATGCCCTTATGGCTAAATACGATGAATTCACCTTGCGCAGAACTTTAGTATCAGATCCCGATTGCCGCTGGTGCCCTGCCCCAGATTGTGGCTATGCTGTGATTGCATCAGGGTGTGCAAGCTGCCCAAAGTTGCAATGCGAACGACCTGGTTGCAACACCGAGTTTTGCTACCATTGCAAGCAGATCTGGCATCCAAACTTGACGTGTGATTCGGCAAGAATGCGACGTGCCACTCACATTAAGTCAATCTCTGGGTCTGAGGGCCGCAATTCAAATGGATCAGATGATATGAAACCATGTCCGCGATGCAGTGCTTTTATTATCAAGATGGACGATGGGTCTTGTAACCATATGACTTGTGCAGTGTGTGGTGCGGAATTTTGCTGGCTGTGCATGAAAGAAATTTCAGATTTACACTACTTAAGGTAAGAATTCAAAACAACCTAGTTATTTCAAATAAATTGCTTTATTAAAAGATAAAAGCAATTTACATTGTTTGATTGAATATTGTAGAAAGAAATTTCTGCACTGAAATATTTAATCTTTTCTCTGAAAGTCTTATTTTTGGTGTTGTTGTGTCACTTTGTTAATAATGTTAGCATCTTGGTCATTTGGAATGCTCATAGTTTTTACTCCATTTGTTCAGGATTACTGATGACCATTTGTAGGGCTCACAAAAAATTACACCTGGACAAATGGATTTTGCTTCATGCCAAGCTGTGCTATTGTGTGGCTGGGCTCTTGATCCGTGAAGGAAGCTGAGCTGTAAACAAAAATAAATTTAGACACAGGTCTGACCTAGGAAGAAATTGCCCAGAGGAATTACAACTAACGAGCAGCTTGCACAATTGACAAATATTATTATTGTTATTATCATTATCATTATCATTATCATTATCATTATCATTATCATTATCATTATCATTATCATTATCATTATTATTATTATTATTATTATTATTATTTGTGCAGATGTACATAACATGACAGTTTAAAAATACTAGTGATTGCCTGTAACTATCCTTGCTCCAAGCGCTAGGATCCTTGCAGGTCCAAGCAGGACAGTGTTTCTTTTTTATCATTTAAACATATTTGTTGGTGAAGTTTGCCTTAAGAGTGATAGTTTAAGACAGTTTTCTGGATCAGTCTACTTGATCCATTACATTTTCTTCAGACCATTACACAATATAAATTAATAAATTATTTATTTATTATTTAATTAATTGACACCACTTTGATTTGTTCGAAATGTGGTAATAAAGTTGACACAAAAGAAGTAGAAAATAAACTGGTTTGAGAATTGTCAAATTCCAAAAATTAAATGTAAACCTCAATGTAAATGTTAAAACAATCAATAACAAAGGTGATTCTTTGATCAATTTTTAGCCCTTCCGGTTGCACTTTCTGGGGTAAAAAGCCTTGGAGTCGCAAGAAGAAGATCCTGTGGCAGATGGGAACACTTATTGGTGCACCTCTTGGAATTGCTCTTGCCGCAGGGGTGGTGCTGCCTGCTATGGTGATTGGTATTCCTGTGTATGTGGGACGACAGGTTAGTATTAATTTCATGCTGTTGGACTCATTTGCATTGCATATTTACTGCGCCTTTCAATAACATACGGACTCTGAACTTCAACCCCAGCTAATGATTTGTGTTTTTTACTGCCGTCAATCATAATTACGGAGACAACCGACTGACCACAAAAATACAGAAACCGACAAAGTGGATCAAAATCCGCCAATCACAACGCACGAACATGACCTTTTGACCCTGTTGAGCCAAACGACGTTGTTTTCTAAGAGGTCCGCTCTAGTGATTGACGGCAGTGAAAAGCGAAACGGTTGGCTGAATTTTAAACCTCAGAGTCCGCATGTTATTGAAAGGCGCAGTAAAGGAGCAACATTGTTCTACCGTAAAATGTTTTTATAACATGCCATGTTCTGATTCTAGGTCCACGATAAGTATGACAAGCCATATCAATCAAGACGAAAACGTAACTTGGCTATCACAGGAGCAGTGACATTGTCTGTCCTAGCGTCCCCCATCCTAGCAGCACTAACAGTTGGTGTAGGAGTGCCGATTGCCCTTGGGTACATCTATGGGGTGGTACCAGTGTCTCTGTGTCGCAGCGGTGGCTGTGCTACTGTAACAAACATTAGGAACGGCAAAGGAGTAAATCTTGATTTTGATGAGGATGGAGATCCTTCTGTGGGGACGCCTGGAGTTGCCGGAGCATTTGGTACATCTCGGTCAAGCAGCAGGAGCAGTATGCGGGGAGGAGACAAGGGTTCGACAACTGGTGTGGTGACAGTTGTGGCTACAATCAACAACAGGGGAGCAGGTAATACCAGTCTGAGCTCTTCAGCACACCATTTCCGAGTTGCTTTGAACCTCATTGTGAAAGTGAGGCTAAGTGCAAAGCTTTTCATCTGAAAATAATTATTAGTTTTGTTTTTTTACAAAAAAAGGAAAACTAATTTTCATAAAAAAAAACTTTGCACTTAGGGTGCGTTCGTTTGACCCTATTCCAGAATAGGAATACATGTAACGATGACAAGAAATCCATCATAAGAGGTTTAAGGAGTTACTGGAGTATGAGACAAACCTAAAGACATGTCAGTGAATGTTTGCAGAAATGGCTTCCCAAATAACTGAATTGAAAAGAGAGATTTAACAGCTATTCCACTTATTCTTATTCCGGAATAAGGCCAAACGAACGCTACCTTGGTGTTGCTTTCATAATGAAGTTCAAAGTAGCTTTAAAGTGGCCTATTCCCAATAGTTACTAACAACCAACATCTCCTAGTATAGCTTGATAATAATTATTTGCTTACTGTAACTTTATTGTTAAGGTAATGGCTGGTCAGAATTGCAATAACAAAATTGCTAAGCAAGAAAGTCAAAGCAAGAAAAAACAATATCATTGAAGAAAAAAAACGATTGTTCCTTTTTATTTCCCTTTTTGGTCTTTTCTGTTGTAAAAAATATAACAGTGTATAATGTAATAATGAAGTTTAAAGACTGTCCCATCTTGACTAGCATTGCTTTTTGCAGATCAGTATAATATGTACATTATTTTCTGTAAATAAATTGTTGTTGTTGTTGTCCTAATAAATATGCTGTGCCTGTTGTTGTACTGTAGATACCGAGAGCGGCAAGCAACCAAGCATTAGCATGAGTCAAGACTGTTCCAGCTTAGACAGCAGTACCATTGGTCCAAGAGGGGGAGGGGACGGTGACAGCCATGCCTCGCTTATCCCAGGACCCAGAAGCTGTACTGTCAGCATTGCAAGCAGCTTTGACAATTTTAACATCAATGCTTGTGACGGTATAGCAGCGTCTTCTTCAATTGCCGAGGCAATGGTGATGGACGACATAGTGGATCGAACATCTGTGACCAACATCTCGCATCACAGCAGTACCGTGGATAAGGATAGTTTATCAGTGTTGGAAAGTGTTGGGAGTCATGAGGATGATTGATTTGACACTCTCTGCACTTGTTGTAATGAAGTTGATTTCATCTAAGCTTGTAAACGTAACACATACACTTGATCTGATTGGAAATCAAGTTCCAGCAGTTTCCTTACACTACCCCCTTAGGCACTTCATATATGGAGGGGGGGGGGGTAGGGGAGTGTTTGGCTAACAATCCTACCAATATTGCTGTTGCTTTTTCATAATATGGCCACCAAATCCCAAAACAGTTAAAGCATAACTTGCTCTATCAACAATTCTCCAGCCAGCTCAACCATCTCATGCCACAAATCCAAAGTAAAAATTCAACAAAAGTTACAGCTTGGATTATGCGGATGTAAAATATTTGCTTAATGTGTGATCAAATATTTTAATTTTGGTGGCCAATTATGCCATAGATATCAGATTAAGCATCTCTGCTAACATGTTTACTAGTTTAGGTATAACCAAAATTTGGTTGACAACCATGTAAGTTAAGGTGTCTCCTTAGGGTTTTTAGCTTGCATGCGCACTGGTGATGTGAGCTTTTATAATGTGTGTGTGCAAGCTCATGCAAAACAATGGACAAGTCAACAATACAGCTCAAATAATATTATAGCCCTCTTAAAGAAACAGAAAAAAAACATTCTCTGTAATAGTTTTATAAACCAAAATATTGCTTTTCGTGTCTTCAAATTTAACCAAGGTTGTAAAATTCATGCAATTAGTTTACACAAACAAGTCCCCTACTCTAAAGTTCACGCATGCCCAAATAGTGATCTTGGCAAATTTCTATTCTGAGACATAATTCTTGTCCATGAAAATGTTAAATTTTTGTCTAGATTTTCTTGTGTTTCCTTTGGTGAAACTTCTTAAAAACTTACAGAGAGGTTTAAAAAATGTGCTTTAGTTAGGGCTCAATTTTGACAAAAAAATTTTAAGATAAGATCTTATGCAGTGGCAAAAAGTACAAATTTGCAAAAAGCAAAGATTCTGCGTTTTGTAACCTGTACCTTTTTCCTGTTAAAAGATTTTCCTTGTGAGTTTCTATCTGCTGTGAAAATTTCAGAAGATTTAACTGCAGGAAATTGGAAAGAATTTAAATCAAAGCCTGATACACACTGACAGATTCCTGTGTTTGAGTAGTTTTAACTGAGATTTACCACAAGGGTTAGAGGACACAGTTTGGTCTTGATAATTGCATTTTGGGTGATTTCAATGAATTATTGGTAGAAAGAAAACAAGAAAAAACTGGCTTTCGATGTGTATCCTACATTTTAGCGCCATATTAAAACCCTATGGAGCCACCTTGAGTGTTCAGACCATTTCAATCATCCTTGTTACTTACTCGGAGGGTATTCTTTTCATGTGTAATGTAAATATGGAAATAGCAGGAGAATAGTGTTAATTAACCAGCAAAATATAAAATTCAATATTTTTTCATATGTACAGCAACAACTTAAATTTTATTTCATGTTTAATAATTATACTTAGGTTATTTCTTTAAATTTATAATAACTATATTGTTGATATCTATGGAAAAACTTGGAATGTTTCTTTTGCAGTATTGACTCCAAGAGAGATACTTTGTCTTGACTTTTTTCTGTTTTTTTAGGCAGTGAAAGTCATTTGTGTCATTTTGAAATATAACAACCTATAACATGTACCAAGAGCAAAAACTTTCTACTGAATTCTTGAATAAACCAAACACCTTACTGCACCTTACAATAACATGTGATCTCTGAACTTAAAAACCCAATAATATTATCACGGATCTGTGTGTTTTCCTACTGTCAATCATAATTAGGGAGACAACTGACTGACTCCAAAAATGCAGAATCCAACAACTGGATTGAAATCTGCCAATCACAGCATTTGAACGTGATCTTTTGAATCCACTGAGAGGTTTGCTGAGATGATTGACTGCAGTGGAAAATGCAACAGTTGTTTAAATCTTGAACGTAAGAGTCTGTGTGTTATTGAAAGGTACAGTAATATATTTTCAGTGATCTATTGCAAAACACTGTGGTATACTTTGCAATGTGCTGCTATTCTGACCATCCATAGCCAAAAACAGTCTTAGAAATACTAAAAAATCAGAGCGCTGAAAAGTAACTTTTTACCAAAAAGGGACCATTGCCTTTGGTGTCCTTTGGTGCCTGGGAAAAAGCTCTAAGTGACTTCTGATAAATTGCTAGATTCTTCTTCCAAATTGCCTTGTATTCTCCTGTGAAACAAAAGGAGAATTTGACCTCACATGTGCCTTATTCCACACACCTCTTCAATTGTGACGTTTGTCTTCAGAAAAGGTCATTCATAGCAGGCTAGACATAATGGCTTTAAGGGTACTGGGGTAAGTTGCATAAAATTTAACATCCGGTGTAACTGCCACTGCCAGACCTTCAGCCCAGTCACATTCAGTATTTTAACGTCTGACAATAGCATTTACGCCCGCCGTTTAGTTTTATGCAACTCGTCCCTGGTTACTTTGAAGACTCGAGGGAATGATTTCAATTAGAAGTGGCATGCACTTGCATAATAGGTCATTTTACAGTTGCTTACTCAGTGACCAGGCCTATTAATGGTAGCGAGGCTGCCGGTGACCTTGAATTGATACAGACCTCACTGTTTTTATCATGTAAATTGTGTTGTTGTGATGCAAACTAGACTGCATTTGCATAAGAAAAGTAAAGAGATTTGTATCAAAACAAGGTCACCTGCAGCCTCGCTTCCAGCCATAAGCCAGGTAACACAGCAACAACTGCAAAATGGTCCTTTACCTTATTTTATTTAATAGTGTGATGAGAAGAGTTCCAGGGTACCCCTTCTGGAAGGAGCTGAAAGACTTGTTAAGGGGTGTGTGAGCACAAAACTTAAAAGGTGCAAAAGCAATACAGGTACTCCGCTTGTACATACTGTGAAATATTTCCATAATCATACAATGCTTGTAAATAGTACAACAAATTACACACGTAGTAAAGGTATTTCACTCTGTAAATACATTTAATAATAATAATAATTATTGTTATTATTATTAGTATTTCTTGATGCTGAAATCAGCAACTAAACAATGATTGTTTTGTCAAAGTAAAAATAAAACTATAATTTTCCACTTAATTGTTGTGATCCGCTGGCCTGGCTGAAATTTGTGAATAATAGCAAGAGAGATTTGTGCGTGTGTTGAGAGGGAGGTGTAGCAATTTGACATGAATCCCTGGGGATTTGGAGTGATGTATGTGGCAAAATGAATTACCCAAAAATTGTGAGGATGGATAACCGATATTGCAGAAGACTAGAAGTAAATTTCAGGATTTAAAGAGATGTCTTAATGGCACCTAAAATAAGGCAAAAAATGTTAATTGTGGCACTTTGCAACTTGCACCAAGGGCTTTTGAAAATGATCTATATTCCCAGCATGGAAAGGAGGCTATGGCATTTAAGGGGCCATTTCTTTGTTGTGAACCTCATTATAATTATGAAAGCAAGGCTAAGTGGGAAGCTTTTCTTATGAAAAAAAGTTTTTATTTTTGTTTGCATATGATTGAAAACCAGGTTCCATAAATTATAAAAACTTTGCGCTTCACCTTGCTTACATAATGAGGTTGAAAACAACTCAGAAATGGACTATTGGATATATCAATGTTTTAACCACATACCTGCCAACTCTCCCGGTTTTCCCGGGAGTCTCCAAGTTTGTTATCAAATCTCCCGGTCTCCCGGGGATAGCACGAAATGTCCCGGGAAATACGTACCCCGGTCTTTGTGAGATATGTTTATAATATTGTTTATTATAGTGAAAAAAAAATTTCAGTCGCCACTTGGCGCCTGCCTAAAAAAGTTAATTTCGGACCCCGATATTATATTTCTATTTTTATGCAAATATCTTCTATTGTATTAGTCTTCCAACATGGCCACCTTGCACACATTCTATTTATACTAAATTCGCTCTCAATGAATTCTATGCATGATAGTTGATGAAATCTCAAGCTCATAATCTAATTAAGTATGGTAATAATTGATACCCCTAACTAGATGTAGACACTTCACATGACGCTAAGTGACGCGGTTGTTGAATATCAACCGCAGACCAAGGAAGGATACCTGCAGGCTCGGCACAGCAAGAAAGCGGCAAAGAGGTTATGTATGCCACATTTTACCGTCCCAAATTTACAAACGCCCGGCAAAACACAGCTGGAATTTGAATTTGTAAACTCAGGTTGAGTACTCGACGGTAAATACTGAGTACAAAGACAAGAGAAGTGCCTAAAGATGTCAAGCAGAAAGAGAAAGCATAAGCCACCTGAAAAATACAGCGAAGAAAAGCGAGCAAAAATGACTTGGACAATGTTTGATATGGCAAGTTCAATCTGTGACGATTCCAGCTCATTTAGTTCGACCTCTCCAGAAGCTCGTACTGAAGCTCTAGCTCGGAACAGATTGAATAGTGGAAAAAGGAACGTTAAACAGGCTGGTGTACGGAGAAACTTGGAGTTAAATCTTGAGAATAGCTATTCTCAGTACTGCGTTTGTCAACTTGGTACTTTTCACATCAGTTTGTGTACCAGCAAAGAACAAGAGCATGAAGTCAAAATCAATGGAACAAACAATGGGTTAAGCTTTTCTTCGCTTTACTCGGCTGACAAGCAGTGGAATAATGACAGCCATCCTTGTGTTATTGTAAATTTATCGTTTGAGCCTGAATTTCCCGCAACAACATCATCATCATCAAAGAATGTGGGCATGGCTGGTCAAAATATAACTGATGATGAAGGTGGCTCCTTGAGTAAAGTTTCCTTTAGGGCCATTGTTCCCTGTGTATCCACAGACAAGCTAGAGGCATTAGTTTATCTGCAAAACAAGGGAGTCATCTCCCTGGTTTTGAAGCCAGAGGAGCACATTTTAAAAGACTGTTGGGAGGTTGTGGTGTGTTTGAATGAGAGTGGCCTTACCAAGCTACCTTTCGCTAGTGTTGACTCAAGAAGTAGGAAAATAGACAAGATGGTGAAGATTATAATGGCTTGGTTTTGTAAGTTTTCTTTTGGGACTGATCAGGCTGTACAAGACTGTGATGACCTGGCAGTTGATAAAAGTTTTGAGGAACTGTATGATGCCATAAAAGCAGCATGTGAGAAGGCATGCTCTGCTGACTCAGAAAAACAGGAAACTTCTAAGTTACCCCAGAACTCTTCTTTTTGCGAACCCAACTACAGTTATGTGAGTAGCACACATGATAAGCAACAGCGTGATCAGTATTGGAACCAGAAGTTCACCCGACCAAACGGACTGATAGTTGCTGATGTTCAGCATCCTGATCTAAAGCCTGTGTTGAGAGGTTATCAGAGAAAAGCAGTTGATTGGATGCTGAGAAGAGAACAAGGTTGTCAACGGAGTTGTCTTGGAAACCACAGTGGTACGCTTGATAAATAGTCTTTATTAATTCATAAGATATCTTGTGTTACAAAACTTCCAGTGAAAATACAGTGAAAAATCATATTAAAAAACATAAAATCACAAAGCTAGGTCATATTTAAAAATTAGGCGATTAAAGTAGGAATACTTCACTTGATCCATGTTCAATTTTGGGCGGTGACTAGATTTGTGTCTTAGAAAATCCATGAATATTTTCTTTAGTTAGTGCTTTTATGTGTTGGTCTCAGTGGAGTTGATTGCAAGGGATTGCTGTCAATATTCGAAAGGGTGGACATGTTGTGGTTTAAATTTTTTGGTTTGAAAATTTTTCAAACCTGTTTAATCTTTATTTTCCTGTGTGCAGCATGTATTACCATAATCCGAGACAAAGGGAAATAAAAATCAAATTGGTTTGAAAAAATTTTAAAGCAAAAAAATTTTGAGCCACAACAAACACACTACATGATTGCCAGTTGTTGTCAGGGAATCGGCAGCAAATTTAGTTGCCAACATCTGGTACAACAATAATTGCTGTACCAGTATTTTGATTGCTTGTTACGGCAACTAAAATTGCCGTCACAGTTGTAAGCACACCTAACAATTATTTTCATCAATCAATAGAATAAGCATTGATATGGTTGGTGTGTTAATGCTGACTTAAAAGATCAGTCACTTGTTAAATAAGAAGGTCATATTTTTCTTCAAATGCCCAGATCCTTGTCCCTGCTTAGAGACAGGATTGAAAATGAGTTTTTCCAATCTTACTGCACCTTTCAATAACATGCAGTCTCTGAAGTTCAAGTTTCCATCAACCGTTATGCTTTTCGTTGCCGTCAATCCCTTCAGCAGACCTCTAAGAAAACAAAAATGTTTGGCTAAGCGGGGTCAAAAGATCATGATCATGCTCTGTGATTGGTGAATTTCGATCCACTTTGTCACTTTCTGTATTTTTTTGTGGTCTGCTGATTGTCGCTGTCATTGTGATTGACAGCAGTAAAACACACAAATTATTAGTTGGGGTTCAAGTTCTGAGTTCATGTATTATTGAAAGGTGCAGTAAGTTCTGTGATTTGTTGTCTCCATCATACTTATAGCCTGCGAACGCAGGCTTATTTCCGGCTGTCGCTTCACTCCGCTGAAAATTATTTTTCGGCGGAGTGAAGCGACAGCCTGAAATACGTCTGCGTTCGCAGGCTATCATACTTACTGACATAGGTTTCTTCTATACCTTCTCATTTTCCATCTACTAAATAAGGCTCATCCTGTTTCAAAATTGAAGAACTTGCTGGAAAAAGGGCATAAGTGGCGATAAGGTGTTAGAATCCAAATATTTCCAGTAAATTGTACTTAATTTGGCTGACAGACTGTTTATTATGTCAGAAAAGTAGTTCCATATTTATTTTTTTAATTTCATTAAGGCTCAAATTTGATGAATCCGGTCATGACTTCTGCCTCAAAAACTGATTGGGGCCAGCTGAAGCAATGTGTGAATGATCTCTTTTCTTATCCCTTTAAAAATAGAGGCCTTTTGTTGTTAAGCCATGAGATTACAAACTAGTTTCTAATGTCAGTGATAACCCCTCTGTATGCCAAAGTACATGTAGGGGTGATGTGAAGAAATTTGGATTCTATGGCCAAATCCTTTTGCCAGCAAGCCCTTTAGGTGGAGCCTTAGGGTAAGTTGATAGACCCCAGACACACCTACTAATAATATTAAAAGTAACAGTTGTAGGGAAGTTGGGTAGTGATGGCATAGCTAGTGATGACAGCACTCGCCTCCCACCAGTGTGGCATGGGATAGATTCCTGGACTGGCTGTCATATATGGGTTGAGTTTGTTGTTGGTTCTTGTCCTTGCTCTGAGAGGTTTTTCTCCAAGTATTCCGGTGTTTCTCTTCTCCTGAAAAACTAACATTTCCAAATTCCAATTCAATCTGGAGAGTATCCCCATAATGTAATAAAAGCACATTTGATCATCTCATTATGGAATTATGCACTATACAAATTCACAAGTTTAGTTGTAAAGGACATATTAAGTCCTTTTACTACATAGGCCAGCTGCTGTTTTGGCCTTATTATGTTGAGAAGGCCCAATAAGGCATAATATCAATTTTATCTTTCAGGTGAGTCAGATATCATTCATCCATTATGGCAGGAAGTTCATACTTTGGACGGAAAGCTGATATACTTTAATCCTTACACTGGAAGGTAAAGTTATAATGAAATTATGATGACATGGTTCTTGACTTGCCTGCAGAAGCAACTTCCGCTGAGTCTAGATAGATAGATAGTTTAATAATATTGATAAAATACTTGGCAGCCGGAAAGAGCTGAATTGCATATTTGCATCGATACAAAAACTAGATATGCGAGTATCAGTCAGAATAAATTTGTAAGAGTCTAAAATACGAAATGTATAATTACTTAGAATGTACAATAGATCGAAAAATAATAAAAATCTAACTCTCCCTTTACTTATTTGTGTTATTTAATTTATAACTTACCATATTTTCCATTCAAATTACCATACTATTAGGCTCACAAAGGAAAGATTTCCGTCTCCACTGCTGCCTCTTGGGGGAATCTTGGCTGACGAAATGGGGCTTGGAAAGACAGTGGAGGTTATTGCTTGTATTTTATGTCATCCTAAACCCTCCTCTGAACACAAGTCACTTGAGGATAGCAGAACAACTGATCAACACTTCAGTGGCAATGAAACAAATGAAGCACAATCTTTTACATCTTGTGCAAGAAGAAGGTCTATATCTACGCCTACTCAGTTTGACCATTCAAGTCAAGGAGACGCAAACAGCAGCATGACAAAGGCAGATTGCAAATCACTGAATGACAGTAGAACAGCTCATCCATACACGAGTGTTAACCCCGAGAATGCTCTTGCGCTTGGCGTCCAAGATAGCTCTCTCAACTCTCAACCTGCTGAATGTAAAAATTTTGGTCAAGAAGGAAGAAACAACAGTAGTACAATGAAATTAGATCACAACTCGCTGAATGATGCTATGACAGCTCATATGTACACAAGCATTTGCCAAACTAGTGAAGTAAGCACAGAAAAAAATCCTGTATCTAGCGTCCCAGACTGTTTTGAGTCCAAACCTACAGAACGCGAAATTCACAGTATACACAGTGTTAATGGTTGTGGAGGTATGGAAACAGTGTCTGGAGAGAAAAGTACCTTTGTCCATGAGGAGACAAACTGCTTTTCAACTAAACCAGGACATGATTTTGGTAAAAATGATTATCATTTAACAGGTGATGCCAATTGCAGTCAAAATTTAAATTCTCCCAATATTTCTTGCCAATTACATGATGACCGTGGTTGCAGGGATGTGCAGACAGTCGCTGGGGAAACAGATAGCACCAAGTTTGTTCATGAAGACTCAGACTCTTCCAAAGCTGTGTCATGTACACTAAACAACGGCAGTAGCTGTGTGAGTTTAGAAATTGGAGAGATACTTTGTGGTGTAAACTCAAGAACTGATCAGTCCAAAGAACAAGTTGATTTAGAAGTCGCCAGTTTGTCTAATTCTTCCAGTACAGTAGTGGGACAAGTCGCAACAATCAGATGTCAGTGCATTTGTGGCACAACAGAAGCTAATTGCAGTGATAAGCTATTGCTGTGTTGTGGGTGCCAAGCAGTTTTTCACGGCAAGTGTCTTGAATATGACTGTCCAAGAGAGTTCTTGTGTCCACATTGTGCTTTGAAGCAGGTAAGATTGTACTATTAGACCTACCAACGTGCTGACTGGTCACTTGCACAAGCACTTATCTTCCTCCCTTCCAGTTGGACATGAGGCCACAATTATCATGCTTCTCCACGAGGTCTGCGTTAAATAGTTGTCATTTCATTTTCTGTAACACTTTGGAAAAGGTATACTTGCCAACACGCGCGCATTATACGTGAATCTCATGCCTGCTGACTAAAGACATCGATCTCAAGCATCAAGGCCAATTTCTCACGCCCGACTCACAAATCCGGATGAGCTGTTCTAAAAAAACTTCATTTCATTTCAGATTTGTTATGTATTATTTCCTTGCTCTTTATAACAATCGCAAAAGCTTTCAAATGTCTACAATCTGTTTGAATCAGAAGTGTTCAAAGTTCGTCGGAACATCTTTGGACATTTTCGGCAAGTTCGGAAATCTTCAAAAAATCATCAGAAATCTTCGGAAGCGGCTCGTACGTTTTCGGAATTCCAGTCATGTCGAGACAAAAAACTCACATGTTTGACTCGGAAAAAGTTGGCAGGTATAAAAAGGTGCTTAACCCCTGTGTCTACCCAACCCAACCTATGTGTAAATTGGGCAGTATTTTTTGCTGGTCTCGCCACACAAGACCTCTTTGGCATGGTTTGACCTGCCAGAGACAACTCCTCCACACAGTTTGAATGGCCATTTGAAAGCAAAGCCATAAAAAAATGTCATAAACTAATGTTTTCAAAGTGTAATTTATACAGGGGGGGGGGGGGGGGGGTATCCCATTCCCTCTTTCCTGTTTCATATTTCACATTTTATTTTTCATGTTTCTCATTTTATTTTTGTTCTATTATTGCAGCCAGCTGTGCCGTCTCGTGCAACCCTGATCATTTCTCCAGCTCCTATTGCTCAACAGTGGGTGGATGAAATCTCCAGGCACACAAAACCCTCGTCCATTAAACTGCTGGTAAGAAAGGTTACACTGTGCATAGAATAAAATTAATGATGATCGGGGTGGCAGCAAAAATCAACCAGCAGCTCTCAGGTGTTTGAGTCTGCCTCTGAGTACAACTACATTGTGTACTGGGCCTGGTTGTTCCAAAGCTGATTAACACTGACATTGAGTTTCTTTATTCGCCTTCTTTCATTCAAACATATACATCATAATCATATACATGTAGTATCGGATAAGGCAGGAGATCCAGCAAGCTCTAATGAACTTTTTAAAAGATCTCCACAGTTTATCTCATAATTTCATTAAAAATGTTTAAATTAAGGTAAGTGGCTAATGGTACAGATAGAAAAGCTTAACTCAAGATTGAGGGGCAAAAATTGTTTTGAAGAATCTTTATTGATTAGTAACTAAACGCGAATGAAAGTTTGCACTAACCCAGGATTACATTGTAGCTTAATCAGGCTTTGAACAACTGGGCCCTGCACCCTACTTTGCCATAAATAAATGATACATGTATACTTTGCTGAGAAGGACTTATCCCTATTAGTTATAGTTATTAGTTATAATTTAGCATGATTGTAATTTTGCATTTGTAAACCTTATTGCAATTCAGCTCTTGGCTGCAAGTTTTTAAGGTGAATAAACTATCTACAGTATCTCTATCTCTACCATCTCTATGAATAAGGTATGGCAGCAGAGTGAGAGCCGGAAGGAGAGTTGACTGTAGTGATTTCTTCACTTTTCTTTTACTTATTTTATGTACTTACCTTGTTACCACTCCAGGTTTATGAAGGTGTGGCAAAGTCAGGGTTTATTCTGCCTGAAGTGCTTGCTGATCATGATGTAATCGTGACAACTTATTCCACCCTGAGATCAGATTTTTATCATTTGAGATCTAAACAAGGTCAGGAACAGATCAAGTTAAACATGTTTGTCATTTATAGCTTATCAGACGAGTATAATTTTGAGCAAGCGTTATGATTCTGATTCAGAGTTTGATACCTCAGTTGGCATTTTAAAGTTTTAGACTCTGAGACCCTTAGGGTCTGGCCACATTTTTGGCCTGGCCAATGGTTTGGCAAGTAATTGAGGGGCCATAATTTGTATGTTGAATTGTAGGTCTATTTTATCAAAGACTTCCATATTATATAACTGTTCTTATGTTTAAAGTTAAACGTGGCACCTGCCCCACATACATATCAGATCTTTTCAATCTACAAATCACCCAATATAGCCTTAGGAACTCAAAGTTCGTCATACCATGCTTTAATACTGTAACATACGGAAAGTATTCCATTAGGTATCTTGGATCGACACTATGGCGCCACCTACCTCGGGGCACAAGAAGTGCAAGCACCCTGATTCAGTTTAAGAAATTAGTAAAGACAAATGGACAAATGGATCTCTCAAACTTAATCAGCAACGAATGTGGACCTGACTGTTTTCTCTGCAGTTCTTAGAGAGAAGGAGTATTTTTAATAGAATAGTATTGGTTCTTTTTTTTGTATTAGTATCCTAGAATTTTATTATACTTAATATTTATTTGGTATCTACTGTGTCTCCAATTAGCAGGTATGCTTAAGAACTTTGACACAAATAAAGTTATTGATTGATTAATTGATTATTTTTGCATGTGGCCCTCATTTTAATCAAAGAACATCGCTCTGTTTTCTTTTCACTCTAAAGCGTCTGTTTTTCGACTGTTTTTTTGTTTGCTTTTTTTTTTCACTGATGTAGTATTTTGGCCTTGTTTTTTCTTGAAAACTAAGTGAAGGGGTGGCGGAAGAAGGGCCTAAGTGACTTTTGATGTAAGGTCAAATTCTCCTTTTATTTCACTAGCAAAAACAAGAAAATTTGGAAGGAGAATCTAGCAGTTTATCAGAAGTCACTTAGGGCTTTTTTCCAGGTACCCCTTCAAGTGTAAACCATAAAAAAGTGGTGTTCTCTGACAAAATTTAAGGCCAAATACAAGGGTTCAGGCACTTTTGATCAAACTGAAAATAGAGTGTAGGCCAAAAATTTGAAATAACATGGTTATGTTCTCAGCCTTTCAATATTATTATATTATTATTAACTTGATGAACAGTTTAACTATGGCTGCATGAGCAGCCATTAGAGTCCTTAATCCCTGTGCTATATGCATGTGGCTTATGTCCTTTTCAGGAAATAGTGCAGAAAGATCCATGCGATATGACAAACGTTATCTTTCATTACCCAGCCCACTGACAGGTGTCTTGTTTTGGCGAATTTGCCTTGACGAGGCACAGATGGTAGAGAGTACAACAGCCAAGGTCAGCAATCATCACTCAATGTGGCAATTCAATTTTATTTCAGAGTTCACATTTGCATTTGCCTCAATTCACAAGATCACAATTTTCACACTTTCCCACTTTCATGTTTTGCATTTTCATATTTCACACCTTTTCATTTTCACGTTTTCACACTTTTATATTTTGTTCCCCATTTTCATATTTCACACCTTGACATTTCACATTTTCCCACTTTCATGTTTCCCATTTTCATATAATATTATTTTCACGCCTTTTCATTTTCACGTTTTCACACTTTCATATTTTGTGTTTCACATTTTCATATTTGACACCTTGTCATTTCACATTTTTGCACTTTCATGTTTTACATTTTGATTCGTATTTCACACCTTTTCATTTTCACGTTTTCACACTTTTATATTTTGTTTCCCATTTTCATATTTCACACCTTGACATTTCACATTTTCCCACTTTCATGTTTCCCATTTTCATATAATATTATTTTCACACCTTTTCATTTTCACGTTTTAACACTTTTATATTTTGTTTTACATTTTCATATTTCTCACCTTGTCGCTTCACATTTTCATTTTCCTTGTTTCATCTCACAGCTCACAGTTCACACTTCATGTCTCATGTTTTTAATTCACATTTGTGTGCTTTTTTGTTTCAAATTTCACATTTTTTTACTTTATTTCACTTTGCTATTTTTTCCATTTCCCATTTTCCCATTTTCACATTTTCTTGCTCCTCACTCCACATGTGGTCATGTTCATCTTTCACATGTTTATTTTTTCACCCTCTCTCCTGTCAGGCAGCAGAAGTGGCTCTTCATTTGAGCAGTGTGCACAGATGGTGTGTCACAGGAACACCAATACAGAAGGGACTAGCAGGTGATGAAGGAGTCTAAACTAAAGCCACAGGCTTCTCAATGGCAATGTCTGTCTCAAACTGTATTCTAACCGTTACCTGGCTAGCGTAACATGGTCTGGGCTGACCGAGGTGGTTATAGGTGACATTTTTGTGGTCCTGCTTCACAATGTTTCATTTCATGCAGCTAGGCTCCACCCTAAAGTTCAATCTCTTACCCTTTCACACACCAATGTTTTTTTTCTGAGTGTGTGACTGCGGGCAGAATTCTGTGAATCATGCAATCTGATTGGTTCCGGCAGCGAGTGGAATTTTTTTGTCTTGCCCACAAACCCAGTTTGTGGGATTTATTGCAAGACATGGCGGTGCTTGTTTTTTTAATTTGGGAAAAAATGATATTCACTGGCCAAGGCCGGTCCGTATTGGTAAAAACTGTACCCTCTGTCTTGAGTATGCAACCTTGAGCCATACTTGGGCACAGTGTTTCCCAATACGGACCTCCCAGCTGGTAAATAACTTAATATATACCACATAAAAATGTAAAGATGGTATTGACCTAGTTTTTCTTGTATCGCCATCAAGAATATACCTTGCTCCCCCCTTAGAGATCTAGATTTCAATTTCTCATATTTAATTCAAAGCCATAAATGATTATTAATTATAATTTTCTCTTTCTTTTGTTCAGATATTTATGGTTTGCTGTTGTTTCTTGGTGTTGATCCATATTGTCATCAAAAATGGTGGAAGACTTTACTGTATGAGCCATACAAGAATGGACAAAGGCAGCCCCTGTACAATGTTCTGGCCAAAATTATGTGGAGAAGTGCAAAGAAGGATGTCATTCATGAGGTACAGAAAGGATGCAGATTCTCACGTCAGTCCCACTTCGTTGTTAAGATCTATTGAGTGTTTTTATCCCAGTGAACAAAATATCAAAGGAAGGACTTGTTGATTGGGATGGGCTCTGTGCAAAAAGGGCACAAGTGATGATTTTGCTAAAAAGAAAAAGATGCTAAAAAATCACTTAATTTTTGCATACAGGCTCATTTGTTCATGATAAACCTGGATCCATTTTTATATTTCAGCAGGAAGGCTTAATATTAATTTCAGTGATTTTAGTGATTGTGGGACAAGAAGTCTGTTTTTTCTGCAATTGCACTTTTGGGAGTATGATATAATCACTGGATAGATTGTAGGAGAAAAGGTGCATGGCAAGCAGTCTAGGCATCCTTGGAACCCAATATCCCAGGGATGTAGCTAAAAAAAAAACCTTGGCAAGATCATTAATAAACCCAGTCGGCTCTTTTTGGAGTGTGTACCCTTAAAATTAGGCTCAGGTGTTTGTGTTCTGTTGCAATTTCAGCCAGTGATAAGACTGTCAAATTCAAAAGAATCTGAACATAATGTTATTTTGCTTAAGATTCAGCTGCCAGATCAGGATGAGAAGGTGAAGTGGCTTACATTTTCCCCAGTAGAACAGCATTTCTATCGCCGCCAACATGAGGAGTGTGCAGGGACTGCTATGAAGGTTTGTATCTAGCTAGACTTACCACAGTTTACCTTCTGAGGGCAAACTGTGAATATCAATGTACAGAGAAGTCCACTTGTGCCACGTGCAGGAGTTTAGAACTGGCACAGGAACTTTTTCTTTAGGATATGCTTGGTCGACAGGCATGTTTAAAGGAATCCACAGGAAATAAAGGAATCTGTTATATAGCACTCTTTCCTGACCAATTGGCAAAACCACAAAGATCTTCATGTAATCTCCATTATGTTGCGGATACAGTGAATTTGTTTTCTGCGCTTTGTTGATAGATGTTGAGTAACTGGGGGAAGACTGACACTATGTTAAGCACCATAGACCGACACACAGTCCATCAGGTAATTCATCTGCAGTGTTGATAATTTATGTCTTTTAGGATTAGTCTTACATCCTATGATGTAGAGCGCACTTGATCATTTTATGGAGAGTCACGCTATTTTAATTTTTTATATTATTATTATTATTATTATTATTATTATTATTATTATTATTATAATTATAATTAATGAACAGACCTTTGCTGACCCAGTGGGAAAGAAAATCTCTTTATTTAGTTAACAGTGAGGTGGTAATTAATGCCAGACTGATTACGTACATGTGTTTGTATAGCATTAACTGAGGGCTGGAGGAATAAAGGGCCTGGATCAAATTTTGGGTTGATTTCTGTTTTTGTTTGTTTGTTTATTTATCCTAAGTTTCTCAAATGAACCATTGTGTGCACAACATGTTATGCCAAATATGACACCAACCAAAGAAACCAGAAGAAATAACCAAAATTCCTAGATTTGAGGTTATTCTGTTCTTTTCAGATTTCCGATTGTAAATAGGTATAATATGGCCTGCTGGGAACAGTCATTCAAGAAGTTTAGCACTTGCTATTTTCCCCAGTAATTACTCAAATTTCATCATGCAGCAATATGTGTACAATTGTGTACAACTTGGCACTAGGATTGCAGGTTACCATTTTTTCTGTGGCAAATTTAGAGATGGTTGTGGTAAGTTGTAACATAATTTTGTTTGTTGTCCACTTTCTGATTTTGCTTCTGTTGTTATTTCCTTCTTACCTATCAGTTGTTGAATCCATTGTTGCGGTTGCGCCAGGCATGTTGTCACCCTCAGGCTGTGAGAGGAGGCTATCTATCCATGCAGAAGAGGTAAATAAAAAAAAAACTTGAAATTAGATAAAATATATTTTTTGTTTCTGTTGGGAGTGTGGTGTTTGTCCAGCTAAAGCCCTGTTTAAATGGTTTGAAAATTCGGTTCAACATGCGTTCAACACATTGTTGAACCAAATGCTGGGGCATTTGAACAGGTCATCCGACACTGTTGAAAGCGTAAAAAATGTTGTAAGCATGTTGAATCAAATTGAAATCAGTTTAAATTTTCATTCAACATCCATACAACATTTCTTTTGTTCTTGAAAATGTTGAATGGTATGTGTTGAAGTTGTTTAAACACTCCGTTCAACATTTGTCCAACATCCGTTCAACTTTTGTTGGTCAAATGTTGAAACCATTTAAACGGGCCTTAACTTGCCTTGTTTTTTTTTTTTTTTTTTTTTTGTCTTGTAGTACTCTGACAATGGATGAGTTGTTAGAGAGTTTGATCTCCAAAGCTAAATTGGAATGTGAAGAGGCACACAGGCAACTCTTGTTTGCTCACAATGGTTTGTTCAAAGACCTTTACACTGTACTTCCATGTTTCTCTTGTATCATTATATTGCTTTGGTTCGACAAGCATATCATGTTGTACACAAAGTCACTGTTAGTAATATTTTGTTTTAATTTATGGCAGGTCTTGCTGGTGTTCACATTTTGAAGGAAGAGGTGGGCAATGGTTGATTATTTTGTAAACATATGACATAGTGCATCAGTCACAGCTGTCATTAAGCTTTGATGAAGCTGGCTCCACAAGGAAAATTGCCAGTCATAAATAAACCCCCCCCCCCCCCCCCCCGGAAACCCGATGTATAAGCTATATGGTTATGCACCACTGTGAAGGGTATGATTTTCAAGCTGTTTAATTAGTTTGGGATAGGGTACAGAAATCAAGAGTATAGTAGAATAGGGTATTGAAACTGATTGTGTGCTAGAAGAATTTAGTATGGACTAGGTTTCCCAGGAATTGACACTTAAAAAACTTGTTTTAGTCATTGTTGTATGCTTATAAGGTTTTGTTTTGACCTGACTTTGATGGTGACCAAGTTTCTGGAAAAAGGCGAGTCGGGATAGGGTAGGGATTGGTCTTTAGTTTAGTGTAGGTTTGCAAAATGTAGCTGAACTTTGTCTGGTTTAGGGGAAGGATTTCAGAGTCCCCCAAAATTTTTAGAGTACCCCCACTTTCTGGTTGCTAATGACAACTCTGTTCAATCCAGTTGTTCGCCTAATTTTCTTGCATTCTCTGCCTTTTAGCCATGGGCCCCCTTGAAGACTAGGTGACGCTTGTCACTTTTCATTGGTGTCTTAGTTTGTAAACATAACTACTCAACTAAAAGTTTCTGAGCAGTGTGTGTATTCATATAGTCATGTAGTCGCCACTTGTTTGGTTGTGTTTGTTTAGTGGCCAGAAGCAGTTAACATGTACAGAGAAGCCATGAGATCTTGGACAGAACATGAAGCCACTTTTAGAACTGATGCACTGCAAGTACGTCACACACACCCTTGCTGTTGTAATATATTTTATCCAAAGACTTAACTGCTTAGTCGTCATCATGTCATACGGTGTTAAGACCCTGTAGAAGGGGTGTCTGTATGTCTATATGAGTCACTCAATTGGTCAGCCGGTCAGCCGTTCTGTCAGTCAGTCAGTCAGTCAGTCAGTCTGTCAGCCAGTCAGTCAGTCTGTCAATCAATAATTCAGTCAGCCAGTCAGTCAGTCAGTTAGTCATTCTGTCGTTCAGTCAGTCAGTCATCCAGTCATTCTGTCAATCAGTAAGTCAGTCAGTCAGTCATTTAGTCATTCTGTCAGTCAGTCAGTCAGTCAGTCTGTCAGCCATTCAGTCAGTCAGTCAGTCAGTCAGTCATTCTGTCAGTCAGTCATTCAGTCATTCTGTCAGTCAGTCAGTCAATCAGTCAGTCAGTCAGTCTGTCAGTCAGTCAGTCAGTCAGTCATTCTGTCAGTCAGTCAGTCAGTCAGTCATTCTGTCAGTCAGTCAGTCAGTCAGTCAGTCAGTCATTCTGTCAGTCAGTCAGTCAGTCAGTCAGTCATTCTGTCAGTCAGTCAGTCAGTCAGTCTGTCACTCAGTCAGTCAGTCAGTCTGTCAGTCAGTCAGTCAGTCATTCTGTCAGTCAGTCAGTCAGTCAGTCAGTCTGTCAGTCAGTCTGTCTGTATGTTTGTAAATTATCAGGCAAATTTTTATATAGGGACAAGGGTTGTTTTTTATCCCTCTCCTCTCAAGTTGAACTTAACCAGTATACGTCTTGGGATTATTGAGATACTCAAGCTGTGCCACTACTGCTGGATGCCAGGCATGCCAGAGTGAGGAATCAATTTTTTTTCTGCCTGAAAATAAACACCGCTACTACAGGGTGTCATACCAGGATGAAGAATTGTATTGTAGTACAGTTAATTTTGTGTTCATTGGTGTTGCTTTGATTTTACAAAACAATACTTTTTTTAATGACTCTTCTTCTGATTGTATAGAAGGAGACATGTATAAGGAAAGAAAGAAAGAAAGAAAGAAATTAATATTATGCCCTTGTTGTTGTTTTTGCCAGAAATTGCACACCTTGTTTAACCTTTCTGATGTCCTAAGTCATCACCAGGAAGGATGTTCAAGGACTTTGAGAGATGATCAACTGCAAGATGAAGTAAGTGTCATCTTGTTGTGGGCCAAGTGCAAATGACCTTTCTCTCAGTTAGTACATGCGGTGTGATTGGTCAATTTTGCGGGCTGTATTTTTCTGCACGGCCCGCTCAATTTGAAAGTTGTTCCTTTCCTGTGCACCCGATTTACCTCAGAGATAAAATTAATATCTTACTAACCTCATTCTCGATCCGTACTATAAGTTATGGATCCTAATTTTTCCTCGTTGATTTCTGGCCTGCATGCTTTGTGCTTGGGCCTTAAATCAAAGGAAAAAAAACTTGGTCCATAACTTACAGTATGGACCTCAAACTTGGTTAGTAAGAGGTATGTACAGTGTACAGTGGTCGTAATAACGGGGTGATTGGATTAACAAGGTTGTAAAATTAAGGAAGTGACTGGACTTTCAATTCGTTCGGGATACAAAAAAGTAGTGATGTCATAATAGCGAGATGGTCATATTAACAAGGTGGTCATAAGGTGGGTTTCCACTGTATTTATCATTATCATTTCTTGGGGGGGAGGGGGGGTGGGTGCAGTGGCATCTCATTTTATTTCCTTTCCTTTATTCAGGTGAAGGAGCTAAAGAACAACTACACAACTCGGGTTAATACACAAGTGACTGCAGCACAGGAAAACTTGGACATGGCCAAGTCAAGTATTGCTGAGATAAGACAGAAGGTGATGTCTCCCTATGACATAACAATTGGGCCTAAATTTTATGAACACCATCTAGACCAGAGGGATCCCTCCATTACTTCACAAAAATAAAAACTATGACAGTAAGGCTTGGAGTAAAGATAGTACATCCAAAGATGTTTCCTTTGACGTCTGCAATGGGAAGTGATGACGTCATAAATATGATGTTGTAATTACGTTGTTATTGCCAAATGGTGGCCATCTTTTTCCCTAAAACTTTAGTAAAGCGTCTGAAATCGGACAAAAAGTAATCAAAACCAATAAAGGAACATTTATGTAAGAATATGAGTTAAAAACAAAAGTTACAAAAAAATTTTTTTTCTTCATATTAAAAATCAGTCAATCATGACTTCTATCAATCATTCAATCAATCAGCCAATGAGTCATTTGATTAATCAATCAGTTAAAGTCGACCTACCAAACAGTCAGTCAGTCAATCAATCAACTAATCAACCCAAATTATCAGTTAACCAGCCAATTTTTAAAACATTCATTCAGTCCATCAAGGAACCAATCCATCTGTCAGTTCGCTCTTGTCAATGGTCAGTTGGTCATTATTATTTTGGTCAGCTGATGAGTCAGTTCAGTCAGTAAGTCAGTCAGTCAGTCAGTCAGTCAGTTGGCTAGCCAGCCAGCCAACTAGTCAGTCAGTCAGTCAGTCAGTCAGTCAGTCAGTCAGTCAGTCAGTCAGTCAGTCAGTCAGTCAGCCAGCCAGCCAGCCAGCCAGCCAACTAGTCAGTCAGTCAGTCAGTCAGTCAGTCAGTCAGCCAGCCAGCCAGCCAACTAGTCAGTCAGTCAGTCAGCCAGTCAGCCAGCCAGCCAGCCAGCCAGCCAGCCAGCCAACCAGTCAGTCAGTCAGTCAGTCAGTCAGTCGGTCAGTCAGCCAGCCAGCCAGCCAGCCAACCAGTCAGTCAGTCAGTCAGTCAGTCAGTCAGTCAGTCAGTCAGTCAGTCGGTCGGTCGGTCGGTCGGTCAGTCAGTCAGTCAGTCAGTCAGTCAGTCAGTCAGTTAATCAATCAATCAATCAATCAATCAATCAATCAATCAATCAATCAATCAATCAATCAATCAATCAATATTATTAATCAAACTGATGTCAGTCAAACAATCAGTTCTCTGACTCAAGCTTCAATGAGTTATTTCTCAGTTTGTTATCTCACTGAAACAGTAAAAGATATATAGAGGATATTACACAGGTAATTTTATGAACATTATTTTCATGAGAAAATATAATTCATATCTTCAAGACATCATGTAAATTTCTTTTTATTGTATAGACAGATCTATATAGCTCGCTATTTTTCAGCGACTCTTTGCGCAAACGACTGTAAAAGAAGGGGAAATGACATCATCAATGTCCTCACTAATGAGGATATGGAAAATATTCCACTCGGGTCCCGGATGCAGCTTTTATGAGTTTTATGAGTGGTGTATTTTCCAGTAAAACACAACTGTCTATAGATATAATAAAAATTTCATATTTCTCTGCACCTGTTCAGGTTGATTTGCAGTCTCCATGGTGGATGGAAGCTCTTCATTACTCTGCAGCAAAAGGGTTGGAAAGTGATCTGTGTCATAGAATCAAAGATGAATTATCATCTACAGACATGGAGCTGGGTTCTATTGGCAGGTGAGTAGCTAGTCTTGATGTTAATATTAGTATTAAGAAGGATTTGTTAACTTGAAGTTTACCTTTGTTGCTTACTTCTTGCAATCCCTAATGGGATTATATTCACTGTAAATAAAAAAAAAAAAACAAATTGAACATTGATCACTGTTTGGCACAAATTTTTAACCAGTGACAAATGAGATGTTGTTTAGCAAGAGTTTTTTATGAGTAGAAAAAAAAAATGATTGTGAAAAGATTGTTGTGATGCCACTGATTAAAGTTTTGTAACCGTTTTTATACCAAGTCTTTGGTTTGTTTTGGAGCCCTTCCTAACCTGCTGAAGTTGATGAAGTTGCCACTGCTTAAAGTTTTGTAATAGTTTTTGAAGCCAAGTCTTTAGTTTGTTTTGGAGCTGAAGTTGCTGAGGACTTTTTACTGCTGCTGAACAGTATATTACTTTTAGTCAAATTGTTATATACATTTGGTTTTTTTTTTTTTTTGGCCATTCTTTCTCATTTGAATAATTCTAAAAGACAGTAATTTATTATATTACATATCATTGTACTTAATGTTATTGTATTGTATTTTTTGCTACGGAAATTGTTTCTTACAGGTTTACAGACCTCCGTGGATTACAGTACCTTCTCTCTTCAAAGTTAGACCTGATTGAGGTATGCTTTAGTTTTATCCATAGGAATCTACTTTATTATTATTATTATTATTATTATTATTATTATTATTATTATTATTATTATCATCATTATTATTATTATTATTAGCCTTACATGACACATAATCCAACATTTACAACAATAAACACTACTAATAGACTAGTACTTATAATACTTACGATACTGACAGTAACAACACTTACTATAATTTTGTACTAACTATAACTGTCCCCAGTGTGCTTTTGATATTAACAGTACTAATTACAAAGCTCACAAGGCATACAATACTTACCATATGTATACTGCTGACACTACTAACAATATTTATAATATTTACAATACTTGCATGTTCTGCTTTTAAACAGTTAATAAATAAATAAATAAATTGTTTAGTTATTTATTGAATTGCCACAAAAGGCAACAAATATACAACAAAACAACAGATGTAAGACCAGGGGGAAGAAAGAAAGGGGAAGGGTGAAGAAGGAGGTAGTTAGAGAACAGAGTGCCAACAGACCCTTCTCCAAAATGGCAGCAACAGATTTGAATGAGTTAAAATTGAACTGAATGAAGAACTGATACAAGCACTAGAAAGATCACCTTTACTCTAGTAACCTTGGAAAGTTTCAGCATATTAGGTGTTATATCAGCTTAGGAAATGTAAGATGAAATTTGACAAATTCACAGACGTTTGTATGACTGGGGCTATATGTCATACCCCCAGTCATACAAACGTCTGTAAATTTTTCATTTTTCAACTTACATTTTCTCAGCTGATATTACACCTGATATGCTGAAACTTTGCAGGGTTACTAAAGTAAAAGTGCTCTTTCTAGTGCTGGTATACTTTTTTAATTTTAACTTATTTGAATTTTTGGCCGCCATTTTGGAGAAGGGTCTATTAACAACTGTCCCCTGTCCCTTAGAAAGAGGGAAAAAAGAAACAAAAGAGTCAAATGAGAACCTTAAAAGATAATTTTTTAAAGTGCACCTAACCCCCCAATTTTATTTTTCTTTTAAAAAAATCTTTGCACCTGTTCGAAACATATTGCGCTATTGACGCCTTTTTTAACCAAATCTTGACTTTTTTAAGGCTGTAAAAGTTACGAAATCTAGCCATCATCTGTCCCGTGACTGAGCTAGTAAGGGGCATGGGTCTATTTCTTACTTGACGTCATAAACTGATTTGCATTGTATTAAGTCTTTGTGAAAATGCATGCAAAGCAGTTTGTGACGTCATCTAAGGAATAGACCCATGCCCCTTACTAGCTCGGTCATGGGACAGATGATGGCTAGATTTCGTAACTTTTACAGACTATAAAAAGTCAAGATTTGGTAGAAAAAACACTCAATGCATTTCGAACAGGTGCAAAGATTTACTGAAGCGAAAAAAAATTGGGGGGTTAGGTGCACTTTAATCTATCTTCAGAGATAAATTAAAATGTTGTAAGTGACCTGACTAATGTTGATCATTTCTTTGCAGTCCACTCATACTAACTTGTTGGTAGCCTTGGATAAACTCACTGTTATGCCGTCCTCTCAGATGGTACAAGCCAGTGCTGAATGCTGCTTGAGGCCAGTACTGGACAGCCAGGCCGACAGGTACATGTGGACGAGGAAGGGCATTTAATTTTCCATACCCCAAGAAGTGGTTGAAAAGATGAGGCTCGCTCGAGCTTTTAAACCAAATTAAATAAAAAAATAACCTTTATTTACTCTCGGCGGTGTTTATAGCACAAGTGCTAGTGGGGCCGAGCATTAAACTTTACAAAGAAATAATTTAAATTAAAAATAACATGGTTAAAAATCCCAACTGGCAGGAGGCAGACCAGCTGGCTATTTACAAGCGCAGCCGAGGAGTTGAACTTGGGGCTACCGAGAAACAACTCCAGCTAGCGGTCAGAGCGGAACCTGAACCCAAGACCTCCGGATTTCAAGTCCGGCACCCTAAGCACTCGACCACCTTTTGGTGTTTGGAAATCGAATCTAACACTTTCGAGCGTTTGATATGGCTTCTCAAACGATTATTAATTCTAAGAGAAATTCAAAGCAGAAGTTCACCAAATTTTCTGATAATTAAGATCACTTTTCCAAATCTCCTTCAGGGCCAGGTTGGTATCATTATATTGAAAAGATGATTCTGTTGTTTATTCAGGTGTGCCTTTTGTGAAGTTGATGACATTTTCACTGAATATGAATCACGTGTATTTGGTCACCAAGGAATGAAAGGAATGGATGATCAAGAGTAAGTTTCAAGCTTGTTATCAAACTATGAACTCTCATCACTGCTTGTCATAGATTCGTTGTAATTTTAGTCATGAGAATTTGTCAGTACATCAAGATTATTTGTCTGAGTTGCTAATTTGGTGATTGCCTGTCTTCTTGTCAATGTATTGTCTTGAACAAAGGAAAGTAATTCAAGTGAAGTACCTTGATCCCCAATGGTCATTAACACGATGTTCATCTTCATTCACAGTTTACAGCCCGATGAGTCTCTTGATTGGCATCGTCATGGTAACACAGGAGGGCTAAGAGCTGAATCTGAGGTTGAAAAAGTTCTTAGGGTGGTACATAGCTTCATCAAGACTAACAGTAAGCCAGCTATGTAACTGTTTTAGAGCGGTTTCCAATCGAGTGTCGTAAAACCAAAACCAAAGTTATTACTCTGGCCAATCGCAAAAGATGTAAACAACACAACGAGGCAATCAGAATTCTAAGCGAGTACATGTAACCGGCACCATGCGCGGGAAAACATGTGCGGCCAAAACACGATTGGTTTTGGTTTGGGTTCCCATTGGTTGAGAAAGTGGCGCGAGTTTTGTTAACCAATCACAGAGCGTAGTAATGCAAAACCAAAGCAAACGCGAAATTACTTTCGACACTCAATTGAAAACCGCTCTAATATATAAAATGTAAAACTTATTTGTTTACCTACTCAGTGATCATCCATTAGGTCTCTGGAACTCGTACAATACACTGTATGTGCCTATGCGTTCCAAGACGAGGTGAAGTCGAATTGGAATTGGCCATTTCCGAGTTGCTGTGAACCTCACTGTGAAAGCAAGGCTGAGTGCAAAGCTTTTCATATGAAAATTGGTTTTGCTTGGTCATGAATGAAAACTAATTTTCATAATAAAAACTTTGCACTTAGCCTCGCTTCATAATGAGGTTCAAAGCAACTCGGAAATGGCACATTTGAAAATATTACTTTTTGAGGAGAGGGGAAAACGGGAGAATGTGGAGAATACACCTCCCTTCAACATCTTTATAGTTTCCACCTTATCCTGACAGATTAATCATAATAAATAAGGAGTAGCACAGAGATCAATACCAACCCTACTAAATTATGGTGTGGCCCTGTTAGAGCGGTTTTCAACCGAGTGTCGTAAAACCAAAACCAAAGGAATTATTCTGGCCAATCACAACAGGTGCAAACAGCGCAATGAACCAATCAGAATTCAAAGCAAATACATGTAACCTGCGCCAAGCGCGGGAAAACGCGTGCGAGCGAGGCACGATTGGTTCTGGTTTTACATCTTATTGGTTGAGAAAATGGCGCGAGTTTTATCAACCAATCACAGAGCGTAGTAATGCAAAACCAAAGCAAAAACGCAATTACTTTCGACACTCAATGGAAAATTTCTCTAAATGGTCAAACAATGAATCCAACTAACGAGAGATAACGAATAAATGACAGACGATCACAGTTCTCATCAGTAAGTAAGCCACCTGTAAGTAACATTTGAAATTCTTTATTATCAGAAATTGCGCCAGCTGCTCAACAAGAAGGTCGCCATCATTTGAACTTGATTGAGGGTTTGAGAAAAGAATTTAAGGTTAGTTAGATTTGAAGAGCGTTTCTTTACGTATGGTCTTGCATTCCTCTTCTTTTGAAACGTGGGATTTGATTCTGTTGGGTGGAAGATAACCTTTCTGAGCTTTGTTTCGAAAATTTGCCTTTATGATCAGGTAAATATGGGCAACATTTTCTTGCAACTTGCCCCGCAACAAATATTACGCTGCAAGTTGCAATTGTTTGTTCCCCGTATTACCACCTATGCGCACAACAATTTTCCATATTGAAGAAAATAGACGCTGTTTCTTCTTTTTGCAACATGAAAATTTGTTACCAGTAGAGGTGGTAATACGGGCAACAGACAATCGCAACTTGCAACGCAACATTTGTTACGCGACAAGTTGCAAAAAAATTTTGACAGTATTACTTGGCCGTTAGCACTTTTTGTTCGTTGTTTCGTTCTTGAGGAAATAGCCTTTAATCACGTATAAGCCAAAAATATGGTAAGTCTAAGTGTAAACTTCACTTTTAAACTATGATTCTGAAATGGAGACAGCACGAAGAATCGTGGACGCATTCCATTGGAAGATTATCATCAGTGATGAAGTGCGTCAACTTTTTTTTTTATTTATTGTTCTGTGTTGCAGTTTCTCCGAGCTTTGTGGTTTGCTCTTCATGAGCGCGTTTCATGCCTTGATGAGCTGGATATGTGCACTACTCGCCTCAGACTCCAGCTGCCAGGCGAGCCTGCTACAGACAGTATTCACGTCATTCATCCTCTGCAGGTACACTCTGTCTGAATTAATTAGTTATCCTGACCAATCGCAACAGACGTAAACGGCTAAACGAACCAATCAGAATGCAAATTCATGTAACTGGCGTCAAACGCGGGAAAATGCGTGCGAGCAAGCAACGGGCGATTGGTTTTGGCTTGATAACAAATCGCAGAGCGCCGTAAAACAAAACGATGGAAAGGGGAAATTACTTTAAACTGCAGTAGTTTTCAATTGACTGTGGAAAGTAATTGCCTTGGTTTTACTTTACCTCGCTGTCTCACTGGTTAGCAAAACTCGCGCCACTTTCTCAACCAATGAGAAGCAAAACCAAACCCAACCGGGATTTGGTCGCACGTAATTTCCCGCGCTTAACGCTGGTGACATGCATTTGCTTCGAGTTCTGATTAGTTCATTGTACTGTTTACATCTCTCCTGATTGGCCAGGGTGGTTACTTTGGTTTCACGACACTCCAATGAAATCCACTCTATAATCAATCCTTCGTTTCTTTCACGGTTCACAAGCACATTAGAAAAACGTGTAAAAGGCGGAAAACGTTTGCATTCTGTTATTGTTAATTAGTTTAGTTTTCTTGGTTGCTTTCCAGGTAGAACAACAGCGCCTCAAGTTTATGTCTGACAGAGTTGTTGCCCAAACGGAGCTGAGGAAAAAACTTGGTCAGCTTCTTTACCTCAATAACTTAGCAAAGGTAAAAAAAACAAAAACATTTTTTTGGTGGTTAACATAAGATACGAAATGCCAACCACACTTGTCTACCCATTCTTCATAAATCATGCTTAATTTTTGCCGTGTTTTTTTGCTTATGTATTTTAGACGCAGACATGCCATGATGGCAAGAATCCGGATCCTTGTCCTGTGTGTGTCAAACAACTTGGAGTCCAGGTAAACATGCCAGAAACGATTCTTGTAAATAAAGCACAAGACAAAATGGTTTGCGCTTAGGTTAACTTGATTTCTGTTGGCCTGAAGGCAAATTAAAGGAATAACTGGAGACTCAAAATCACTAAAACAGTGAAGCAGAATCAACTATGAGTTGCGTGAGAATTACTTAACCCTTAAACCCCTAATATCAAAGAAAAAAATCTCCTATATTGTCCCCATACTTTTCTTATAAACGTACTGGGGAAAAGTTATTAATTTATTAAGAAAATTCACCTTGGGTGATTATATCCTTAATTCTCATGGCCTCAGGGGTTAAATAGGCATTGGTATTACAAGGAGAAATTTGATGCTGACCACTGTTAGGACTTTAGGGGTTGAAGTAGCACTAGCGTGACTTCAGTTGCATGACAGAATCACCTTACAAAGATTGATCTGCTGATCAAACTCATTTGAAATCTCATGATCCAGCGTGACATATTCGATTAAAATAGGTGAAATAGCGTTATCTAGCATGAGAATCACCTTTAAAATCACTTTGACACAGCGTGACATAATCACCTGAATCAGTGTAGCAGAGCGTGACATAATCGCCTGAAATCAGTGTGATACAGCGTGACATAATGGCCTGGTATCATTCTGGTGTTGTTTCAGTGGAGCGTTTTCTCTTGTGGTCACTGTATTTGCTGTCAGTGTGCCTGGGTGCTCTTACGGCAGGCTGGAGTTGGTCCCCGCCACAGGAACGTACACGTGAAGTGCCCTATGTGCCGGATACCCACTGTTGCACAGGAAATCTCTTACGTCAGCACTGCTAGGACACAAACAGAGGAAGTGGAGGACAGCGTCACTGTCAAGGTATTAGAGTGCTCTATGTATCAGGGGTTTTGTGCTCGCACTTTTGTGGAGCAGTCTTTGGCCAAAACTGAGCCACACACGAACTTTCTTGGCAAATCAAGAGCACTTGGTTTGAGGTGAAAGCAGTTTACCACTCCTTGCACTGGTTACGCGTCTTCCTGCGCTTTACACTGGCCAGTTACATTTTTTCGCGCTCTTTGCACTAGTTTCATATTTTCCCGCGCTTTGCGCTGGTTACACCTTTCCCGCACACTGCATTTTTTACACGATTTTCCCGCGCTTTGCGCCGGTTTCACATTTTCCGGAGACTACATTTTTCACACGTTTTTCCCGCGCTTTGCACTGGCTAAATGCTTGCCCACGCTTTGCACAAGCTATCTGTTTTCACCAGTTACACGTTATTTCCCGCGCTTTGGCTTGGCACCATTTGCCTGTTTAAGGTTTCTCCGCTCTTGACGCTAGTTGCCTGATTTTGCTTCAATTTCTGGTTGGGTTGATAATACTTACCTTATATTTTTATCGTGATGATTAGCCAGATGTGATTACTTTGCATTTGTTTTAACTACACTTATTGAGTCATCATAAAACGTCCTATCATACTTGTTTTATTCTACGAATCTTGGTGGTTGTGTTTTGTTTTTTTTTCATAGGGAAGCCATTCTACTAAAGTTGAAGCCGTTGTCCGTACCCTGTTGACCATCAAATTGGCGGACAGTGCAGCCAAATGTCTCGTGTTCTCCACGGTACGGTTTGAAACTTCTATTGTGTTAGCTGTTTGAAAGCGAAATTTTGGGGAACTCACTGTTACTTAGGGGAGAGAGGCGGGCTAGATGACTGATGTGAGTGGGGCGGGTAGGAAGGGAGGGGGATAGAGTAGTCTCCTGGGCCTGTTTCTCGAAGGACCCGGTAACTTATCGGACCCGGTAAGTGGCCCGTTAAGTCCCCGATAATTTTACGAGTGTTTCTCGAAACACCCGTAAAATTTCAAACTGTTACTTTTAGTGAAGGTGCAGTGGGATAACCATGCCGTTCTATTGCTCTGGGATTTGAGTGAGCCTGGCCTCTGTCACTGTGCCGTTGTCTTAGACTTCATACTGTATTTGTCTTTTCACCTCGTTTTTACGTTCACTTTCTTTTGACCCAACACAAACCTTTTCAGTCATTTTCTGATCTAACAAATCTCGTTAATCTGACCACCCTTTAATACAGTGGAATCCCGTTAATACAGCCACAGTCGTGCTATGAAAATTTAGTCTTACGAACTGGGTGATAGAATTGACGAGATGGTGCGTAGTACGCTCAGTATTCCTTCATGCGCTAGCCGATGGTAGGATCTATTTCCACTGCTCTCTCGAGTTCGGTCTCAACCTCGTTCCCGGGGTCTCTCCTCTCCTGGGAACGAGGTTAGTCCGGTCTCTGTTCCTCCTTGAGAGAGACTCTTCGGGGAGGAGCGCGGGCTCATTTTCTCGAACAGCGATAGGCGATCGAGCCTAACCGACGATGGCTTGAGTGAAGCTTTACCCTCAATACACCGCGTGGGTTACTTGTTGATTTTTGAACTCCCATGTTTCATTTTCCGACAGTGGCAGGACGTGTTGGCTGTGTTAGCCAAGGCTTTGGATGAAAATGACATCAAGTACAGACACATCACTGGAAGCCGACATTTTCAAGTGAGTCGAATTTTTTTTATGAACAGCCGAGTTGAGAGATGCTGCTCTTGTGTACAAGCCATTCGGTGCCTTAACCCTTTAAGGGCACTTACAGTGATCAGCATCAAATTTCTCCTTGTATTGTAAGTGCTTATTCAACCCCTTAGGTCCTGAGAATTAACGATATGATCACCCAAGGTGAATTTTCTTGATCTTTTATACCTTCTCCCTAGTACTTTTATAAGAAAAGTATGGGGACAAGATAGGAGAATTTGTTCTTCGATATTAGAGGTTAAAGGGTGAAGGCTGTTTACACATGAGATTTTTGTCGCGCTCAAGTTGTCGTTTTAGGTCGAAATCCCAAGACAAAAATCTATTTAGAAATCGCGTAGGTAAACTGGCGGCGATTTCAGCGCAATTTGTCGTCACGATATTGCTAGGGTTTTGAATATGTTTGATGCAAATTTGCAGGATTTGTCAGAAAACGTACAGCGATATCGTAGTGAAATTCCTGCTGGTTTATATGTGCGAACTGAAGTCGCAGCTTTGCGCGTGAACAATGGCAGCGAAGTGTGACTAAAGTTTCATCAAAGATTGCATGTGTGAACGAAACTTTAAGCAACAAAGGCGACGTCGAGAACGTTATAAAACAATCGCTTTGTAAGTGCTTGACACGTTTCAGTACATTTATTTGCCGTCCTCTGCAAAACAACCGAATTCAAGACTTTCTAGAACATGTGAACACACAGCAGTGATCTTCCTTTATCTGAGATGGATCGTGTGTTCGAATTCAACCCCTGAAGAGTTCGGCCACATAAGGCAAATTGGTTGAGAACTGAGTAATGCAGGACGAATTTTTAGCGATTTTCGTCCAGTTATTTCCAGGCTAAGTAAGCATGTATTCATCTGATTCATGTTGATTCGTATTATTCCAAGCCTATTGAATGAATTGAAGTAGAAAAAGCTGAAAAAAAAAAGAAGTTTCGTCATAGTGCCATGTTAATCTATTTGTTAAGAAAGGTTTCCCTGTGGTTACTTAAGGTATCTAATATCTTTTCTTTGTTTTGCCTGTGTCATAACAGAATAATACATCATTCTCATTTGTTCACCTTGCTTAAAATATTACGTCACATTTCCTTTCATTACGCATATGCCACTCATTGACATTCCAATCCTAGCAGTATGCAGGATGTTTGTCCCATGAATCTAGTTTAATGGCCTAAGCTTCCACGAGTCTCTTGTAGCTCAGTGGTAGAGCATCCGAACTAGTTATCGGAACGTCTTAGGTTCGACTCTTGATAGGAGCATTCAGAATTTCTTTTTCCGAGTTTGTCTGTCATTACTGAATAATGCATCATTCTATCTTTTCTCTATTCTCAGACGAACCTCCAAACGTTCAAGCAGGACTCGCTGGTTGGTGTGCTTCTTCTGCCGCTCCAAACAGGATCAAATGGACTGAACATCATCGAAGCAACACACGTGTTGTTAGTGGAACCCGCCTTGAATCCCGCCCATGAACTGCAAGCTGTTGGGCGCGTGCATCGGATCGGTCAAACCAAGTAAGGCTAGCCTGTGTACCAAGCGTTTTTAATGGAGTTTTGTAGCTTTTCGCTTTTGACGCGCTGACAAAACCCCACAGTAAGGCTTGATTTTACATTTTTTTCCACACCTCTAAACACACCACTTTTTGGTATTTTCCACTTACAAACAGTTGCACAAAGATTACTTCAAGATAGCTTTTCGTTAGTGTTTACACTGTATTTTATTCAAGGACTCACGAGTTTGGGTCTCATTTCTGGATAGTACAACGAACAGCACCACAGAAAAGAACTGCTCAGTATCTTTCATTTGAATGGTCACACTTTGGGGTTTCATCCACAAACTCAAAAGTTAGAACCACCTTGTACAGCATAATAAACAGCACCACAGGAAAGTACTGCTCAGTAGCTTTCATTTGAATGGTCACACTTTGGGGTTTCATCCACAAACTCCAAAGTTAGAACCACCTTGTACAGCATAATAAACAGCACCACAGGAAAGTACTGCTCAGTAGCTTTCATTTGAATGGTCACACTTTGAGGTTTGATCCACAAACTCCAAAGTTAGAACCACCTTGTACAGCATAATAAACAGCACCACAGGAAAGTACTGCTCAGTAGCTTTCATTTGAATGGTCACACTTTGAGGTTTCATCCACAAGCTCCAAAGTTAGAACCACCTTGTACAGCATAATAAATAGCGCTACAGGAAAGTACTGCTCAGTAGCTTTTATTTGAATGGTCACACTTTAGGATTACATCCACAGACTCAAAAGTTAGAACCACCTTGTACAGCATAATAAATAACACCACAGGTCAACTGAGTCAAATGGGTCCTCACCACTGAGTGACCTGATCCCTAGAAGCCAGTCAGATTTCTGCTTTGTCCTGAGGCCTTTTCTCGTGTGATCTATCCGTAGGCCCACTCACGTCTACCGGTTTATTATACGAGGAACTGTTGAGTCCCGGATGTATACCTTGCTTCAATCCAAACCCGCTGGTTGCGTCAGGTATGGTCGAACAAAATAAAAATAAAAATGAAGAAAAGTTTTTACTCTTCAGATTGCCGAGCAAAATTTTTTACAAACCTTTGAACAGAGACAACACTATTATACACTTATGTATGGTCCTGAGAGAAACAGTTAGTTTTGTTTTCCCGGGAGTCCTGATCAGGACTCGAGGGAAAACAAAACTAACTAGTTTCCCGAAGGACCATATATTTAGTGTTTTGTTATGTGTTTAGACTTTCCCTTCAACAATCAGAGCAAAACAAACAAACAAACAAACAACTGAGAGGGCAACAACTGCGGAATTGTATCCCGGTCAGGTACATCTGCATTTGATCAGGGGCACGTGACCAAGAATCAACCAATCACAGTGCTCGTTTTGTTGAGTGAAAGTCTAGGTATATAACAAAAAAATTGTTATAAGGACTTCAAACTTGTCACAACTTAATGAAACATCAAGTTTAAACCACTTTCACAGTAGGACAGAAGTATCAGGAAAGATTTTTCGGTTGTAATCTTTTGTCTGCGCGGGTGCAAAGCCCGAAGCAAAGATTTGAGATGTCGCACGAAAATGGTTGATGCGACTTGCATCGGGCCATTTTCATTGACCAATCAGATTGAAAAAGGTGATCAATTTTACCAGATGTCTTCTCTGAAGACAAACATCTGGGTACGAGATTTAATCCATTTTGTTACTCTTAATTTCTTTAGCTGGATTAATGCGTGACTTTTTCTCCTTTTTCAGACCAGGAGCGCGTGACAGTGAGAACTCCACTCTGACGCTTGGCGACCTCGCCTCCCTCTTCTCACAGGATGATGAACAGGACGAAGAGCAGTGCATGACGGGAACGTTTGGCTTCCAAGACGAATGAGAAGCGTCTGTCAACCAGTATTGGAAGCAACTGAACGGATTTGAAGTTTTATACCGGCAGTCATGCAAGCTAGGAATCAAATGGAATCAAAGCAGTTAGCAAGTTTAGTCAATTTGGCTTTTCTCTCGGTCACTGTACAGTTGTTTCCTTCATGAGGAGAATACTCTGACAATTCAGTGTTTCTTAGAACCGCCCGATTAGGATCATTTTTACTTCCGAGAAAATATAGACACTTCTTCCCTTGGCCACTGATGTTCCAAATTTTAACTGGGCCACGTTGAGGTGACCGGGGGGGGGGGGGAGGGTAAGGGGTAAGGTCCAAACCCTTACTCTTTTATATACCATTTTTGTTAAAAAAAAAAAAAAAGGTAATCCTACCATATACCTTTCTAGTAAATGCTACCCCTTTCACGTACCAACCGTAGAAACATTAATTTTTTTTTTTTCGACAAAAAAATTTTAAGTTGTCAATATTCAATTCACGTACTGCATAAAGCAGTCAAAATATGGGGGGAGGGGAGTAAAACGTACAACAGTGTTGTAATTTCGACAAGTTGTCGTGAAATAAAGATATATTTATTAAGTGGATTTACTTGTCATATAAATGTATTCACTGACCCTCTATTGTCTTGGCTTTTCCAAATGTTTCCTTAAGTTAAGAGAGAACAGTTTTTTTTTTCAGGGAAAGCGTTTACTTAATTGTCACGCGTTTTTTAAGTGTAACTGAAATAACTACAAGGCTGATCTAACTGCTTGGAAAATTTAACACGACAGCGACATGATGCAGACCAAACCGAAAGTCCAAAATGCAACCGTGGACAGCTGTTTCGAGCTGGTTGGCTCTCGTTAGTACGGTGTAGCAGCAAGAAGTAGAATGGTCAACCAACGCGAGTTCAGTTGTTTACTTTTGTTTATTTTTGGTTGATTAGATTTTTTACAGATCCTGTGTTAGAGTGTTTTCGTTGGCAGTCCTTTGCAGTTTATTCTTTACATTTAATGTGTCAATTCTTGGGTAACCTAGACAAGGCTAAATTCTTCCTGGAAAACGATACGCTATTCTAGATCAAAACTCTGATTTCTGTACCCTATCCCAGATTAAACTGGTTGAAAGTCATACCCTTCACGACGGCACAGACCTAAATATGGGAGTACCACCCCACCCCCCCACCCCCGGACAGCCAAGCTTCGAATTTCCATGTTTGTTGCTATCGCTTTCCCCGTACGTGTAACCAAACATGAGATTCAAAGGAATAAAATAAATTAAATAAATCACGTTATTTAAGTGTCAATGTCTTAAGCACAGAGCACTAATTGGGGACACTTTCCAAATCGAATTGGAATTTAGAAGTGTTGGTTTTTGAGGAGAGGGGAAAACCGGAGTGACGGAGTACCCGGAGAAAAACCTCTCGGAGCAAGGACGAGAACCAACAACAAACTCAACCCACGTATGACGCCGAGTCCAGGAATCGAACCCGGGCCACATTGGTGGGAGGCGAGTGCTCTCACCACTGCGCCATCCCTGCTCCCTAGTCTAGTACCCAAACGTCGACAAACAATGTGATTGAAGTTTACACCCAAGTGTTCGCCTCTGTACCCTACCCTGACAAGAAGTTTTGGTGCGAACTTAGGGGTACATGTGTTAAGAGTTGGAGGGTCCTTCCCGCCTCCAACCCCAGTTCGCTTGCAATTGGATAAATCTCTAAGGAAGCTGCGGTGGTTCATTGGTGGGGGAGTGAAACACGAAAATAGGCCTTATCACGGTTTTCGATAATCTCGTACCCTGATCTCAGTTTTCGACGCCATTTTGACGGGTAGGCAAACAGGCTTGAAAAAAACAGTGTTTGTATGGAAATCTGATGTCAAATAATTTTCGTAAAACAACGCTTCTGAAAAATTCATGAATTGGAAACTTTTGACACTAGGAAAAGGATTTTAAGAACAAAATTGGAGGGATCAGTAGCTGTGACAGAAAGCGTCCAGTCGTGTTTTGAACTTTACATACATTTCCCTGTATTTTTTTCCGCGAACTATTTTTAGTAGCAGCTCACGGCTGGTTCGCTATACAGACAAATGTATGG
Source organism: Pavona decussata (assembly GCF_977016875.1). Classification (NCBI taxonomy): domain Eukaryota; kingdom Metazoa; phylum Cnidaria; class Anthozoa; order Scleractinia; family Agariciidae; genus Pavona; species Pavona decussata. The sequence continues at coordinate 1,714,339 of NW_028145474.1, read as the reverse complement.
AAAGTTCAAAACACGACTGGACGCTTTCTGTCACAGCTACATCCCTCCAATTTTGTCCTTAAAATCCTTTTCCTGGTGCCAAAAGTTTCCAATTCATGAATTTTTCAGAAGCGATGTTTTATGAAAATTATTTGACATCGGATTTCCATACAAACACTGTTATTTCAAGCCTGTTTGCCTACCCGTCAAAATGGCGTAGAAAACCGTGATAAGGCCTATTTGGCTGACAAAAGCATTTACCGACCGGAACAGGAACATACTTCACTAAAATTAAAGCGGGAATTTGTGGTAAAGTTCGTGACTTTTATATGCAGTAGTTATCAACTGCTCATGTCCGTTTCATGCGTTACCCATGATGCGTTGTCTTTCTTTGAGAATATCGTGGGTTTTGCGAAAGTTTTTTGTCGTGAACGAATGTTTGTTCGAATTTCTGGGCTGTTTTAGCCCCAAAGCTGCTTCTGAATATTTCATCATTACAGTGGAGTTATTTTCTAGAGCAAGTAGAAGGAAGATATGTCATTGACAGGGGCTAATACCACACCGTTGGGTAGACTTCATCCCATATTGGCAGCGAAACAGCAAGGATCAACGAGTCCTGGCGCGATGAAGAGGGAGGCCGGTGCATTCGAGTCAGCAGGTTAGTTTTGTCTGTAAAACAATCAGTGATCACGGTGACTCCTCGATTGCATGTACTGAGGCTTGGATGCAGCGTACATGAAAATCTAGCGTTGGAGAAGTACTTAGTAAATTTACTATCATATAAGTATATGCTGGGGAAATTTACTATGTAGATTCACCTTTCGTATTAATTGATGAAACTTAACGAAAGTCAGTAAGCTGTTATGTGGCCTAAAGTAAGTGAACAATTCAGGAGTTTTAAATTGCGAAATTGCTGATAAAATTAAGGTTGTTTATTCGAGCAAATTGATTTACAAGTTAATTTTGTTTTTGATGCATGTTGTTGTTGAGTTATGTAAGATCAAATTGTCATCACCACAACTCGTGACCAAATTCTGTTTTTATTCTAGTTAGTTAACAAACACTAAAGCTAATTTTTATTTACTCTAAATACAAGAAAATCAAGCCTGAGACAGGGAACAAAATAACCAATACAAACGATACTCAAATGATCAGTTCTAGTCAATCAGTGCAACAGATACCTAAGATTACAGAATTATGTTCAGCCAGGGTTGTGTGAAACATGAGCCAGCAAGATTTCCGCACGGCCCCAGACATAAATGATGTACACATTTTCGGACTCAAACTCTATTCATGCTCGTTCTTTGTGTAAGAGGGTTAGTATGGCAGTGATGCATGTACAGTTAATGTATGGGGCTGTGTGGAAATCTTTTCCATAACCCTTAGGCGAGTGTCATTTCAAGAGTGCATTTGTCAGTTTCTAACAGCCATATTATGTTTCACAGTTTATGTACAACAAGGCTTGGTTTTTATTATTATTTTTCATTAATGTATATAACACAGGGATAAAAATTGACAGTTGATGTTGCCCAGTCACTAGTAATAATTTAAAACTATCCAGGGACACTGGAAGTTGAGGTTTGATCACGGCTGCGAAGTACAATGTTTAAATAACGAACATAAAGTTTTCTTCATCTACCTTTCATTTATTTTCTTTTCCTAACTGTGAAGACCTCTGTCATGCTGAAAGTTTGTCTTGTGTAAACATTTAGTTCATAAGTGAAAAAATGTGCTCAATGTTCACTTAGTCATGGAAGGATCATGGAAAGTCATGAAATTTGAAATTTGCATTCCAGGCTGGAAAAGGCATGGAATTTCAGGTTTAGCTGCTGATAGTTTAAAAGTAAAGAAATTTAGGAAACTTTGTGTCGAGCATCAAGACATTCATGGGATTGGATTAAAAGTCGCACAAAATCTTGGAATTTTCTTTCCTAGTTTCTGTGTGAATCCTGTTGATTTTTAAAATAATAAACAGCTTAAATTGAGAACACTGAAGCTGTAGAAGGACAATAGTTGAAATCTTATCTTTATTTTTGTTGTATCGTAAGCTGCTGAAAGAAAAAGAAAGAGGAAAAGCAGATGGGGAACTGAGGACAATAGAACATTTATTCCTGGTATGCCTACGACCATGCCACCGAACCTCTCACCAAATCAGCAACAAGCTTACATAGGTAAGATAAAAAGACTTCACTCGGGTGAGATAGCAAGTGTCAAGTAATATATCAAACATTAGAAAGCGTGTTTCATCAGATATCCAAACACTGAGAAGTGAAATTGCAAAACGAGGCGCAGCCGAGCTTTTTTTAAACGACTTTGAGGTGTTTGGATGTCTGATGAAACACACTCTTAAGTGTTTAATATGGCTTCTTCATGGTCACAGTAGTGATTTTCTTTGTTTTCTCTTGATGAATTAATAATGAGTTTGAGAAGCTCATTTCAAAGTTTAAAGAGGAAGTACCATGGGGTTTTTGGTATCTTTTGTTAAAAATGATGAAATAAGACCTTTAATCAGCTGCCAAATAATTCTAGAATGACGAGAAGAAAGAAATTAATTCAATTCTTGAAAGGAACAACTCGTGATCTGTTCTAGTGCATTTTGAAAACAAAAATATGAGAAAACATTTAACATTCTTAAAGTTTCAATCCATACTGGCCTACTCTGTCTCTGGCCAGAGGCACTAATTGACCGTTTTATTGCACTGGGGTGATAATTTATAACAAACTTGACAATTATTTATATGTTTCTGTTGACAGACAAACATTTTTGGGTTTTGAAATCACCGCAAATTTGCATGATACTTCCCCTTTAAGGTGTACTTTCATGTTGGCCTTGTGGTTAGCACTTGAGACTTGTGCCATTTTATTGTTTCCTTAGACAAGAAACTCAGCTTTCGTTACTTTAAAGGGAGTCTAAATGCACGCGCAAAATGGCGTGGAAATAAAGTTAACACACAACATCATTAATGACAAATTCACGTAAAACACATGTGCAAAATTCAACAAAATGCAACTAAAATCACAAATTTAAATATTGTAAAAGAACGCAATGTCTTCCAAAAGTGAATCAAAATGTCAGGTTTAGGGTTAGGGAAAAATAGATTCGGCTTTTCTCTCATGTAAAACTTCGTCATCTTGCATGATTAATATCCATGCCATTTTGCTCATGCATTTAGACAGTGTTTTCTCTATATAGCATGAGTCCCCTAAAAGTAATGAAATCCAGAAACTCTGCTCTGTATTGTTGATTAATGCTAATCCACTATTGGTTGTCAGCATATTTTACACACAAATCATTAGTTTGGTTTTGGAGTTCAGAGTTCACTTGTTATTTAAACTTAACCAGGGTTTTCTTCATGTTCATTGAAAATGTTTTCAAAAGCTTATTTTAAGCTGAAGGTAATGTAAAGGCTAAGTGAAAGCTACTGAAGCACAAAAATCTTTAGAAAATGTTGTTATTGATTAGCATTACTAATATTACAGTCATTCTATGTTGCATGACCAGTTTTTCCGAGATTGAAATGAACATTTGAATTCCTTTTTGTAATGTCCGGCGTTTGAAAGGAATCTTGAGAAATCTTTCTGAAAAAGATGTATTAATTGAACAAAAAAATCCAAACTACTTGGGAAATGATTGTTATTTTTGAAAAACTTAAAAAAATTCATAGCTTTATACTGTCAATAAACTACCTAAGGGTAATTTCTACAGGAACACCGAAATCTCGCTGGCAATGTTCAAAACTGACATGTAAATTTCAAAACCCTGTTCAAATTTCAAAAATACTGGTCACACGTGATGTGGATTGACTGCAAACTGGAATCAAGTTTACAGAAACCCTGGGTTATCCTAGTTGTGCTTTCAACAACTGCTCTCAGGTGTATTATTTTATAAGTAAGGCCCGGTTCAGACGCCGAACTTTTCATGAGCCAAACCTAATACCTTGAATTAAGTACATGAAGAATTCGGCATCTGAATCAGTTAAGAACAGCTGTTTCAATTTGGAACGGCTCAGCCGTTCTTCCCGCCTGGCTCAGCCAGGAATTTCGGCTTCGGAATGGCTTTGATTCAGACGTCGAAATTTCCATGAGCCGAACCTAATGTATAAATTATTATAATGTATTTCAATTAAAAACAAACGCTGACATTTCGATTGGTTTTGCTTCAAGTAAATTAAGTTCGGCTAATTAAGTTCGGCGTCTAAATCAAAAGGCTGGATTTCTGCGATTTGGGTGACCTTAATTTGAATTAAGTTCGGCTCATGAAAAGTTTGGCGTCTGATCTGGGCCTACGTTCCACAGAAAATGGAGCTAGGGTCCTTCCCTGAGAAATGTCTGACTCGTTTACTGCATTGGATTTTTTTTTTTGTTTGTTTGTTTGTTTGTTTCTTTACCAGTCCAACTGAAAATTGAAGAAATAAGTAGAATGTTACGGACAGGAGAATTAGGAATACCGGATAATCCTGATGAAAGGTACTGTATATTATACACATCATGAAAGTCATTAGTTATCATGGTTTGAAATATTCATTGTAGCCAAGTTAATTGTTTGTCTGACAATTGCGTCAATAGACCTTTGTCATTCAGCGGCCATGTTGAGTCTCAGGAGAATAAAAAGCTTTGTTTTTGCACAGCAAGCCTTCTCAGACACAAAGTCAGTGCGAGGCTTGCCATACAAAACAAAGCTTTATTCTCCTGAGACTCAATATGGACCTGAGTGTCAAAGGTCTATTAGACAAAACGACAAGCATGTTTAAAATTGATCAAAACATTTCAAGTCTGACAAGTGAAGCAGAAATTGTTTCAGTTCTAAATTCCTCATGGTGGCAAATCTGTTCATCAGCTCGGATTTCATGTTATGCATACCACAAATCATGCTTTGACTGCTGAAAGTAAGCCACACTCTCTTTGGTATTGCTTTACCCTACTCTTTGACCATGTTACTTTCCAAACCATTTTAGAATTAAAACCTAAACCAATGTTGGATGTAGTTACTTATTTTATCCTCTGGCAGTGTTCCAGATAAGAGAGGGTCTTCCGGTATATTGAATGGTAAACTTAGGAAAGATTTGGAGAGTCTATATCTATTGACCCCTTAAAATTCTTCATTGACTCCCTGACTTAAGGACGGTACCTTATTTTTGTTGCTGCGCATACGTTCTGCACATCTTGAGATACTCAGATTTCCTATGGGTGGTGCCTACTAATACGGGGATATTTTTGCACGATGTAAAACTATCCAGAGAAAGCAGAATTTAAGTGCTCTTGGTATCCAAAAAGAAAATTGGGGTAACCATGCATTTTTAAGAGATAATAAAGCTTCAATATGGAAAAAAAAATGCCATACATTGCTTTGTATTTTACTACTTTTTTTGAATTATTGTTGCTTAATCATCTCTGAAAAATGCATGGTTACCCCCAATTTTCTTTTTGGATTCCAATAGCCCTTGGTAAAATCTGCTTTCCCTGCATAGTCATAAACCGCTCAAAAATACTTCGGTATTAGTAGGCACCGTCCTTAAAAAGGTATCTGGAACATTGCGCTGGTTGATTCAATTTAGATGTATTTGGTTTGACGTGATTGTTTTTTTGAGCTGGTTCTTAAGAGTGAATTACCGCTGTTATAATGTTTTGTTCTACAAATTAGGTCTCCTTCCCCAGAGCCAATTTACAATTCAGAAGGCAAACGACTAAACACTCGCGAGTTCAGAATTAGAAAGAAGCTGGAGGAGGAGAGACATGTGCTGATACAAGAAGCTCAAGGCTTAAATGAAGATTACAAACCTCCATCGGATTACAAGTAAGTATGGTTGAACTTAGTTAGACGGTGAAGGGACAAACCTAATAATTATTATGTGGCTAAATGTAATTTAGGCAAGGTTAAAGTCAAGACAATGCCAGTCAGTGATCGCCTCTCGTCGCGGCTCAGAGGCAACCTTTGAGCTCTCTGCTGGGGGCGCCTCATGGTTCGCTTTGCATTTGCTTGCTTGCTGGCCTATGAGAATGGTCATTTTGCTCGCTTTATTTTCAAACCTTTTTTGTTGCAAGGTCATCTTCTCATCAGACGAACAACTGCCATTCAGTCGCTCTTCTAGCGACTCTTGGCAAGGTCCCCGTGTCTGCAGGTGCCGATGCCTCATCAAGTTTGACTGTGATGTCTTTGGCGGCTAATTTTCTTTACACAGATTCCTTTGTTATGTAGGAAGATTATATAACTCAGAGCTCTAAAAATATTGTCTTAGATGGACGATGGGAAGATTTAAGAAGACAAGACGTAAATTACAACATTATAGCAATAGTATCGCAATGGTACTGTACTGTGTTGACAGGCAGTCCATTTGCCTGGCTGCCACTTCTTAACAAAACCCCCGGAATGATTCTTTCTTCTTTGTTGCAGGCCACCGATTATTAAAATCCAAGACAAAGTGATGATTCCTCAAGACAATCATCCTGAAGTGAACTTCATTGGATTACTGATTGGACCAAGGTAAGCCTAAGCCTTTTGTACATTAAACAACAACAGAACTTGTAAATGCTTAGTCATGTTTTCTTAAACGTCTATCACTAAGTTGACTATTGTTCTTAGTGGCTCAGAGAGATCTTATTGAAAGTAACTGTAGGAACTTTAATATATATATATCAGAACGGTAAAAATATTAAACTATCTTGATACCAGTTTAAAATTAGCAAAAAACTTCTCTTTGAAGTCATTCTAATTTTTGTATATCAAGGTCTGAGGGCATAACCGACTTATGTCGAATTTTAGCGCAGCTTTCGATTTTGCACGGATTTGTACGAATTTTGGCTCTCCCTGCTTTGGAAAACATTTCGCAGTTTTACAATCGTGGACAAAACTCCTTGAGAAAACCAAACGCGAACAGAACAAAAACCACTTGCTTACTTCTCCCTCCCACCCCCTCCCCCTATGCAATGAGAAGCAAACACAGACAGCCAAAAAACCACTCACTTACTGTTTCTCCCTTCATAATTCTACCACAGTTACTTCTCCCTCCCCCCCTCCCCCTTATGCAATGTTGATGTGGGAAGTGATGCTTGCCAGGAAACTGTTCGTGACCCAAAAGACAACATTGAGTCAGGGGGACGGGGAGGGGGATTTGGTAGTTTGCTTGTCTACAAGTGAACGCGCTTGGAAGGCAAATTTTTTCATAGGTTTTGTCCACGGCAGATTCGTTTTCCAAATTATCGGTAGGCTAAAAGTTTCCACTGTCCACGAGCCGTGTTTAGCCGCACCAGTTGTTGTTTCTATAAGTAACGTTTGAGATGATATCATGGTTTGCTTTTGCGGGTTGTAACAAGCCCAAAATAGATCAAGGCAGTCGGGATAAACAACTTGCGTATCGTACTGGCTAGCTGGTTTCGCTTTTGTTTGGTGAAGTTTGTAAACGCACAACATCTATGGATCTTTTGAAAAGTTATGAAATTGATGAATGCAGTTCACAGGAACTGGTGGAAATGTTGTTCAAAGAATCCTTCCTTGGTAGTCATGACTGTGCCGTGGCGAATTTTTCAATTCGATTATCAGATCCCGCGGGAGCATCAGAGACAAATCCCACCATGTGCAAGGTGTTTTGCAAGCCTTAGTTGTGGTTTGCCAGGCTTGAAATTCGGTATGTAACGATTAACTTGACAATTTCAAGGCAATGATTCAATAAAAGTACGATTAACATAGATTTTCAACGGTTAACACCGACTGCTCTTAAAAATAATAGATAGTCTTTACCTTTTAATAGAATTGCCGTTAATCGTTGTTAATCGTTGAAATGGCTACATGTCTTCCTGTTAATCGTGTAGAATGCTAGTATTTTGCGTTATCAAGAGTGATATGTCGACAAACGGGACAAAGCTGGATTTTACGCCAGGAAATGGACACATTTTCTCTTGGAGAATGTAACTGGTTACATTTCGGACATTCCTGTCACATACGTCGTAGTTTGTAACAGAATCAAATAAAAGCGTGACAGCATTCTTTTCGTTGCTCCCGCGGAAAACACCACTTTCGTGTGCCGTGTTTCAAAGACAACCAGTGTATATTGAATACAAGTATTTAATCCTCAGTGCATTGTCCTTTTGGTCATCCAGTGTCTATAATGTTACCGATATATCTTTACAAGATGGTAAAATTTCTCAATGGCATTAATACGAAACACAAAGCGGCGTGAAAAAAATACTGGACAATGGTTTTCAATCGAATTGCAGTTCACATGCAACAGTTTGGACAAATCCGAGCTACATCGAAAAACGGGCTGAAATTCGACATAAGTCGGTTATGCTCCCAGCCCTTCATATGTTGTGGTTCAAAATTTCTTTTGGTTCAAAATTTTTTCAAACTGGTTTGATTTTTATTTCCCTTTGTCTGGGATTATGATAATGAATGCTGCTCAAAGGAAAATAACAATTAAACTGGTTTGAGAAATGTTAAACCACAATATATGTACTTATGAAAATTGAGACAGAGTTTGACAATTAACTTTAGAATTTTTTAATGCTTAAGTTTCAAGATGTTTTCTGGTGACATGTAGGTGTAAAATGTAAGGTACATTCGATTATTTTGTTGTGGAATGATGTGCTACACAAATTTATTTATTTATTTAATTTTTTTTTTACAGGGGCAATACTTTAAAGAAAATGGAAAAAGAGGTACAGTTTGGAAGTCTGACTTAGTGCCCTTTCATCAGGGCTGTCATTTAGGACCAGTAGCTGGCCAAACAGATGGCTACCTTTCTTGCTACAGCCATCTACTTTCATCTCATACTGTTGGGAAAAAATCCTACAGCAATAAAAATTCCATAAAAATTACTTGCAGGGTATCCCATTCAAAGGATTAAGTTAAAGTAAATATGAATTTTAGAACAGTTTGAGGTGTGACCAATCAAAGTTTTGAAGGTTTGCAAATAGCACCTGGGACATTTTCACAGAAGATATAATAGCACTTTGGTAGAGAATAACTCAGTAGTAAAGTGTGTACTTGTCTGAACTGTCTGTGTTGGAGGTCATTGTATACTTTTGTACCTTAATATGTAAAATAAAATGTATTGTACTTTGTCATCAAATGGAGGAATGAGTCGGTTGGAAGTCTGAAGAAAAAAAAAAACTGGGAAGAAACAGTTACTTGTGAAGCCTTGATTTTAATTCATTTTTTATGCAAAAATACTTGCCCAAAGCACCAAAAATTGTATTAGCAGTAGTGGTAGTAGTAGTGGTAGTGGTAGTGGAGTGGTAGATTATCTTGTGCTTTGGAGCTTTGGTGCATGCCAACTAAGCAGCCTACTTTATCATTTGCCCCTGCTACATTGTACTTCAAAACATAGCGACAGTGCGGCTCTTTCATCACCCATTTCAACATTGCAAGCTTTTTATATGTTGTGATTATTTATGTGACATGTTTTGTTTTGTTTTCAGAGTTGCGCTAAAATTATGATCAGAGGAAAAGGATCCATAAAAGAAGGAAAGATACACAATGTATGGATCAGATCTTTTGTTTGTTACTAGAAAAAGAAAATCCGAGTTCTCTCAGCAGGAGTTGAAATATCTATAACTTTCTGATTACTCTAGTTAGGATTTTTTTCAAAGATCTTTATTTTTTTTTAATAAACAAATAATTAAATAAATATAAAAATGAATAAATAAACAAAAAAAATTAAAAACTGTTATAACCCAGTACATTTGTTTCTAACCCTGAGTGGTTTATAAAGTTTGGATGTTCTACCACTGAGCTATAGGAGACTTGTGTGAGGGCATCAACACTGTGTCACTGACTCAAAATATCTCTATGCAGTGTTAGTCAGATTTCTTTCATACACTAGCCAGGGCTGTCAGTAAGGTTTCAGCCACATGTTGCATTAAGCTTCTTTCCCGTAACAGTGTTGTTAATTTGTGAGTAAAATAACCCTTCAACCATCAAGATCAGCCGTAACATCAAGGTTCTTTGAAGGGTATTCAGCCGTAACAGGTGTTACGGGTTACGGCCCCTAATGACAGCTCTGCTAGCTAGTTTTAAGTATTGTATGTGAATTGTTAGTGAGATGTCGAACATAAATAAAACTGTGTTGTTAACAGGGAGGAAAGGGAGGTCAGGTGAACACTGGTGAAGATGAAGAGCTTCATGCTCTGGTTACCGGGCCAACAACTGAGTCAGTACAGAAGGCTGTGTCAATGGTAGGAGAATTAATTCCATTTGTTTATCTCTTTTTGTTTTTATTTGTTTGTTGTGAATTGTTTTAGCTGAACAAATCATTGAAACAATCTCGTGACTCTGGCCCTTGTGTATTACTGTAGACTTATTTTCAGTACCACATTGCTGCAGTGACCTTCACCTGAACTACTGCCATCACAATCCACAATTACAGAAAACAATGGCAGCTGTACACATTACTACCATACCTTGCAAACCTAACACAGCTAACAGGCACAAAGAAAGCCATATTTTTGGCGAAATTCGTCCCTGTACTAACAACATTGTGTGTGCTAGGTTTGAAGTTTTTAGAACTTTTCTGTGCTTTGTTATGAGTGTTTTTAGGGTGTTTGTATGCTAAGAATTGTGGGTTGATGTACCACTCACCATCTTTCTTGTTACTGTGGATTGCAAATAAAACAACAGAATTATTAATATTAGAGGACTGGCTGATTGGAACAACCATGATTGCTAGTGGATCTTAGGGCTGACAACCTTGGTGTACATAATCACAAAAGAATGCTTCAGTCACCATTTAATCACTGTGTTATCAATCTCCTGTTTATATTGGTGTATTGTTTTACTTTTTCTTTTCTCATTAGCACTTACTGAATATGCTGTTGAAATATAATCTTTGACAGATACGAGATATATTGCGGCAAGGCATAGAAGCCCCTGAAGGACAGAATGATCTTAAGAGAATGCAGCTTAGGGAATTAGCAGCCTTGAATGGAACTTTACGAGATGACGAGATTCTGAGGTAACTATTACATGAAATTCAGCAAGTGTTACCCTACATCATGTTAAATAAATTTTGGCAAGTCTTTGTGTTACCTATAATCCTGTTTGTTGTTGTTGCAATGTTTCAAGGTAGTTGTCATCATTTCCCTAGCGAGCATCCTCCCACAAGCTAAACTGAATCACCAAGCTTTCTAACCAGTGGTCATGTGTCAATTTTTTCTTCAAATAAGTCAGTAAGTCATTTCATTACAGTATCTCTATGGAAACTGGCTTGCTAACAAGTTTGCAGCAAACAGTGCACAAAATGATGGTTCAGAAAATTAACCCTGTAGTGCATGTTAAAGTGCTAAGTGAACCTTTGAAATCCCTACTGAGCATTAGCCCTAATAAGGAAATGGGAGACTGCAGGAGGCAAAGAAAAAATCTCTGACCTCGGCGGGAATTGAACCCACAAGCTCTGGATTTGATGGTCCGTTGTTCCTACTGACTGAGCTACCAGAGGTCAGATGTAAGCAAGTCTTGGGTGATAATAATTATTATAACCCAATTATTGTGGTAATTGTAGCGACGTGAAAGTGACGAGAACACAAATGATGAATCAGAGAATAATTAACCCTAAACAAAATAGCCTAGAGAGTAGTAGATTGCTGGATTTATATTTCAGGGAATTTTCATCCATCTTGCTATATGATTGACAGATGTGGTTGTTTCTCGTAGATGCCGAAACTGTGGATCAGTGGAGCATCGACACTGGGAGTGTCCAGAACAGAAAAACGTAACCAATAACGTGCTATGTACAAAGTGTGGTGCTGCAGGCCATCTGGCGACAGACTGTGTTCAGACGGAGTAAGTCATGACAACATTACTGCAAAGTTCCTAAAGTAATTTTTCCAACAACAATCTTTATTTGTACTCTTGCCTTATGTGAAGTTCATTGTAAAAATATTAGAAATAAAATTAGAGTACTGGCTGTCTGGAATAACCATAGGGGCTAGCGGAGGCAGGCAGCCAGTTGACATCGGCATTAAATGAAAGTGCAACAATGAAATTTGATGACAGTAAAGTTTAGCCAGAACAGTCCTCTTAAAGTAGCAACCTGCCTATAGTTAAGTGGTTTTAAGGTGCCAATTGCCCTCCTGAGCCAGGATTAGCTGCAGGTATTTTACTAAAAGGCACTAATAAAATAGTAAATTCTGAAACTAGCAACCCTCTGAAATAATCAAGTTCCCAAACATACAGTATCCTGACTCTCTTTCAAGATAGTACAACAGAAAATATTACATAGTATGCAGAGAATCCGACAAAGACTTGTCTCTCTGAATTCTGCTGGAGAAAATCACTGTATAAATGGGTTTTGAAATGGCAATTGTGCATGCTTTTTTGTACATTTCTTGTGCTCATATGTTGCACATTTTAGCTGTCTGAAATGAACAGTAGGAAAGATGACTAATTCCAAAAATACTTAAGGGCTGTTACTTCAAGGTCTAATATTTGTATAACATTTTATTTTTTAATGACCAGACATTTAAATAATTGAGTTTTCATTTCTTTGCAGTCTCCCTCCAATCCCAGTTGTGCAAGTTGACAAAGCAAAAATGGACAGTGAGGTAGGGTTGTTTTTCTAAAGGTGAATTATTCTTTTCACGTACCATTCTATGTTGGGTGGAATTTCAATTAAGGCTGAACTGGTATGCATGTATGCCTTAACAAATCTATAAATTATTATTTAAAGAAGTTCTGAAATTTGAAAAGCTGCGGTGCACTTTCTGATACAATTATATGATTATCCCTTATGGGCCTTCACGTTGTTTAGCACATCACATTCAGTGATATTTTGAGAGCTGGTGTTTCATCCTCATACATTGGAACCTTGATTTAACGAATTGCTAAGGGACTAGGGAAAGTAGTTTGTTTTATCGAGGTTCTGTTCCATGCATTTTAAAAGGCCGGGCTGGAGAATGTCGTTTGTTATACTTAGCATATTGCTAGATAAACAAGAAATAGCTAATTACTTCTCTAGAAAGCACTATGTCTTGTTTATTTAGCATTTTACTCAAACAAGAACCCTTTAAGCCCCAGTGGTGACCAAAACCCTTCATTTGATACATGTTGAAATCTGACAATTTGCTTTTGCGTTGTTTGCAGTACATGTCACTTATGGCAGAGCTAGGGGAAGGACCACCACCGGAACCAAAGATGCAACCAACGAGGCCGCCTATCCCACCAGCAGATCAAAACAGGCCCCCACCACGGTTTGCCCCTGGTCCCACTCAACCGCCACCTATGCAGGTTTGTCTGCAATTTAATGTAGCAGTTTGTTTTATGTGCTTTTTAACAAATCAATGGCAATTTTCTATGGTTTATGCTCTCATAGACCATACAATGACATCATAAAATGTTTAAAACTCATTTGAACCACAAGCTTCAGGCAAGTGGCTTGACTGCCGAGTTTTGAACATTTATGGCATCATTTTATGGTCTACAAGAGTATATACATGTCCCATAAAAAACTGTAATCAATTATTTAATTTTTACAATAACATGGAAAAAGTACAAGCGGAATTGGCTTTATTTTCCCTCGAGAAAGCGCATGTGTCTGACATATTTTTATTGTGTGTACCTTAGACAATAACTACAAACCCTAAATAGATTCCTCCATTTTTACTGTACACAGTGCATATGAACATCTCCATGTTAATTTGCACTTTACAAGTCCTTGTTTATTGCTATTGAGATATGTTGTTTGTGTTGTAATTACAGAATACAAATCATGACCGGCCACCATCGTCTGCTCAAGCGCCATCCTCTGGCCCTCCCCCATGGGCCGCACCATCTGGTCCCAAGCCGTTAATGAGCACTCCAGTCCCCATGCCTGGAGGAGGGCCTCCCCCTCCCCCACCCCCTAACAACTCTTCTGCACCACCATGGGCAAAACCAGGACTGCTCCCACCTCCAGGGGGACCAGGACCATTGATGGGTAAGGATTGTATTGCTTTTAGTTATGTGTTGTTTTGAGAAGGAAGCAACTTCATTGCTATATGTAATTTGGGTGGGTTTCATTTGGTGTTCTAGCTTAGCTACATAAAAAAAGGGTGCAATATTCATATGACAAAAATTTGCACACCTTTGTAATCATTTTTTGAAAGTTACTTAACCCCTTCCCTACCACAGCCAAATATACCCAACAACCGGCAGCCATCTTGGATTTCGACAAAAAATTTTATTTTGCTAAAAAATATAAAAAATTTCAAGGGAAACATCTCAGCTCACCTATACTCAGGCCATGAAAGGTAATAAAAAGTGATTTTTCTCAAAGTCATTTTTTTTCTGGCCACGTGCGTTTTGTTTTTGTTGCTCTGGTTCAATCAAATCCTGTTCACTGCCTTTGTCAGAATTGCCTATTTCCGAATCCTCGGAACTACTTTGGCTCAAAATCACTGTCATCCCTCCAATCATCGATATCAGAGTCCGCATCCACATAAAGTTCGGGGAAAGCTTCCTCTCTTGTCAATATCTGTTCTCCTCGTCAAGCCGCCATTTTGAAATGTTCTCCAAAAAATTTCAAGGCACTATCTGTTCAGCTTTTCCACATTAGTGCCAGACCTTTCTCAACAACCAGCTTAAATCTTGAACGACCAGACAGCGAGCCATGCTATTTGTTTGAGGACGTATATAATTATATGTCCTTGGTAGGGAAAGGGTTAAATTTGGATACATCTTGTGATTCTCATACTTGTACCATAAGCCAGTTAAGAAACTAACAGCAAAGATGATGTGCATTTTGGCTGAGCTAAGACTCTTATCATCAAATGGCTTCATCTGTGATAATTACCAACACAGTTGTTACTGAAGCGTGCTGAAATGTAGGCCTCTCTTTGTTGTTAATATTAATTGCATTAATGACGGTGTTTCCTTTTGCTTCTCAACATACGTTCTGTGCATCTCTGGTTGGTCTGGGTTTTTTTGCGCAGTTTATGACAAGGCCTATTGAAATCCAAACGGAAAATTGGGGGTAACCATGCATTCTTCAAAGATAATTAAGCTTCAATGTGGGAAAATCTTCCATACAATATTATTGTTGCTTCATTATCTCTCTCTCTCTCTCTCTCTCTCTCTATCTCGCAAGGGCACTGGGGTATGACAGGTTAGCGCCTTAACCTACCACAGGACAGTGGATGCTCCTGCACCTTTGGCAAGTGCCAGCAACCCCAAAGCCACACCCATTAGGGTTACAACAAACAGGGCAGGTAGAGTTCTATAGCCGTGGTTGGCAGCCCACCTAGGAGAAGGAAACTCTGAATAACAAATAACAGGGAGAAGGATACTCCATTAATAAACCAGCCATCTGTAGGGCCAGTCACCCACTTGTGGCCTTAGTAACTGACTCCGAAAGTCATGAATAGATCCATAAACAGTTTAGGCATGGAGAAAGCTTGTGACCGATTGCAGTGCAGTTGGCTGATGATGATTTTGATGATTATCTCTGAAAAATATGTGGTTACCTCCAATTTTCTTTTTGGATTCCCCTTGCTAAGATGTATTTTTCCAACACCTTCCTTAAGCTGACCTTCTCTTATACATGACCTCACTTGTGATATATGATTTGTTTTGACAGGACACCCTCCCCCTCATCAGCATGGTGGTCCCCCACCCCCTCCCCCACCAGGTGGACCTGGACCATACTCTTCACAGGTACCTGGGGGACATGGACCACCACCTCCACCCCCACCGTCATCAGGTGCACCACCACCCCCATGGCAAAGTAAGTACAGAATGCTTTGTGCATAAAAATATTGATGTAAAACTACAATCCGACTGACGAAGCTCATAAATGTTGGATACTGTCTGACAATAGTCAGTTGTGTCACGCGTCGCAAGTTGTTTGCATATTACAATAGCGTGATATTTACAATTAAATTGACAAGTTGATTACATACAGATGTAAGGGTAACAAAGAGTAATTGTGGGATAAATTTAGTGCTTGTATAAGGGTAGGGGAAATAAGAACTTACCACAGTATGATTGTATTTCAATACCGAGAATGTATAAGCCATTGATGTAATAATGGTAATTAGAACAGCATAGACCTTGAGAGTGTAAGAGTGATGGTAGAAAATAAATGCAACGTTATTTCAAGTGAAAGATACAGTCCTCCTGATTGTAAACCAACGCCAGGAGATATTGCCGCACAGCTACAATGTGACTGAATGACCCACGTGAGCATGCTCTAATGGCATCAAACACTAACCGCTCTTTGTTGTTAACTTAGTTGAACTGCATGAAACTGCACTTAGGTTTAAATTGGCTTAGTACACTTCAGGTTTTTGTCATATCTCAAAACTTGTTTGTTTGCACAGAATGTCCAACACCAGAGTTGAATCAAAATAATGATCTGTGGTACAGTAAATTCGGAGGTTTTGGATATATTTCTGGTGAAATTCTCTTTTCAGTGTTTGATATAACTTCTCAAACAAAACGTTGCATAACGAGAACATTAGGAAAATATATAATTTCCAAGATCTGTGCTAAATAAGATTAGATGTCTCCCTTAGAATCTCCTTTGTTAACCCTTCTTGAATTATAATTGAATTTCTGTGGTGCTGTCATGAATGATTTTTCTTACACAGTTGTAACATAATTTGTTTGTATTCTTTTATTTTCTAGCCGCTCCTGCCCCACCCCCACCATGGCAAAATCAGGGCCCAGGATATGGTCCACCCCCACCCCCTGGTTTCGCTGCATTCCATGGTCCACCACTGCCGCCGCCTTCAGACAATCAGTGGGTGAGTTTACAAACATCGAGTTCATGATTAAACACAACAAACCAAAACTCTGGCACTTGAGACAGGTGATATCTTACAGCATGTCACGGATGTGCAGGAGGGGGAAGATATATGTCTCAGCATGTAGAATACAAAATGCGTGTCACACAGCTATTTTTGTTCCCATGCTAAGAACATGTTGAATATTAAAACATCTTTGAGGAGAGTCTTTCTTATTTCATGACCAAGCTTAAAATTAACCATTTTTCTCTGTTGATCAACTTTTAATGTAATATATCAAACACAAGACACTGCTGTCAGTATTTCATCACATATCAAACACCTAGAAGAGAGTTGAAAATACAACGTGTAGCGGAGTATTTTTGACGAACTTTGAGGTTTTTGATGTTGTCATGAAACGCTGTGACAAGTGTTTGATATAACTTCTCAAACAAACTGATTTTGAAGGGGAAATTAAGGATGCAAAAATGAGGAGTTTTTCATCAGATATCCAAACATGCCATGGTGCATGATTGATTTCCTTTGAGTTTGAGAAGTTGTTTTCCTGTCCTCTCTTGCATGCTCATCTGTACCTAATTCTCATCAACTCCAATTTTCTTTGTTCAGTGCCAGACAAGGTGGGTCCTCTTTGAACAAACTTATTATGACCAGTTCCCAAGGGAAGCTCTGCTGTTGTGTGTGTGTGTGTTTTTTTTTTAAACAACAAGCAGAGGAAAGCCCAGGGGAAGGAGTAGTATTTTCCCAGTTTTTCTTTGAATGGACTTGTTTTGAAAATGAGGCAAAATGCAATTTGGAAGTGGCTGTTACTGACTAATTCCAGTTCTCTGGCAGTTTTTTTTAATTTTGCCACATGTTGCCCAAGTTCATTCCAGATTCCACACATTTGTCATTTCTTCTCTTTCTTCTCTTATTGATGCCAAGCATCCACCACCTAGTGTATGCTAAATTATTATTGTTTCAATCCAGCTATTATCTCTAATTTATGTTAATGTTTTGTATCAGGCTCCTCCTCCACTGATGGGTGCACCACCTCCACCCCCACCCCCTCCCCCTCCGGGACCACCACCGCCATCATCCTGAGAAAGGACTGAACAAGATGTGATGGTTTCCAACACACACGACTGTGCATTGACAAGGCATCATTGGTTTTAATCTTCAGTTAACCTTTTTTAGCCTGGTTGACAGTAATGTAGTTTTTCTTAGTAATTCAACTCTTGAATTTGTTTTGTGTTGTTGTCTGTTATTGCTGTAATCAGAGCTGGAAATAATTTTTCTTGCTTGTCTTGACAGAAGGTGCCTTCCAAGGCCTGAAATATTTTTGTAGGGTATTATGCAAATTTCTGCCATTGTCGATTCCTTTATCCAAGACACAATATAGAAGCATACATGATGTACTTAAACTTGAGGGCTCAAAGTCCAGTGTAAGACGTTAATTTTTACTCAAGTCAAAACAAATACAGCCGACTTCTTACAATAAATTGCATTTATTTTTGTTTTCCTTTTGTGAAAGGAACTGTTCCCAGTTACATTGTAACAATGCATTCAAGACAGAAACATAAAAAAAGTACCTTGTGTGCAGACTATCTGTGAGCACATTTTGAAATCAGTCAGCCATTTAATTTGACAATATGCTATGATTGACTGTTGTTTCCAGCTCTGTGAAATGCTATTTAATAGTAGCTTAACTTGATGTGTGTCACATAGAACATTTGAACATTTCTTGCCGTCACATTTTAAGTGGCTGTTATGGCCGTGCACCTGTAAATTTCATCTCCAGAATTGGAACCATGTATCCTAGGGTGCGGCCACCATTTTGTTCACAACCACACACAGCTAGGCTACTCACTACTTACCACAGAATAGATAGTGAGTAGCGGAGCCAATAAGAGAATGGCATTCGTGATAGAACGCTAGTAGATTTATACTTAAAGTTATTACGGGACATGACTAATACATTTTCGGATCAGCATTTCCAACCTGCCTTGCAGCAGCGGTAAAGAAAATATTTAACTAAAAGGGCTAACAAGTTCAGTACATTTAAAAGTGAGAAACTGGAGACATTTTGCATTGCTAAGCTTCATCCTCCCTTTAAAAAGTAACAACAAATTTTCCACTGTGTTGACACATCTGATGCTACCAAGAGTTTTCAACTCCCTAAGCCTTTGCATCAGCATATAAATTCTCCTTGGTGGTCGTTATATATTTCATGTAGAAGTAATTGGGAGAAACTGTTTAAAGATCGAGACAATTTATTTTTGGCAATATTATTCCCTTTCGTGTTTGATCATGCAATGATTTCATGAAGAGAATTGAGATGTTGATTAATACCAGAGCTACAGGGTATAAAATAAATCCAGAAAATGTTGGATAGTAATCAGAATTTCAGATTTGGTTGCATATGTCGTTAGTACAGTGATACTGCATCTCCTTGAATAACAGTTGCTCCGTAAAATGATTACGTCTTACTGTCAACCTCACCCCTTCCCCATGAGAAATGATTTCTACACCTTACTGTAGGAAATTAACACCCATTGTATTAAGTTATTTGAAAGTACTGCAACTTGTATGAACATAAATTGAGGGAAATTTGGGCTCAAAATGAAGCAAATTACAGAGAGAAGGGCAGATTTCCAGTTGAAGGAAATTAAAGCGAGTGTGGAATTCTTGTATTTATGTAACCAGGAAAGAAAAATTGGACAATTTGAAAGCCTTTTTGTCCCAAATACACTGAAACGAAAGCTGAGAAAAACTGTAAGTATTCTGATTACAAGAAAATATCCCAACAATGTTTAGAGAGCTTTTTTAACTTTCCATGTTATTGCCTCTACTCAATAATTCGGGAAAGAAATGGTAGAATTCAAGATGCAGAAATGAAAGCTAAATGGAGTGTTAATTTCCACGGTGAGGTAAATGCCTGAATAATTTACTGTGTTTCTGCGGCGTTTCAAACAATCACACTACATTCACGATCTTGTTTATTTCATAAAATTAATATGAAAGTATAAATTATCTCTTGTTGGCTGTGGCTGTTATTCAAGGAACTATTTGTGTGATCCTCAGATTTTTGTGTCACTGCAAAAAAAAAGCTGCATGCTTTTGTACCAGTTCTTTATGAAAAGAACGGTATGATGCGTCCAACTTTTCTCAGATTAAAGGAATCTGTAAAGAAAAACTTGTTCATATTGATACTCGAACGCATAACACTTTTATTAGCGCGCGATTAATTCTAAGGTTTTTAGTGAAAATCAAAATGACAGTAACTGCAATGCAGTTTATAGGCTTGTTGCTGTGCTGATCAGCGCCTTCTCTGCAGTGCTAATTAACTTTGACTAACTTTCTCTCAGAAATGCATTGTATAATTATCCAACCAGAGTAAATAACTGTACATGCTATTTGTTGGCAAATGGCTTTCCATCCAGCCTTGTTTCCTGGTCGTACTGTAACGAGCTTATCGCGCAAACGAAGCTTTGTTTGGGGGCCTGGGTTCGAGCGCTAAAGCGTCTTGGGTTCGCCCAATCACAATCAGCTGATTGGATGACGTCACATTCTATTTCGCGCCAAGAACGACGGGCGACAAGGCTTCCTAAGACCTTCTTTGAATAATGACATTTTCAAACTTCTCAGCCAATCACCACACCAACAGTCATGTTTAATTTATTGCCACATGCCTTATACGGCTATTTGACTTATGCTACTCGTATTAACCTGGTTTTTGATTGGCTGCGGAGTGGAAAGAACAAAGCAAGCGAACAGACAATACAAGGATGCCAAAAATTTAATAACGTGACGGCATTGTGATGATTCTGACATGCTTGTATTATTGCTATCTGTTTAATTTTGTTTTAATAAATGTTTATGTGGAATTTCCTCTCTATTCTTTTGCGCTCACCCTGTTGTATTTTGATCTCGTATTTTAAATTCATTATTCATCCTAATGCAAGGCTGATCGGACAGCTAAAAGGGGTAACTGCATTGTCCAATATTTCGGTTAGACAGCGGCCCCTGAAGAAGATTAGTTTTGTCTAACCGAAGTATTGGGCAATAAAATTACCTTTTTTAGCTGGCCGATCAGCCTTGCATTTGGTTTTTAGTAGAAACGAATGTTTGGTTTATCGACAGAGTTGACAACTTAAGGTAAATTGGCCACCATATCTCTTTACTGTGGCCAATTTACCTTTAGTTATCGACTCTGTTGATAAACCAAACAATTATTATGATAATGCTTCCTGTCAATGAAGATTTGGTAATGCAGAGACATGCAAAAATTAACGATAAAAACCGACGTTTCGGTGTCTTCATGACGCCATTGTCAAGGAGAAATAAAAAAAATACAAACGTGTGGATGGACATAAACAAAGAGCATCTTCAGTGTATAAACACTGCCACGAACAGCGTGGCGAAGTCCCGAAAGACCTACTGAGGCGTTTTAGCATTCTGAAAAAGTGTAGAAATAAGTTCGATTGTTTGGTTAACGAAATGCTTTTCATCAGAGACCTAAAACCCACTCTGAACGTGCAAAACGACTCTATTCGCGCAAAAGTATTTAGTTAATTAGCCTTGAACGCTATATGCTAATTTATTGTTACACCTTGCCGCAGACTGTAATTTTTTTATTTCTCCTTGACAATGGCGTCATGAAGACACCGAAACGTCGGTTTTTATCGTTAATGCTTCCTGTGACTACCAGTGTACAATCGAGTACCGAAGTAATTGCTGTGGCCAATCATGGCCAACGTAAACACAATGAACCAATCACAACCCGAAGCAATCACACGTAACCGGTGCCAAGCGCGGGAAAATTCGTGCGCGCAAGTCACGTTTTGCTTTGCGCCTGAGCTCTGGGGACGAGAAAGGCGCGAGTTTTCTCACAGGGCGCCCACACAAACTATGTGACCGTTTGTATTTTGAATTTATAGAGGCAATGTATGGGAATATCGAAAATCCTCGTATTATCGTGCTAGATTGCGATAGATATTCTCATTTAACATCAAAATAAACGTAGTTTTACCTTAAATGTTGTGTGTTGTCATTCCTGAGGTTGAAGACGGCGATTTTAGCCATTTCGAAGGGTTCGGCGTTGAACGTTCACTCGAGCGTAATAGAAGAGTGAGCTCACTCTTCTATTACGCTCGAGTGAACGTTCAACGCCGAACCCTTCGAAATGGCTAAAATCGCCGTCTTCAACCTCAGGAATGACAACACACAACATTTAAGGTAAAACTACGTTTATTTTGATGTTAAATGAGAATATCTATCGCAATCTAGTACGATAATACGAGGATTTTCGATATTCCCATACATTGCCTCTATAAATTCAAAATACAAACGGTCACATAGTTTGTGTGGGCGCCCTGTGGTTTTCTTAACCAATCAAAGCAAAGCCAAACCAAACGCGAAATATCTTCGACGTTCAATTGAAAACCGCTAAACCAATTTGGAGCGCTTCGCATTTGACAAAAATTCTGGAAATTCCGGGTGGGTGAGGAATCGAATGGAACAGAAATTTTCCGCAATAAAATTTTGGGTATACCTCGCGAAGTTCAAGTTCTAACGTTCCGGACAATTCCATACTCCTATTCCATTTGTACGGCTCCAGTTCATCCGACGAAAGTTGACTGCCATTTCGGTTTACGTAGAAAATTCGTGATTTGAACTGGTTTGTTTTCAAATCGGTTGCGATTAACCGTAAAATACCGTTTCATTCGCCACCTAAATTTTTCGAAACTTTAAACCGGAACGTTTGGTTGAATGAAAAGCGCCCTTGGTTTTGCGTTTCCTGATTTATAGTTCACACGTCAGTCGTGTTCGAAAATCGCAGTAAATGAGGTAAGTAACC
This sequence comes from Pavona decussata, assembly GCF_977016875.1. Classification (NCBI taxonomy): domain Eukaryota; kingdom Metazoa; phylum Cnidaria; class Anthozoa; order Scleractinia; family Agariciidae; genus Pavona; species Pavona decussata. Next base: position 1,691,814 of record NW_028145474.1, on the reverse strand, counting down.
CCCAGGCAACAAGCAATACACATTTAAACTTTCCACGTGTGAAACAAGCACAAGAAAATAAGGCATACGCAAGTGCAGTAACGCTGGGGGAGATCTGGATCCAGATTAGTGTACTAATTGTTATTAGTACACTAATCTGGACTGTATTCGATAAAAGTGAAGTGCGGTGTACAATGTAAGCAAAGGTTTGGTAATCAAAAGGAAGTAAAAATCAACGATAAAATCGAACGACATTTCTGAGTCATTCACCGACAGTTTACAACCTCGTTCCCACGGTCTCTCCTCCACACGCTCCCTAGGACGTGAAGAGGAGAGACCCTGGGAACGAGGTTGGACAGTTTGAACTTCCGAGGAAAGGGGTCTGATGACGACTCCGAAACGCGGTTCGATTTTATCGATCATTTTTACTTGCTGATGTACAATATAGCACGCAGCTCTTTAGAACCTACAAAAAAAATGAACGCTGAAATCCTTCTGTTCCGATTATACGCTCTCCCGAATATAAGCCCATGGACGGCTTACCTGTTTTAAAGTGTTTAAAGCGCAAGGTAATTATTTGAAAATGGCCTATGTTTGCAAATTTACGGTTTTCAATTGGTGTATTGTAGAACCCGGGCCATTCTCGACCCCAGAAGCTCCCAGAGCTCTTCCCTTTTGCGCATGACTGATAGACTTGCGCAGTGAACCAAAGTCTTTGGGGTCAAGAACCAGCTGACCAAAGTGGTCACGTGGCTGACATGTGCGAAGAAGCCAAGCAACCAAACAGAACTGGAAGTGAATACACAAAACTGGAGCCAATCACAGTAAGAAACTTGCAAGCAGTTCAGATTGATTTTGCATTTGCCCTCTTGGGAGGGAGGTGTCACTGGTTTCTAGTCAACCACAACTTAGCAAAACCAAAGCAAAACAACTGGGCTGAGTTGCTCGAAGCATGGTTAGCGCTAACCATTGGTTAAGAGGTAGTAAAACCTATAGGTTGTCATGGTATTTAACCCGGGTTAGCGCTAACCATGCTTCGAGCAACTGGGCCCAGCACGTTAGTTTCTAGACTAGATAGAAACTGGAAATCTGCGACTGTTTAAATGAATCCGTGTAACACACTCCAACTAATCAAAGACGTTTGTTCAGTTGGAAATGCAAATTGAATCGCGTGATTTTTCCAGATTGCCCGTTCTCCCTTACGTCAGCGTTTCAGCGTTTTTGTTTTGTATTGTTCGTTTTTCAATTGTTTTTGTTTTGTTTTTTGTCTTTTTGTAACAACCTTGCGTGGGATGCACAAAGCGCTAAAAGGGTGGCTAGACGCTCGTGAGCCTCCCACGTATAACAGCAAAAAGGAACATTCAAATAAACCCCTTACCCAGTGGACACCTTTAAAACACAGGGACCAAACACCAGGGTTTCTCAGGTTGTCGAAACGCCAGTCTTTCAACTGCTAAAGGCACCGTCGGCCATCACACAGACGGCTACAAAATTCGCACAACAAGCTGTAGACACCTCTGACTAGACAAGCTTAAGATGCAATATCCATAAAACGGAAACAATTATCAAGACTACAACCCTTTTACTTTTCTTATTGAAATGTCCCCTTATAATACATGTTTATATTAATTTTAATGCGTTCAATAATAATGCCCACGCAACTCAGTTGCACTGAAGCCTTGAGGGGTACTGAATACTGCTCTGACTTTGATTCTGTTAGATGAACCATTAGAGGAGAAGAGCTGCAGTTTCGTATCTTAATTCTGTACTAGGTGGTTCTAGCATTTCGATCAGAGGATTAAATCATGCGTGATTATTGAATTGCCGTAAGCTATTGACACACTCAGGATATTGCATGATGTTGTTTATAACGTTGTACAAAGTGGTTAAAAATATGGCCTTTGAATAAAATCGTAAAGCATGACCATTCACTCTTTCCTGTGTCGTTCACAATACATTTTGCAGTAGGTCTGCAAGAGAGACTATTCAATTTCTATCATGTTGTACCAGCACAGCCATAAGTTAGCCATGGCTTTTAACTGCACTGAATGTTTCTGAATTTTGAGTATGAAACACTCAAGTGAAAGCTTTGAAAAACTATCGCCCACAGCTTTTGCAGGAAGGAAGTTTGACGTACGTCCGCGCTTACTTGTAGCCAGGGCGGATATCCGCCCTGGTCGTAGCTTGTGCAATGCGCCATCAGATGAGTCGTCATGGTAACATGCAGAATCCGATTTCCTTTGAGCGGACCGGCTATCCTTGAGCAGGCGATTGGTCAGTTGCTATGCACATTTTTCTTTCTGCTTCTTTTATTCGTCTCCATCCCCGTTCTTATCTTTAGCGAGGTATATAATGCTCAAAGACCAATTATGCGTTTTCAGTTACTAATAATGCCAATATTTCTAGTCTTATTTTGTGCTTTCGGCAATTTCTCGCAAGCGCGTGTTTGCAAGCGGCTATCGAAAGTAGCCCGCACTTGAAAAGTAGTCAAGCATATTGCTTTGTAAAGACCCGTTTGCGATAACTCAGGAGTTTTCAACATTTTTGAGACTTATGCAAATTTGCAGTCGGGGCATCTCAGAAACGTACAGCGAAATCGCACTGAAATCGCAGCTCGTTTGCACGTGCGATTTGAAGTCGCAGAATTGCGCTGAGCGAAGTGCAACAAAACTGTTGCAACAGAAATTGCACGCGAATATGGGTCTTAAAAATGCACCAGGCATATTTTCTTGCAATTTGCAACGCAACATCGTTAAGGCCTGTTTCACTGTTCACAAATGCGATTTTTGATGAAACTGATTACTCTTGACGTCCTTCACTGCAACTTTTCTCGAGCAAGGCTGCGACTTCAAATCGCACGTATAATGCGCACAGGCTACTGATGCGATTTCAGATATGGCGACACGTTTTCTTTGCGAATTCGAAATTGTGCGAATTTTATCAAGTTTCAAACATTTGCGAAAACCCTTCACAAGTCTTGCGAGCAGAGGGTAGTTTTGGACGAAATTGCTCCTGTAATGTCCGTACTGGTTGCAACTTTGACTCCCAACCAGGCTCCCAACGAATAAAAAAATGGCGTTGCGTGTTGCGGCAAAAGTCGACTCGCAACGTTGCGAGAAAACGTTACAGCTCTGCAACTCGTGTCGGCACAAAGATTTTGTCTTTGTTGCGTTACAATTTCAGGAATTTGGAGGGAAAATGTTGCCTCTTGTTCGGCTAGGGCCGCGCGCGGGCGCGTTCCATTCAGCCAAACGTTTCGAAAAATTTAGGCTGTTCCAGGCTCCTAGAGAGACGCGCGAAGAGAGACGCACGAAGGGGAGAGCGAGGAGACTAGCAAAATTTAGCTGCCGAACGCAACAGTTAGGTCCGTTGGGACAATCGACCACAATCATGCGAGGTGTACCCAAAATTCCGAAATTTTATCACGGAAAATTTCATTTCCAATCGATTCGTCACCCGAAATTTCTCGGACGTTTTGGTTGAATGGGAAGCGCCTTTGGCTTAGCCGGTCGGTTTGATTTGGTGTTCTTTTATCTGCAATCTGACATGACTAGACCACGCTTCCGATGTTTCAGAGATGTTATTCAAAATTGTCCACACGAACCAAAATTATTGGAAATGGTTTATCGTGTTTACCCCAATTCCAGAGATAACGCAAGAATGTTGAATCGCCGGAAAATGATAATAATAAAAAAACATTCAAGTTTTTTGTAAGCTTCCGGGGTTTTGATGATGATTATTATTTTTAACTGTAACTGTATCAACTGTCTCATGTGGCCCGTTTCTCGAAAGTCCCGGTAACTTACCGGGCCCGATAAGAATATTTTGATATGTTTTTTCGCTGATTACACAGTGATTACAGAAATGGTTCGTGGCCAATGTTGCCATGGAACTGTAAGATTTAAAAATTTAGTATCCAAAGCTAACAAAAATTGACTTCTTTTTAGAAACATTTATCACCAAAGACACTTACCGGGCCCGGTAAGTTCCCGGGACTTTCGAGAAACGGGCCCCATGCATGGTCTCTAAACTGGGAGTTTTATGCATGAGGAAGCCTCGTGTTTTCTCCCAGGCTTCCTCACCACTTTCTCTATAATCTTTTTTCTTCTGGTCGTATTTTGTTTTTGAAACGTGTGTATGTGGTGAAATAAATAAAATAAATGGAAAATATTAAAATTTGGTATCAGAAATCCTAACTGTTTTTCATGTTTTTGTTCATCCTTTATCTCCTATTTGTAACTTAAAGATTTGAATAATTATGTGTATTAGTTTTAATTCATTTTCTTATATTGAGAATTGGTTGATTATCGACATTATCTTCATCGCTATCTCTGAAGATTGTCAAAACATCATGAAAAGTAAATGATTAATACGTTGAAGGAATTACTCTGTCAGTTGACCCTGCGCGTCGGCTCATGTGTTTTTCAAGCCCTGCACGGATATCATTTCACAATCGATGTACGGTACGAACACAGTGCATCGATTTTGATTATTTACCACTGCTAGGTTGCTTTTGTGTACTGCGGGCTTTGGAAATGTTCACGTTGTAGTTATTTGCTAGCCGTACACGGAATCATCGCATGTCTCCGAGCGGGTGTGTTTACAGCTCACGAATTTGAGGGCTCGCTAAGTTTCCTTGTGGTCGATCAACATCATGAAGGATTTGGTGGTATGTACAGTTTTTAGCTTTGAATCTTAGCTTAGAATTGTGTTCTTTTTCACTTCTGCTTTGCTGCTTCAAAAGCTTTTCTAATAGTTACAAGCTACTGATCGTTTTGAACTCTAAGCGAGCTGTAAGCTGCACGCATGTCGCGCGCTGCATAACGACATTCGCGTGTTTGTTCACAAGAATTTTATTCGCAAATTATCCGGGAAATTATATGCATAATACAGGGCTCCTACTTGAAAACCGGCTCTGTTCATCTCCGTCGGGGAATATACCGATCCGTTTTATTCTCTATTGTCTTTGGTTAAAATCCTCACAAAGATTTTGGGTAGAGAACCAGAGATCGGGAAATTTTGACTTCAAAATTCAACTTCTGTATGTATTTGCGTAACTGTCTTACGAGTGCTCTGATACCGGCTGCTAACAGACGGTTTGTAAAGCATACGCCGCTAAACCTGACATAAAAACGTCGAAGAAAGCTTGCTGTCGCTAATTTTTGTCGAGAATTTCAATCCACCTTTTTATAACCTTTATCCGAGTATTATGTGTATGTCACATGCCCCTGCACCACCCCATATTTTGTTTTTTGAAGCGTGTCGGCTGGGAAACGGCGGAGGTTTCCTTACGGGAGAGGGGAGGGGGGATTTTTGCGCAGAAGCTCCTATCATAAATCATAATGTTGCTTGGCTGCGAGAAACATTTTTGGATTTTGGTCGTTACGAGAAGAAAAGATGTAAATAAAATCTAAAAGTACAATTCCCAAGACAAGCCCGTTGCCTAAAGGTTGTTTAGACGAAGGTCTTTGTAAATTATAATTCCCAGGTATTTTATTTAGCGCTAGTATAACCAAATTAAATGGACAAAGGCCCCGGAATATGGTAACCGTTTCGCGTATTTTATTCTATCTCATGATTTTCCGTTTGGCAGCGAAATTTAACTCAGAATTCAGAACGAGACGGAAAGACAGACATTAAGTAAACAAACTGCATATCATTTAACAACTTTTACCAATTAAAAAAATGTTAACTTATATTTTCCATTAAGGGAAGTTAAGAGGAACTTTAGAAAGCTTGTTGAACATCCGACCAAATATAAATGAACATGTTACTAGTATTAAACGTGGCCAACATAGCCTCCGGCATTTAACTTTCTAAATATTATTTTCATGGATAACGTGAAGTCATTTGGCTTTTTGCAAGCGTCTCGCGTGTCGCGCGTGTGTACCACGACATTAGAGCATGCGTAGTTTTTATCTAGACCCACCGAGGCGTTGTGTGTTGCATTCAAGGCTATCCTTGCTTGTGGCCCGAGCAAAGACCTTGTTCCAAGGCGGTTTCGCCTTTTTATACAGCTACAAAATCCTGTAGCACTGGAGTTGATTTAAGCCTGACCCTCATCCTGTTTTGAGTATTGTGTTAAAAAATGAAGGAGAAAGACAAAACGGGCACAACTTTGAATCAGGTAAGCTAATGGCGCGTGTGGTGCTTTGATCAGCATCCGATAACCTTTTTACAGTTTTCAGCTCTGTCTTTGCTCTGTTTTAGTATTTTGCTGCACGGTGCGAGCGAAATGTGTACTATATTTGCTGTCGAAGTAACCAAACTAGTTTTTGTTGTTTCTATAAACTTCGCTCGGAGTCCTATTTTGTTATTTCTTCACAACCATTGTCGTGTCACGCACAATTCGTATCGAATCGGCGTCGCTTTGATTTGAACTTGCTTGCTTCCTTCCTCGAGTCGTGTCGTGATGGCGTTGTAAAGCTACGCTGCCTTGTTATGGAAAAGCTTCAAAATTTAAAATTAAATCGTCTTCAAATCCCTTTTAAGAGCAACTGCTGTTTTCGCACACGTTTTTCCGAAATTGAATGCGACCGCCGGGAGCTTCCTTCGTATTTTCTGGTCTTTTCTCGCGTGTAAAAACACATTGGTCTCGATCTTTTCCTTCTCTCCTTTTCAGGTAATATAAACCATATTTCTTGGTCACAGGCTTGTGTGGTTTGAATTTTTCATTCCGTATTCAATAATTTAGTCTGTTGTTTGAACAAGTCGTGTGTGTATAAAGATTGTAGCAGTGAAGGGAGCATTTGTGACAACAAATGCGAATAATTTGCAATTGAGCTGTGCAAGATTGTGTGCGTTTGTGTGTGACTGGTGAACAACAAATTCTCTTGCATTTCAAACAACAGGTCAGCGATGCTTTTTAAAAAATACCGTCCTGCAAGCAATTTGAATTTCGTTACCGTTTTGGTCGTGTTTGACTTTGAAAATGCGCATATAATTAGTACAGCATCGAATCGCTCTGGAGCTTGCTATGATTAAGTGGGGGCGTGCAAGATTAGGTGTGAATCTACCACACCTTTTACTGCGCAAACGGCCGGAAACTTTTGTTTGGTTAATTACAGCCCTCGCTTTTTTCGTGAGCAAATCTAAAATCTCAACCTGGTGAATTTCACGGCTGCAATGTACAAATCCACTTAACAAGTCGCAGACGAATGCTACAGAACTGTATGGTTGTTATCTTCAAGGTTATCTAGTAATCCGAGCAATAACTTGCGTGATCCAGTTATGATACTTGAAAGCTTCAAGAAAAACCTTTCATTTGATAATCGATGCAATCATTTTCAAGCGAGAAATGGTCTTGAACCATGTGCTTTTGCTTTCCTACTGTGCGCAAGGCTAAAAGGCATTTTCAAGGCTGTTGGAATACTTTCGAACACTTGATCGAGATTAAAAATGGGTTTAGCTTATACGCTTGGGTACTCATTCTAGTAAACTTTGATCGGTGATAGACAATACCACCAACCATGAATTTAATAATCGCCTCTTAAGCCGTTTATTCACCTCAAATACATGTCTTTTACGTTTCTTCTCCGCGGTATCAATTTCGTGTCTGAAATCAACATCGAACGTTCCTTGTGCTAGCAGTTTGTCACGCAAATTATTTAGTCGTTGTGCGTTAGGTATCTACACTGTCCAACTTGTTTACTTGTTTCTAGAGCTGACTGTTTTCTCTAATTTTAAAACAAACGTCGCTTATTTTCTTTTAATTTTCATTGTTATGATACTACTCAATTTATCATTCGAGGAAATTTTAATCATCCCTCCGTAAGAGATGCCGCCAGGTTTTGAGTCCAAACATTGATTGAAAAGTCTTAGTACGTTTGAGTTTGTTTTTTCAACATTCCTTCGTTGAATATTTCTCTTTAACAGCTTGTGTGCAGAAAGTTATTATTCATAATTTGTCCATGATCAGTATAAAAAACTCTCAAAGACATTAGCATTAATTTGCTAATGCGTGTTGAAAATTTAAAATCTGCTTCTTTGCTCTTAACATGCAAGTGATAGGTTATTCTTAGAAAACTCTTTTCAAATTCAGAATTGAAATGTGGAACAAAGAGTGCTGGGATAAATAACATTAAACCAGAACGCAATGATTGCATTGTTACGATCCTTGCTACCTGTATTTAGCTTGAGGGGAAAAATAACTCTTGGAACAAAAAAATCAAGTTGAAAATTTCCTAATGATTCCTAAGTTTTGTGTTTCTTGAAATCAGTTAGTCATGTTCCGGACAGTATGTATCCCATAGAGGTTACACCTTAAGAAATTATGTGCGTAGTTGGAATTTAACAGTTTTGTTTACACGCTCACATTTCTGTTGATCAGGAATGATATGAGTCAAATTTATTTGCTAGCTGTTTGCAAGATATTTAATTTAAGATTATTGATTTTGAGTTTGATTTCTTCTTGTGTTTTGCATCCCATTTTCTTCTGCTCTGTATAGTATATATATCCTCTGTTGGTGATTTCTTAGTGAATTTCTGCAAAAATATAAAGTAACATTCTTTTTCTGTTATTGATTAATGAAGAATGAAGGGAGAGGTCAGTCAAATAAGATTTGTCATGTTTTAATGTGACGTTGAGTTGGATGTGTTCAAATTTTGACTTTATAGTCGAATATTAATACATACTTCTCCAAATCCTTTTCCTCATAAAAGTGTGAAAAGTCAAAATTAGGGAAAGTTGTAGTTTTTAAAATAAGATAGGACCATCTGAAAACAACAAAATAATTTGCTATTGGCTTCCTTTGTAATGATTTCATCCACAGACTCAGACGCTTCAGCCGCGTCACATAGCATAATCAACAGTTCCTCAGGAAAGTGCATGAACCATTCAATAACTTTTATTTCAATGGACACACTTTAGGATCCTGTCCACCTTGTGCAGCGTAATGAACAGCAAACAGGAAAGTTCTGCTCAGCAGCTTTCATTTGAATGGTCACACTTTAGAATAACATCCACAGGCTTAAAAGTTAGAACCACCTTGTACATCACAATAAACAGCACCACATGAAAGTACTGCTTAGTAGCCTTCATTTGAATGGTCACACTTTTGTTTTTATCCAGAATCAAAAGATAGAACCACCTTATAAAGCATAACAAACAACACCACAGGAAAGTTCTGCTCAGTAGCTTTCATTTGAATGATCGCACTTTAGAATATTCAATTCCATGATCACCTTCACCATCTGCAGTGAAATCAACATTACCACAGTAAAGAACTATCCAGTAGCTTTCATTTGAATTGCCACACTTCATAATTTTGTCTTCAGTGTTAAATTTTGAGCCACCTTGTGTGGTGATTGAAAATTAAAATTTGAGTAATACAGTAAGTACGAAATAATATTAAAACAGGCTGTCATCAACATGAAGGCAGTATTAGTTGATAACTTGTGGTGTGTAAATTACACAATTTTTCCCCTCTGTTGTTTCTCTGATAAAAATCTTCTCTTCGTTTTTTTCATAAAATGTTTGGATGATATCTGGTGATATTTTTGCAACCAATTTTCCTGACAGCTGTTGTGCATTTTTTTTATCAGGTCGATGTTGCATTTTTGAGGGCTGCGAGAGCTGGGAACCTTGAAAAGGTTCGCAATTTCCTAAATGAAGAAGGAGATATTCACACCTGCAATGCTGTGAGTAACAAGGCTTTGTTTTGTTGTTGACTTTCTTGTGGCATCAAAGTTTGAAATTTGACCATTTTGTTTTGCTTTGTGCGCTGTTTTTTTTTTTTTTTTTTTTGCAAATTAATTAAAAGTTAACACCTGCGTTTCTGCACCTCTTATTGGAAGCTGGGATCAGGTTGCTTTATCATCGTCATCATGATTCACTATTGTCACTCATACCTATCACAAGGTTCCAGATATGAAAGGGGACGAAATTAAAAAAATACACTTGAACCAGGAACTTAAATGGTAGTTAAAAACCTTGGTAGGTTTGGAAAGATTCACATCAATTAGCTCCTTGCAAGCACAGTATGGGTGGTGGCATTACAATAATTTTTTAAACACAGAATTAATTAAAAGGAAAAGCTGAGTTCATGAATATATTCACCTTTGGAGATTTGGAGAGACTCACATCAATTAGCTCCTTGCAGTAGCACAGTATGGGGCCAGCATGACAATAATTTTTTTCAATTCAGAATTATTAAAGGGAAAAGCTGAGTTCATGATTGAATAGATTCACCATGATGAATTTAGTAAAAATGCAAAGTTTTGTTGAGGGCTGCTTCAAGCACAAGGAAATATAGAAACTTGTTTGAATTTTTACAAAGAAGTGTCGTCTATGTCTGGCAAGCTACCATTGCCTGTATGTCATATGTTTCTTTGTAAAAAGTCCAATTTTTAACTCTTGAATGCCTGCATGCACTATGAACGAGTTATCGTAAACGTGGAGTAAACGTTACTCGGTTGGTTGGTTGATTTGTCGTAAACTTTCATGCATGCGCAGTAAACAAGAACTTTATTATATATAATGTGGGGAAATGTCACTCGGTCGCTGGTCGTACACTTTCAAATGTGGCGTACTCTCACTGCCCACTTTTGGTTCTTTCCTCCTTCAATTATAAAAATTCACCTTTTTGGAGTTCAAAATTAAAAGAAATAGACTTAAGGACACCTGCCGATGTATATAGTCTTCGTATGTTTATGTTTTGGTTCACGAGAATTCAGTGAGAATTGCGCACTGTTGAATGCTGAGCAGAGTGAGATTGTCGTCCAAGTCAACAGGGATTTCGCACAAAATGGAAACAGAAAATATGATGGGGAAACGTCTGGGGGTGTTCCTTGCTCATTTGTATATTCTTCTTTGGCAGTCAGAAGTTATTTGGCTGTTAAAATTATTGCACCACAGGTGCTCGATTGTTAGCCATCCTAAACAATTAATAAATGCAATGATTAATCAGTGCTCGAAATAAGCGGTCGTCCGGTCGTCCGAGACGACCAAAAAGTTTACTGGGCAACCAATTTTTAGTAAAATTAAGAGGCTGGTTGCCCGGGGAAAAAAACAACGGACAACCCAGCCAAGAATAGAAAATAAATGAACCATAAACAGCACGCGACTTACGCGACGGTTTTGTTTTGTCAATGTCCGATAGTGTGAAGTTAATAATAATAAATTTTCCTTAGCTAAGCGTTTTCCTGTGTTTTGGATATCTGTAAATTTTACAAGACATTGCCAGGTACGAAAATGTAAGGGACAAACGCAAAGTTTCATGGCTGGTGCTGATCAAGATCAAAGACGCATTTTGAATATGCCACAAATTAAACCCAGACTTCCGCGAAAACCATTGCCGCACACTAAGAGCTATGGGATTAGTTCAAGCTTGACTGCCATGTGATTGCATCTCAAGCTCTACACGGCGTGTAATCGTTACCATAATTGTTCTCAAATTCTGATTTCGGTTTTGATTTTTTATGTCTTCAATTAGCAGAACAGAATACAAGTGTTTTCTTTCACAGAGTGGAAATGTGGCGTTTTTTGACTGGTGTAAAGCCGCCTCCTCAAAAGAAAGCTAAATTGAGCGAGACATGCAGATGCATGGTACAAGAAAGAAAAGAGAAAACGAGAACCACAGCATACATGGAAAGACAAGTGACCTTAGTTGCAGTTCACATCAAATGGCACGATGATTTACAATTATTGTGTTGACGCAAAAATTTTTTTCTAACGGGCAACCAATGATTTATCAGGGCAACCAAATTCACGGGTTTGGTCGCCCGGGTTTTGAAATAGGGACAACCTGGATTTTTTTTTTAATTTCGAGCACTGATCAATCACTGCATAGGAAGTTGAGCACGTGTGGTGTAGTGGCATGGTGTATGGGCTTTGAAGCTGAAGGGTTGGTGAGGGTCCCGGTTCGAAACCTCGTACATGTCAAAGACAAAATCTTTTTTTTTTTCTTTGCCTTTTAAAGCCAACCACTCCAAAGGCACCAAAGAATTTTCAATTTTACGGTTACCACTATTCACTTCTGCATTCATGAGTTGGCTCACCAGAGCCTTTGATTTAGATTTTACATTTCCTTAAGTTTATATCAGATCTCTAAAAAACTCCACTTCTATTTACTTTGTCAATGTATCTTTTAGAATGGCCTGAATGCACTGCATTTGTCATCTAAAGAGGGCCATGTAGAAGTTGTGCAAGAGCTTCTCAAACGTGGAGCAGGAGTGAACTTTACCACCAAGAAAGGAAACACAGCTCTGCACATTGCTTCATTGGCTGGACAGAAACCTGCTGTGGAAGTACTGTTAGAATCTGGGGCATCTGTTAACTCCAAAGCTCAAGTATGTGATATTCAAGAACTACTTATTAATTATTATAAGTAACTATTATTACGCGGTATGCCCTGAGGGGCATAGCGTGTCTAAAAGCGGGTCAATTTTTTTCCCTTCGTCGTAGCCACAAATCTGCACATTAATTTATTCATTAAACTCTCCCCTCTCCTAGTCGGGAGGTATTGTTCTGATTGTCTTGAACAAAAGCAGGCCAATCAAAATCCATTCTTGTCACGTATATCGTGAGGGAGGGGATCCACTCACCCCTACCTGTGTGACGTCAATGCATCATTTGATTTATTCATTCCGGATTAAATTTGTGGCTGCCATATTGTTAACATGTTGTGGACTCAAGTGTGCCGTTTTCAAACGGAAAATTAACTATTTTGAAGCGGTAAATCAAAAGAATAACTTCTGAGAAGCACCTATATTTAAAATGGTGGAAATTGGTTAGTTCTTGGCGAAGGAATCGTGCTTTGTTTGACAGCTTTATACCAAGATGGGAGACTGAGAAAGGTCATTGATAAGCTTACGTTTTCGTAATGGAATTTCCGAAATTTCCGGAATTTCCAGTAAAACCATAGGTAGCGTAACACAAGGGAAACAACATAACGCGATCTTCGTGACTCAAACTATTCCATTAGCAAGGATGGTTTTATTAATCTGCTAAGCATACAACTGGAACAAATGAATCAGTCACAGCATCACGCGTGAATGCCAGTATAGGCATCTTGTTATGTCACAGTTGCTTTGAAATGGCTGTAGAATCAACCTGTTTTATAAAAACCTATGATCGTGGGCAAGATTTCCGTCTTTATCACAAAATGAAGCTGAAATTAGTGGTAAAACATTGGAACAATGGTTCCTGAAGGAATTAAAGGTCAAATGCAAAAACTCTGGTGAATCTGAGCTAAAACAAAAAAGTGATCTAAAATGCACTATAATAATATTATTATTAAACATCAGTCACCAGTATTCACTGAGCCTTTCCAATTTGTTCAACTTGTTCAATGTGGCTGACCTATCCTGGAACAGAACAGGTGTGAACGGCATTCAAGTTGGGACAAAGATTGAAAAATTTTCTGTCATGACCACGCATTCTCCACAAAATCTTTAATTTGATTTTGGTTGGCATTTCATGTTGTTGTCTTGCTGGGTATGGCAAAGGAATGTACCAAAATTTATGTAGTTTATGCAAGGCTAGTCGCTTTTCTCATTAAATCGTATTGTTTTGTGACGTTCTTGTTGCCATTTTTGCATTAGCCTAATGTATTTAACTCCCTATTAATGATACTGTATTACTTTGTGCTATAGAATGGTTTTACTCCACTGTATATGGCTGCCCAGGAGGGACATTTTGATGTTGTAAGAACACTTCTTAGTAAAGGAGCCAACCAACAGTGTACTACTGAGGTAAGTGTGTGTTCCTAAGTACTAGACAAGTGTAAGTTTTTTAAGATAAATAATAAAAATTGGGCCTTTGTCTTAAGGCAACCAACCACCTTGAATAATCAATTAATTCATCCATCTACATGTACCATCAGTCAGTCAGTCAGTCAGTCAGTCAGTCAGTAAGTCAGAATTTGCTCTGTTGAATAAACCAAACATTTGTTTCCACTCCCCCACCAACAGCACCACAGGTTGTTTAAAAACTAACCGCCTTATCAGTCAGTCAGTCAGGATTTGCTGTGATGAAGGACTAAATGCTTTAAACATCAGCACTCAAATCGCTTTGTTGTGGTCAAATTGCGTGACAAAATCAAGCATTTGTTTCCTCTCCACCACCAATGCAGTCCCTCATTTTCTTGAGAAACTAATCCCCCTCATCAGTCAGTCAGTCACTCAATCAATTATCCACAAGTTATTAAGGAAAATATATACTACTTGTAACAAAGTTAAATGCTTGTGCATTGGTGGCTTTATTAATCGATTCCACTGTAGTGGAGTCTCTGTTTACCATTCAACTAAACATTTGCTTGTGCGGATGTGCCAAATACTGTTGATATTACATGGTGAAAATATCATCTGATTGTGTTGCTGATCTGCACAAGTCCACAGCAACTGAAGATGTCTTTCTTGTTACATTTGCAGGATGGTTTTACTCCAATTGATGTGGCAGTTCAACAAGGACATGAAAAAGTTGTTGCTGCTCTTTTACACCATGATTCTAGGGTAACATTAATATTTGTTTCTAATAATTTACTTCTTATCAAGTTGTAAATATTATAAAATAATGTACATTAAAGGGGAAGTATCACATGAATTTGATGTTATTTCAAAACCCAAAGATGTTAGTCTATCAACAGAAACAAAGAAACAACAATAATTTATTATTGTTGAGTTATGTTATAATATCACCTTAGTGGAATAAAACTATTGATTAGTGGCTCTGGCTAGAGACAGAGTAGGTGGGAATGGATTGAAACTTGAAAAATGTTTGGCTAAGGTTTTTCAAGTTCTTGCATTTTTGTTTCCAAAATGCGCTAGAACAGATCACTAGTTGTTCCTTTCAAGAATTGAGTTGATTTCTTTCCTCTCGTTGTTCTAGAATTATTTTGTAGCTAATTGAAGGTCTTATTATTTTCATCATTTTCAACAAAAAACCCCATGACACTTCTTTCAGTTCATTATTTCTTATCAGGTGGCAAGATGAATTTTTTTATTGATTTTAGTTGCCCCTTGCCTACCAAACATTTAAAATATGGGTCATCTTTCCTCCTTCAGTTGATTTTTTTTAGCGGGGGGGGGGGGGGGGGGCAGCATTTATCTCTACCCCCGTGAATTTTGTCAAAGTGTCAGCCATCTGAAGTCATTTTTTTTTTTTTTTTTACAGAAAGGCTATCGTTCTCTCCACACCGCAGCCAGAAAGGACTTTGCCAAGGCAGCCAAGCTGTTACTTCAGAAAGACCACAAGCCTGATGTTGAAGCACCAGTAAGATCATTTGATCATTTGCCTTGTTGTTTATAATTCTGAAAGTCTTTTCCCAGCTAGTAGTTTGCCATTTTCAACCGTTTTATGAGCAACTTGTTGCTAATAACTCTCAAGAGTTCTACTCTACTTCCTTGAGTGTGTTCCATGTCTCCAGGGCCGTACATAGCACAGGGGGCAAAGGGAGCAGCTGCCCCTGCCGAGAAAACTCAATTTTTTTGTAACATAGTGTTTGAGTTTGCTGAGCTATTTCTTGTAGCTATATTGCTCCGAAATCACACGAAAATCGACTAATTTGACTGAAAAAAATCTTCCTTCAATGTAAATTCCAAACAGTTAAAGGTCTTAGAGGCAACTTTCTGTGTCTGTGTGTAGGGGTGGAAACAAAAACGTCCAACTAGAAACCCTGTCTGTCCTGTGAGGGGTGTCAGTGCGGAGTTTGCCCCCTCAGCCAAAAAATCCTACGCACGGCCCTGGTCTCATTACAGTTTCTCAGAGTTGCAGGCCATCTGGAGGAAAAATTATTGCATTAAATTAGGGATGTAAAGTTTTGCAAAAGACTGATATAAAAATTATATCGTTTTTTTTTTTTTTTGTAAAACTTTATTATTAGGCCAGAGTAACCACAAAAGGTTAATTGGTGAAGCAATAAAAAAAAAAAAATGTTCTTCCTTGTTGATGCTTGTCCCTTTGGAGAAATCATATTCTGGGTACCAATTTAGATCTAAAAAAGAGCTATTTTGCCAATGTTAAGATCTTCTTTTCCCGCGTAGTCATAAACCACACAAAATTACAGTGTACCTTTAAATTCCATGTATTAGGCACTGTCCTTAATCAAGCAAATTTGCTGTCATTTCAAAACCCAAAAATGTTTGTCTGTCAGCAGAAACAAAGAAATAATTGTCAAGTTTGTTATAAATTATCACCCCAGGGCAATAAAATTGCTGATTAGTGCCTCTGGCCAGAGACAGAGTAGGTCAGTATGGATTGAAACTTGAAAAATGTTATGCCAATGTTTTTCAAGTTCTTGCATTTTTGTATCCAAAATGTGCTGGAACAGATCACGAGTTGTTCCTTTCAAGAATTGAGTTGATTTCTTTCCTCTCGTCATTCTAGAATTATTTGCAGGTGATTGAAGGTCTTATTTCATCATTTTTAACAAAAGATACCAAAAACCCCAGGATACTTCCCCTTTAAGAAATCAGAGTTTCCTGGATCATCCCAAGATGCGCAGAACTTATGCACAGCAGCTTAAAGAGGCACCGTCCTTAAGTTTAGTTCTGATCCTGTCTCCAAACGTGCAGTTGACCTAAATGCAACATTTTTTATCTGATTCAGGCACTGCAGATACAAAATAACGCCTTAAGATCAAGTAAAACA
Organism: Pavona decussata; assembly: GCF_977016875.1. Taxonomy (NCBI): domain Eukaryota; kingdom Metazoa; phylum Cnidaria; class Anthozoa; order Scleractinia; family Agariciidae; genus Pavona; species Pavona decussata. The sequence goes on along the minus strand of NW_028145474.1, from coordinate 1,675,247 downwards.
TTTCTGTTTGTTTGTAGAATGGCTTTACTCCGCTTCACATTGCTGCAAAGTATGGTAATCTCAATGTCGCTGGAGTGCTGATTCAGCATGGAGCCTCTATTGACTACAAGACCAAGGTACGTATCAAAATTTAAAAGTTTATTTGCCTTGCCAGAATAATAGGGAATGTCTGGCCAATACTTTGCTTGTCTTGAGGCTCTACTTAATATTCATTTTTAAAGTTGGAAAAGTGGTCACCAGTAATGTCATTTTGTGTCGTTAAAACAGGATTCCTTCTTTTTTCCACAGAATTATGTGATTGCACCACTCCATGTTGCATCTAAGTATGGCAACCTTAATATTGTGACTCTGTTGGTAGAGAAAGGCTCCAAGGTTGACATACCCAACAAGGCAAGTTTTGTTATTTACTGGTGTGATTTATCACTGCAAAACTTCACATTATGTGGTAGTTTTGTTACTGCATCAGCTGCTACCATTTATAGTAAAAACATTCAATACAACTGATTTCCTTTTGTTAGCTGAAGCAAGCTCTTATGTTTTTCATCAGGATATTTAAATTTAATTTTACTGGAAAGTCTGGAAGGAGCAGTACACCTTTGTTTTGTTTCTGGTGTATACATTGTCAGATGAATAAAAGCCTCACTTAAACTGTTTTAATTGAAGCAGAAGGCTTTCGTGTTGAAGGTTCCAAAAAAAAATATTGTTAGTGCTTGGGTATTAAACTTACCCACAAGAAGATGAACTTTTGTCAAATGCATTTCTAAGTAAGAAACTTACCCACAAGAAGATGAACTTTTGTTGAATGTATTTCTTGTTCCACAGGATGGCTTGACTCCCCTTCACTGTGCGGCAAGAGATGGACATGATGCTGTGGTGGAATATCTTGTTAATAAGAAAGCTTCTATAACAGCAAGAACCAAGGTAGGTTTGTCCATGGATCTACTCTTCCATTCCCAGTAATAAGCAACATAAAACATAAAAAGTTATAATTTCTCATAACTTGCAGAAGAGAATACATTGTTAAACAGAAAGCTGTGTTGTATACAATTTACATGACTTATCTTTGTGACCATTGCCTTGAATTAATTCTTATAGCATCCCTGCTTACTGTTGTGTTGATATTTCCAAGGGAAATTAAGTTGTTGGTAAGAGTGCCATTTGGCACATAATGCCATAACTCTGTCAGTATTTGACAGATTTCTATGAATTTTTGACAACAAGATGGTCTTGTGAAGATCTACTCATTAAAAGGATAAAAACATAACCCCCTTGTATATGTGATATGGTTGACCACCCCTATAACTTTTCAACTTTTTCCCCCTAGAAGTTGTGGGTCTTAAGACATCTCTCACATAAATGAAGATGTTGAGACCTGCAAAATAAGCTATAGTTTAGGGGTATACCTAATATACACAACGATTGGGGCATTTTTGAAGTTTTAAATTTTTGGGTTTTAAGGTAATTTATCTCAGAGCCATAACTTTGCTTATTGATTAATTATATCAGTTATGAAATACACTCATGAGTAGCTTTAAAATGGTATATCATACATGGACATTGAGTTTGTAGTCTTGGATCTGGAGAAAATGTCGTTTTGCTTTAGGGGTTAAAGGGTTAATCCCTTAACCCCTAATATCAAAGAACAAATTCTCCTATCTTGTTCCCATACTTTTGTTATAATAGTACTGAGGAGAAGTTATTAAAATATGAAGAAAATTCATCTTGGGTGATCATATCCTTTATTCTCATGCCCTCGGAGGTTGAATAAGCAATGATATTACAAGGAGAAATTTGATGCTGATCACTGTTACACGCTGGGCTTAAAGGGTTAAGGGGCTTGAGGGTTTAAAGGAGTTAAACACCATGAGTTAACTAGGAGAATTTATCTTCTCAATCTTACGACTAAAAGGATTCATTCAGAATGATTAATTTTTATTTGTCTTGAAAGTTGAACTTTGTTGCTCTTTTTTTTCAGCATGGGCTTACACCTCTGCATATGTCTTGCCAAGGGAATCACACCAGCACATCTGGCCTGCTAATCGACAGCAAGGCACCAGTCAATGCTGTGGCTACAGTAAGAACACATGAACAACTGTAAACATAAGAACACTCAATCAACTGAAACAAGTGAATTTTCATTAATAAACACTTGATCAGAACACTTGATCAATAAGAACACATGATCAGCTTTCCATGATAAAAAATCACATAATCACGCAAAAAAAATTGACACAGTCCCTTTCTGCACCCGGTCACTCAAATGTTTTGTTTTTGTTTAAGTTCTCATCTTCTGAAGTTCTACCTAAATCTACTTTAATTATTGTTGGTTCCTTGGCTTAAGCTTTTGGTATCATTGACTTTGTTTTGAGTTGGGCAGCATTTATATTATTCTTAATTAAATTATTCACTTTTCATGTCATATAATAAAGAAATATGATACAGTGTACCGATAACTGCTTTGATGGAATACAGAATGAGTTAGCCATAAAAATTAAACCAAGCCACATCTCTACATCTCTTTTCTACCCTGCCCTCTGTGAAGCTCATGTGCTTAACTTTGATTCCTCAAACTGCTAAGCTTAAGTAAACCCAAATCTAAATTTGTACAAAGTACAACTTGGTCCTTTTTGCAAAATGCGGATGGTTTGTACAGTATATTTTTTTCCCTAGTACTGATTTTCAAGTTATCTCTGGTTTTGTTTCTTTGAAATTTTGATTTCTCGTTGAGTTAGTGCAACAAAACTAAATTCTGTGTTGTTCTTTTCAAAGAATGGTCTGACACCTCTTCACATAGCCGCACATTATGGTCATGTGGACATTGCTGAGTTGTTGCTTAATCGTGGAGCTGATACAGACGCAAGAGCCAGGGTAAGCTTCTTACGCAGTAACCTACAACGCATTTCTTTTCAAAAGAGCAGAAGTAGAGAGCACAGGATAGAGCATAGAAGTGAAATAAACAAACGCTCTTTCTTGTGTGCATGCTCTTGGAACCCAGGTAATAGCTATGTTTTGTAGTGTTCACAGACATCAAAAGATATGCTTAATTTGACTGTTTTTTCACAACTCTGTTATTTCACATGACATAAATGTGATCAATTGCTTCAGTGAAGCTTTATAATATCATTCTTTTTTACTTGTTTTCCTCATTATTTTAATGTTTAAGTTTAATTTGTAAGTGTTTGTTTCTTGGATCAACCAAAAAATTGAAGAAAACACGGAGATAATGAGTAACCTTAACACACAATAATATTGCAGTGTCATCCTTCAAACAACTAAGGACAAAAACCCAGTCTGCCACAGCTTATCCTTGGAATTTGGATGTGTGCTTAGCACTTGTAACATAATGGGAAAGCCCAGAAGAAGGTCAAGAGATGGGGACCAGAAATCTAAAAATTTTTCATTCATGCTCTCCCACTCTCAATCATTTCCCCCCCCCCCCCCCCCAAATGGGCAAAATTCACCCTCCTCCCTCAATTTCCCCCAAAATTGACCAGTTACCTGTGATTTCTGGATAAAAAATAAATTTTGCAACAGATTGGGTAAAAGAGGCATAAAAATGCACCAAGGAATTGTAGCATGGATTAGAAAAACGGATTTTGGGAAAATTTGGATTTAAGATCAAAAGTTGATTTTATCCGGGAGATTTGGTGATCCATGGGAGAGTTGGCGCATATGAAGCTATATATGTAAAATTTCTGTTAATGAAACAATTTAATGTTGCATCGTGTTTTGATTTTTCCCTTTCAGTTCATGTAGATCATTAATTTTATCTTTTGTTTGCAGGTAGATTTTCGATTACACGTACATGGCTCACCTGTAACAATTAATTTTTTTTATTAAGTAAACTCTGTTTAGCTATTTCATATTAAATGCAGAATAATTTCTAAGGCTTTTTCTGAATGATGAAAACACTGTTAATTAAATGCCAGTTTTTCTAATCAGCTGCTGTCGCTGAAGCAATATTAATAAAATGTTCACACCAACTATTATATAATCATAGCCAATCCCAGTCTTTGATGATAATATTGTAAGCTGCCATTAACAAAACATAGCTGTAATTAAAATGTTAACTCTAAGCCAGTCTTAACCAAACTCTTAAACCCTCAGTCAGCTGGCTGAATATGTAACTTGTGTTCAGCAAGATATCTTTTGTCCTTCATGACAATTTAACTTAAAAAACAAACAAACAAACGGATCAAATGACGTTGATTTATACACAAATGTCTTTGAAAGGCCCTGAAATAGTTCATGGACAATGAAAAACAACTTTTAATGTTTTACTTAAATGTTTACTTAATGTTTTGCTTAAATGTTTAGCTCAGCTGCCCCTCAGAGTTACAGACTGAAATAAACATTATTTCATAAATGAAATTGCTTAAGTTCAAAGGCAAAAGACATGACTTGTGATTTTTCTTTCCTTTCAGAATGGATTCACCCCTCTCCATGTTGCCTGCAAGAAGAACAGAGAGCAAGTGATCCAACTGCTGTTGAAATATGGAGCAAATGTTCATTCTGCTAATGAGGTTTGTTTTCTCCTTTTTTCTGTCATTGGTTACAAGTTGCAAATGATCCGTGAGACATTGTTCTTTGACAATTTGTGTGAAGAAAGTTTTTGTTTTCAAATATTTCCTTTGTATGAGAATAGGCAGCAATGCCTGCCTTTGAAAAATGGTGGGGTTTGGTGAATTATACAATAATCTGTTATTTTCAAAGTGGAATTTATGAAAATATAGTAGGATGTAAGTATATTGTGTAATGTGTCTCAACCCTTTTAGCCCCACTGGTGACCAAAATCTAATTTCTCCCCACAGTCACTGCTTGATTAAACATTTAAGTCAGGAGAAAAAAGGAAATAATCACCAAAGATGAAATGCCTTGATTTGTAGACAAAATCTCCCAACTAGCTAGTAGCATAAGAAATATATGGAGGACAGTGAGGAGAATATACTTAACAATTAGATTATGAGCTCAAGATTTCTATCACGTGATAGCTGATGAGGGCGCAGCCTGAATCAGCTATCATGCATAGAAATCAAGAGCCAATTATTTAATTGTTTTAGTATAAATCTATTAGTCGTTCAAAACTAAACAAGTAAATTATCTATATTCTCATCGCAGTCACTTCGAAAACGCGAGGAAGCGGCCGCCATTTTGTTGAAAACCGCTACTCACTATCTATCACAGAATAGATAGTGAGTAGTGTAGCCAATCAGAGAATGGCATTCGTGATGGAACACTAGCAGATTTATACTAAATGTTGATATACAGGAGCTGAAAGGGTTGATTGTACTGTGTGTAAAAATGTTCTTTTCCTTAATGATAAATAATTAACTAAATAAAATTTTTTAAAAATTTATAGTAGTCCCTAAGATATGGGTCAAGGTTATATAATCATTCTCAGCAATTTTTTTTTGTCAAAGTACATACATGTAGGACTTCCAAAATGTTATGTTTTGTTCTGTTCCTTTAGGGTGGTCAAACTCCCATGCACGTGGCGACATATTATGGCAACGTAACATTGGTGCTTATTCTTCTCCAACATGGTGGGTCTCCTGATATCACCAATGTGGTAAGTTCATTTTATTTTGATGAGTTAAGCTTTCAAATATTTCATGGATGTGTAGATAATATTTATAAAGCTTTTAGGTCCTGCTGTGATGTTTTCAGTAGAAGGCATACTTTTTTTAAAGTCTTTATTTTAAACAATAGAACACATGGCACCTTTTGCAACATGTGGGCTGATTTGCATAATTATTCCAGTACTAAAGGAAACTAGTTTCTGTTGCTGTTGTTAAACTTCTTTATGTTTTAGTTTCATTGCAGGGAAATACATTTAACATGCTTTATTTTTTCCCCTCTAAACTGAAGCTTTTTTAAACCCGAACAGTAGTTTTTATGTTTCAATACCTGTTTCCTTGTGCCAATAAATTAACATAGTTGTTGCTGTCAGAATTGATCCTGAGAACTTCTTACAGCTGAGACTACTGTTTCATTTTCGTATTTTTAAATATATTTTCATTATTATAAGTAGAAGTATCTTGTTTGCCGTGAAACAAAACAGTCTGTTGCCATTTTAAACCCATTGCTGTCAACCAAATGTAGAATGGAGGAAGCTTGTGGATATGTTTTTTTTTTTTTACTACAATCGTAGCCTTAATGAACACTTATGATTGTTTTGTCTGTTTGACTGAGACATAATGATTTAACTAACCTGCCATGAATAGCAACAGCTACCAGCCTGGCTTGGGTTTGTGTATTTTCTTAATAAAGTTTCTTTGTTATTACACTGTGTACTGTATCTCCATGAATTGTTTCTTTGCATAATAACTTATTTGTTTTATGTCTGTTTTTGTTCAGAGAGGGGAGACTGCTCTGCACATTGCTTGTCGCCGACGTCAGATAACAATCGTGCGATTGCTGCTAAGGAACGGAGCAGCCGTGGATGCTAAAACTCAGGTTAGAATAGCACCCAGAAGTCTGCTGTAGCTCAGTGGTAGAGCATCCAAACTAGTAACAATAATTATTGGAAGGTCATAGGTTCAACTCCTGTTAGGAGAATTCAAATGTTCTTTTTTCTGAGTATGCTGGTGTCTCTGACTGAAAAATACATTTTTCAATTTTGTTTGTTTTTATATTGTTGAGTTTTCCCAGTTCACTATAAATACAAAAAATAGGCAAACACAGGGGGAAATCTCACAAATTGTTTGATGTGACCCTGTTACAAAAAGCATCTTGTGCAAGGGAGAAGCAATGTTCTAAGCTAATTGATCAGCCTTTGGACTCCCCAAGGATTAGAGCAAATGTCACACAATGTACTTTTTGCCATGGATAAAGATTAAGGTTGCGTTTGACTGACTGCATTCTGGAATAAGAGTAAGCGAAAATAGCTGTTAAATTTCTCTTTTTACGTAAATTTGCAAACTTTTATCTATATTGTAAGTTTTCAGTAACTCAAAAAACCTCTTATGAGGGATTTCTAGTAATTATTGCATGTATTCTTATTCCAGAATAGGGTCAATCGAACGCACCCTTACTCAAACAAGTGGTGCTTGCAATGTGAACATTTCTGTGTAGTAAATACGGGGACGTGCAATTTATTGGTCAAGAGTGAATTTCATTTTCATTACGTTGCTTCCTTGTCCTCCCTTGTTTCAGGATCGTGAGACTCCATTGCACATTGCCGTCAGAACAAAGAACGTAGAGATGGTGAATCTGCTGCTGGATCACGGTGCTTCTACTGATGCCATTGATAAGGTTTGTCCATGGTCAGTTAGGCCTAGTACCCTTCGGCCATGTTGAATTTAATTCAATGGAGTTTGTTAGAAGTTTGGCAAAAGTTCAACTGTTGCTCCGAGAGGTTTTTCTCTGGGTACTCCAGAGAACAACGTTTCCGAATTCCAATTTGATCTGGAAAGTATTCCCAGTTGACGCTTCAATGAAGTGATTTATTTTTATGTTACTTTTATTTTAATATAATATTTCTTTCTTTTGATTAGAACAAATGCACACCTTTGCACGTTGCTGCCAGAGATGGTAATGAAGAACTGGTGGAGATTCTACTGGAGCATGGAGCTTCTGTTACTGCATTATCAAAGGTAAACTTGTACTCAACATGTTCCCTCCTTGAACCTGCAGGGTAGTGGAACGTACTGGAAGTGCTAGAATTGTTTTGGAATGTGTGCACAATCTTAGAGAGAGAATGTTGCGTTTTGGGTTTGACAGAAAACGACCTGACTTATTCTGGGGCGGGGCATCTTATCGGAGGGATTTTAGCTCCCGTTGGGTCGGGGGGGGGGAGTATTAGAGCTTATATTTTCTTTTTTGGGTTGTGGGGCGGGGGAAGGGGGGCCGGGTTGTTCTCGAGAAGAAGACTGAAAGACAACTCCCATAGGAGAGATTCTTTGAACAGCTACTTTCCTTTGAGAGTTGCCTTCTCCCAGTGACAGCCCTGTGGTCAGTGATTCCTTTAAACTGACTTTGATTCAATCATTCACAAGTGTCTCAATATCTTTTCACAGAAAGGATTCACTCCACTCCATGAAGCGGCCAGGCAGGGCCATGTTAGGATCGTGGAGATTTTGCTCAAACACTATGACAGCCCTGATCCAGAAGGAAAGGTCAGTCGTCAGCCTTATTCAGCTCCTAACATTTCTCTTCCCCTCGCGCGGCGCATTTCCTCGCAGGAACCCAGTTACGCGTGTTTTGTTTCCTTTACACACCGCAAAGAAAAACCAGAAACTACTTGTAGTCTACCAACAGCAATATTCTGGAAACAAACAAATTTCTCGTAAAAGCGGTGCCAACTGTTCCTTCGAAAAGGCTTGTTAATATAACTTGGCAAGTTGCAATGAGAAAAATGAACAAGAAGAGTTAGTAATCTGGTGGTTTAATTATTTGAAAACCTGAGCAGATATAGCGACCGTGGTAGCTGATAAAACAACACGGAGACGAGGAACATGCAGGCCAATTCTCCGCGAAGGAGAACGGACGTTAATGATGATGATCATGATAATGACGATTATTTAATGAAAACTATTTCCCCGTGTTTTTATCTTACAGCATGGTCTGACACCTCTTCATGTGGCGACTCACTACAACAATGATAAAGTAGCCACATTTTTACTGGACAACAATGCCGACCCAAATGCCCAGGCAAAGGTAAAGCCTTGCTTTGTCATTGTTATTGAGCGGTTTTCAATCGAGTGTTGAAAGTAATTTCGCGTTTGCTTTGGTTATGCGTTTCTACGCTCTGTGATTGGTTGGCAAAGTTCGCGCCGTGTTCTCAACCAATGGGAAGCAAAACCCAAACCAAACGTGACTTGCTCGCACGCGTTTTCCCGCGCTTGGCACCAGCTACTTGTATCTACGTGTTCTGATTGGTTCATTTTGCTTTTTCCGTGTTGTGATTGGTCAGAGGATTTACTTTGGGTTAGTTCTGCGACGCTCAATCTAAAACAGCTCTAACAGAGCCTGTGATTAATAAATTGTCTAGATGAAGTGAAATAGACGAAAAATCTTATATGTGAAGTGAAGTACGGATGAAAGATTACATAGACAAGACTGTCGCAGTTATCAGCGCAACTGAAGCAGTTTGCGAAAAGAAATTCAGGCTTTCTTTTGGCAACTGCTTTATTTGCATTCAAAACTGCGATCGATGATCTTTCATCTGTTTAATTGAATAACGTATTGAACGTGACTTTGCTGTTAAGAATGGTACCAGTTAAAAATGTCAAGAGAAATGTTAAATAAGCATTTGCGTCTATTTGCATGGCCTGCAAAGTGCACACTGTTCAATTCACGAGTTCGCTCACTTAGCGCCTTGATTGTTCTTTACCATGGCCTGTAGAATGGATTTACACCTTTGCACATTGGAGCCAAGAAGAACAGAATAGACATTGTACTGATCCTGTTGAGGAGAGGCATGGATCCTGACATCGCCACTCAGGTATTGTTCGTTTTATCCTTCTTTGAATATTTTTTGGGTAATTGGGCTGTCACCCGATAGTCTACTAAACAGGCGAATAAAGGGAATAAAGTATTACGGGTATTTTGACCTTTTGTGGTGAAAATGGTGCGACAACACCTTCACTTAGTTATAAAATAATTCTAGAACATCAAGAAAACGAAATCAGCCGAATTCTTGATAGGAGAACTCATGCCCTGCTCTGGTGCATTTTGGAACGAAAACGTGAGAACTTGAAAACAATAAGGCAGCTTTGTCAAGTTGCAATTCATTCTAACTCAGTCCATCTGTGTCCAGAGACACTCATCGATAGTCTTAGTACACAGGGATGACAATCTACAACAAATTTGAGCAATACTTTTATGTTTCTGTTGTAAAACACTTTGCCTTTAACAGCCGGCCAACATATAACTCTGAGACTGCAAAATCAGCAGTTATAGCTGACAAACTGTTTGGCCGTGTATTGTCATCCAGAACTATGTCAGAAGATGCAAATAAAGAGACGCCTGAGAGCTTTTCAGAGGAGAGGAAGTAATAGAAAGGGGAAGGGGATCGTAAATATAGGTGAAAATTGCAAGTCTTTTTAGAACTTCAATTATACCGGCAGTAACTGAATTAAACATGTAACGCGTTGTGTGTCACCTTTGTTCAAAAAAAACCATACATCTACTTTAACTTTGATCCTTGTTCTTGTAAAAGACCAAATTTTCGAGCAAACGGAATGGCCCGACGAAAATCTGTATTTGACATTATGCTCATCTCACGTTCTCTACGATTTCTAATAGGCAATGTTTCTACTCTTTTTGAAACGGTGAAAGTTTAACTACTAAATTGGGTTGGAACTGGGTTGAAATAAGACTCATTTTTTCGCTCTGACGAAGGGCCAACGCTCGAGACGTCAGCACTCGAATCTCTGTGCGTTGGCCAAATGTTCCCTCTCTTCATCAACTCAGCACCACAGTTTCTTTAGAAATTAACCCACTTGTTAATTTTTCCTGTGTTTGTTCTTTCACAGACTGGCATCAGTCCGCTTCATTTGGCGGCCAAAGAAGGACATCTGGAGCTGTGCGAACACTTGGTCGAAAATGGAGCCATGCCAGGCGTCACCACTAATGTTAGTCACGATTTATAACAGGAATAGCTGTGATTAGCGTGTTTTATTCAGTTACGGAAGAATCTTTCCAATGCCGAATATTAACCTACTTTTCTTGTTGTAGAATGGTCTGACGCCGCTGCACCTTACAGCAAGAGAGAACAGGATTGACGTAGCAAAACTCCTGCTCAAACACAACGCTCCTATCAATGCTCAGACTGTGGTATGTTCTCATCTCTTGTTCATTCCCTTTTCTTATTCACAGCGGCGTTTTCAGTGTGGGTCGACAAGTGTTTTCGTGTATTCTTTGGTTTGTTATATGACGCTCTTTGATTGGTTAAAAAAAAAACTTGCGCCACGTTTTCGACCAATCAGAAATAAAACCTAAACTTAAACCAATGATGACTTGGTCGCCCGTGTTTTCCCGCGCTTGGCGCTTGTAAGTGGTGACGAGTTCTTGTTTTGGGTTCTGATTGGTTCATTGTCTTGTTTGGGTCTGTTGTGATTGGTCAGATTATTTTGGTTAAAAGTAAGAACCACCCTGCATGTACAGGACTATAAACAGCACCACAGGAAAGTACTACTCGGTAATTTTCAATGGTCACACTTAAGGATTTTGTCACAGACTCAAAAGTTAGAACCATCTTGTACGGCATAATAAACAGCACCACAGGAAAGTACTGCTCAATAGCTTTCATTTGAATGGTCACACTTTAAGACTTCGTCTGCTGTCTCATAAGTTAAAGCACTAATCTTGTCATAATTTCTCACTTCGTCTTTCTCTGTTCTTGTCATTAGAGTGGTTTCACGCCGTTGCACATCGCCTGCGTGTACGGCAACTTTGAGCTGGCCAGATTGCTGCTCGAGGCAGGAGCAGACATTGAAGCAAAGACAAAGAATGGCTACATGGCTCTTCATCTTGCCGCACAGTATGGACATCAGCTTATTATTGACCTGTTGCTTGAATACGGAGCTCCTCCAGACGCCCTGACCAATGTGAGTAGATTTGAGACTAACTTGCAGATTTTCGACATTCAGTCGTGTAGCAGCTGTTTTAAAAGGAGTATAGAAGCTTCTTTTAAACGGGAACTAGGGAAATTAAGCAGCGACGACAGCAACGTCAACGAAAACGTCGCCAAAAAAATATAACTTAATTTTATTGGTGCCACTTCGCGATTATTTCAACTCGTTCAACTTCTACCGAAACAGCGAACTACCCAGGAACCAAATTGGTAGGAGTGGCGTTCAAGTTGAGAAAGAGAATGAAAAATTCACCGTCGTGTGTTCACATTCTCACGAAAACTTGAATTTGGTCATTTCACGTTGTTGTTTTGTAGAGGACATCAAAGAGATGTACCAAAATTTAAACGTACGTGCAGAGCGATTGTTTTTGCCCATTAAACCTTTTGCTTTACGGGGTTGTCGTTGCCGTTGCTTAAGTTCCCTAATTTCGATAACAATAGCCATCGTCCCCCCAAACAATCCCACAATCACTTGGGCAGTTACTCTCGACCCAGGCCATCACTCATTTTCAAAGTGGGCTGTGCAAAATTCTGTGAAAATGTACTTTTCAGTCACTTCCCTTATTTTTTGACATCTTTGTGCTGAGTTTGTCAAACTTTTCAGCCAATCAAAATATCGAATCTCACGCGTATTTTGTTTATCGACATGTGCAATGTTATCTTTAGCACGTGCATTTGGCGTTTTGAACTTCTCTGTTTTGATCATTAATTAAACATCTTTTACTTGGTGTAAATCCTTGGTCCAAAAAATAAGTACAGTTACGTGTCCTCTTATCCTCATTTGAATCTCTTGAAACGGTCTGTTGGATTTGTGAAACAAAAGCAAAACTAACTAAATAAATAATTACAACTCTAATAAAGCAACTTAGAGTGGAAGTATCACGTGAATTGATGTCATTTCAAAACCCAAAAGTGTTTGTCAACAGAAACAAAAAACAATTGTCTAGTTTTGTTATAAATTATCACCCCAGTGCAATGAAACTGTCGATTAGTGCCTGTGGCCAGAGAAAGAGTAGGTCGGAATGGATTGAAACTTGAAAAATGTTAGGCTAATGTTTTTCAAGTTCTCGCATTTTTGTTTCCAAAATGCGCTAGAACAGATCACGAGTTGTTCCCTTAAGAATTGAGTTGATTCCGTTCCTGTCGGTTGTTCTAGAATTGTTTTGTAGCTAACTGGAGATTTTATTTCACCATTTTTAACGTGAGGTCAAAAACTCCATGATACTTCCCCTTTAATGCTGTCAAAAAAGTTATAAACACGTGTGGCAATTCTGTAATTTTTTGTTGATTTGTTTTTTTTTAGGAGGGCTACACTGCTTTGTACATCTCACAGAGAGTGAATCTAAACACAACAATCACCGAGACTCTTACTAAAGTGACCGTCACCCACATTACTCTGAAGAGAAAACCGGTAAGTGTATTCATAAGGTCATTTTAAGGATAGTTTTCACATGCGATTTTCAATACAACTCAGTTTTGTCAAGCCTCCTAACACACGTCACGCATTCCCCCCCCCCCCCCCCACGAATGCGTGACGACCCCAAACAGCGTCTGCGCATGAAGTTAAGTTTTGTTGCACTTCACTGCAATGTTTTTCGTGCAAGGCTGCGACTTCAAATCCTTCATTTAAACCAGTTACGATTTCAACGCGATATCGCTTTACGTTTTCTGAGGATTAATGCAATTTTGCGTCAAGATTCAAACGTGTTCGAATCCCCTATGCTAACGCAGCGATTTGTCGCCGCTAGTTTTCACACGTGATTTAAAAACTGCGATTTGACAGAATTGCACAAAAATCATATGTTAAACGGGGATTACAGTTTTCTGCAACAGAACGGTGATAACAGCCCTGTTGAACTTAGGAATCTTTAATCCGATTTACAAAGATACCTCGTCCGAGTTTCCCGCCCATTTCTGGCTGCGTGTTTTCCGTGGAGAAAATTTTATAACTTGTTATCTCCCGACTAAAACCTCGATCACGTGGATGACTGTTTTTTATGCTTTGAAAAACTAATGTTAATACTAATTTATCATTCCTAGAGCGCTTTTATGCTAAGGCTTCACTGAAAGCGCTTAATTAACAAGAAATATAAACTATAAATGGTTTAAAACTAATAAAAAAATTGCTAGAAATTGATAAATCTTCTCATGGCAATAGTAAAAAAGCTATATTGAGAAAACAATGAGGATTAAAACGTTTAATTTCTAAGTGCACAGAACGGGAAACTACCGGAAACGAAATAAATGAGCTAGTTTTCAGTTTAGATTTGAATTGGTTTAGGTTTTCAGCAATTCTAATATTTTCATAAGGAACGGAATTCCACAGTTTAGACGCGGCAACGCTGAACGTACGGTCCCCATACGAAACAGTGTACTTGGAACTTTTGGTAACATCTGATTAGAGGAGCGTAAAGATCGAGTTGGGTTATATCTGCCAAGTAGGTCAGTAAAATACTAAACCCGGTGCGAGAACACGGCTTAACGCGCTTCGACACGAAGTCTGCTTTCCACTGAACTAAAAGCTTTCAATTTGAAACATTGTCACGCCTTACTGGGTCCTTATAGCACTTAGACGCAATGCCTACTGGTCGGAATACGTTTTCACGGTCTAGTGTAGTGGTGTGTATGCCGAGCCAGCTCTCCACTGAGTATCGAGAACTATGAATAAGTTTTTGCCAAGGAGATGCGAAGCCTGGACTATGAGAATTATGATTAATTTTATGGTGAATCGCGTATCACGCTGAAGTTAGAACGATGGTATTCTGCAGTTGTTCTTGTCTACATTGCACTATATTTCTGACTATAGTATAACCGCACGATTCTTCAGCTGTTATTAATGTGAAAAAAATGTCGGCTTCGGCGTCTTATAATCACCGTATCTTGCCAATCATTGATTTTCTAATCAGTTCTATAATTGGTTCATAAAACGCTGTTTCTATTTCAAACCATTAAAGCAATATCAGGGTTTTAGCCACGAACACGCTGAAACTGCCATCACAAAAAAATAGATGGGAAACCGTATTCTTGGCATTTACGGGAAAAGTTGAATTGAGCTAATATTTTTCTTGGTATAATTGACAAAGGTAAGTGTCATCTAATTTACGATAACTCCTTCGATCGTTAAAAACGTGAAATTTCGCAATTCGCTTACGGTCAGTGAGTAACACTTGTGATATTACAGTCTACAGTCGACTCAGTGAAGGTTCACTGTTTGCTAGTTAGTCGTCGATTTTACTTGTTTATTTTTGCGTGCGTTTGGCGCGAACGTTTGTCGGACTCAAGCTCAAAACAAACCTGGTAATAAGGAAAGTTTTTGAAGAAAAATAAACACAATAATTCCATGTTGACTTTACAGATATGCACTTATATTTGTACCAAGATATTATCTTATCCACGAGCTTCGCTCTGCAAAAACAGTTAAGGCTTCTCAGAACAGAATATAAGAAGGGTTTTTCAAACCGCTGTGGCTTCGCTTCAGAGAAAATCGCCAAGCGAATGGTTTTAGATCGTTCTTCACGTGCGCTATGCGTCAACGTGCAACTTCTAAGCTATCCCGTGAAAAATCACCATAGTGAAATGAAGCGATGAAGCTCTGGGTCTGAACAGCTTGAAACAGAGCTGGTGGAATTTGCATACATGTCGTTTTCTCTCAAGATCATTCAGGCCGAGGACTATTAAGGAAACGAGGTGCTTAAAAATTAAGCAAATTGCAAAGGTGCGTTCTCGGACAATATCGTGGAATATTTCTTGCAAAATGAGGCTTTTGTATACATTCCTGGGAATGGTGGGGGGCGGGGGGGGGGGGGGGGAAGATAGTAGCATCTGTGTACCGCCGTTAGGACATGGCATTTGTAACGGAGTCTTTTTCGTCTGAAACGTTGTTAATGTTTTACCTTTGACGCTCAATACAGGGAACGCTAGTTCTGGGGTTACAAAATTCAAATGAAAATATATGTTGATAGAATAAATGTGATGGAATATTTAAAACCTGGTTTATAATTGAGAATGATTTACATCATCAATACATCATTCTCATTTATTCACCAGGCTTAAATATTCCATCACATTTATTCCATAGCGCATATGCAACACATGACATTCCAATCCTAGTAGTATGCAGGATGTTTGTCCCATGAACCTAGTTTAATGACCTTAGCTCCCACGAGTCTCCTGTAGCTCAGTGGTAGAGCATCCGAACTAGTAATCGGTATAGCTAGGTTCGACTCCTGATAGGAGCGCTCGGATTTTTTCCCGAGTATGCCCGGCCTGTGTATTTCTGCTGGCCACACACCTCAATCCATTATTTCAATGTTGCGTGACATTTGTTTGTGCTTTTTGTTTAGAAAAGGGAAGGAGCCGAAGGCGAGGACGAAGAAGAAGACCGGGAATCAGACGAAATCATTTTCAGCGCAGCACCCGAGGAGCTTGAGGAGGAAGAGGTCCTTGAAGCTTTGGAGCTGGCAGAAGTTGAAGAAGGTCAGTTTCTATAGAGCGCTTCCACCTTTCTCGTACTCAGAAATTTCGCCCAATACTGAATTCCAGCTCGCTCAACGGCTAGCTTTTACTGGAGCTGGCTCTTTAAGAATGTGTCAGTATTCATCTGAAGGTCAATGATGAAACAGTACCCTTCTTACTTTAGTTTTCTTTAATTTGCCGCTTCCTAGATACACCTTGGTAACCTGCTGTAATATAAATAGAATGCTATTGTAAGACACTCGCTTGACACAGCGTAGAGGCACCAGGAATCTTTGTAGTACTTCTTTATTCTTGACGACAATTCTACTCAATACTACATCTACTCTACAAGTATCACTGAAATCACGCCTTACTTTATAGTGCGCTGTAAACATGTTTACGACTGTAATTCAACCAAGGCCAGATGGTCCCAACCAGAGATAAGAATTGGCTTTGCCAAAACACTCTAAGGAAAGAACAACGCAACTGTTCTACGAAAATAGATAGAAGGGAAACCAATCAGGCTGATAGCCCGATTTTGAAGTGCAAAAGCCTAGTCAATATCAGATTCGTTGTGTGATGAACCAAGGACTTTTCCCGTGGTTTAAACGAAGTTTCGATCATTTCTTCCAGAACCGTCAATCGCCGAGGAATCTTATGACCGCTTCATGACAATGGAGGACATGGTTGATGATGATCACCGCTCTTCCACTTTGGGCCAACACCGAGACTCGGGCATCTTCAGCTCGTCTAGATACTCAGGGGCCTTCCTTGAGGGGACCCCCACTGGGTCCAGAGCATCCGACTTGGACCGCTCACGCCTCTCAGATTTCAACGTGTCACAGAGTATAACGACCTCGGAAATGATCGTTACCGAGTCGGAGCTCCCGTCGAGTCTTGCCGATATGGCCGACGATAATGTACCGAAGTACGAGCCCCCAGTCACCGGGGACTTCCTGGTGAGTTTCTTGGTGGACGCAAGAGGAGGTAAGATGGAGAGCTCCCAGACCGGACTCAGGATCACACTGCCACCGAGATCGTGTCAGATGCCGACTAGGATCACTTGTAAACAAATACGGTGAGTGAAAAAAGAAAGATCGAAGATTAAGGGCGTTACAGCTTTCGTTTGAATCGTTGAACTTTAGTCTTTGAACCCTAAGCTCGAAAGTTACAGTTGGAAGCTAAGCTGCATAATTTAAGGGCATTTTGACAAAGAGTTGCTGCTCAGTAGCTTTTATTTGAATGGTCACACTTTAGAATTTCATCCACAGATACAAAAAAGCTTGAACCACCTTGCACAGCATAACAAACAGCACCACAGGAAAGTACTGCTCAGTGGCTTTCATTTGAATGGTCACACTATAGGATTCCATCCACAGGCTCAAAAGTTAGAACCACCTTGTACAGTATAATAAACAGCACCACAGGAAAGTACCGCTTAGTAGCTTTCAATTGAATAGTCACACTTTAGGATTTCATCCACAGACTCAAAAGCTACAACCACCTTGTACAGCATAATAAACAGCACCACAGGAAAGTACTGCTCAGTAGCTTTCATTTGAATGGTCAAACTTTAGGATTTCATACACAGACTCAAACGTTAATTGTTACATGCTAATCAGCACCACAGAGGCCTCTATTGATGGTTACACATTTATTAGTTGGAAAGATTTGGCACGGTATTTGACGATAAACCACGGATAGTTCATAAAGGAATCTTATCAAACTTGTTTTTGGATTAAATAGCTCCCCTGTCAGCATTTGCGTACATGAACTGGGTGTTTATCCTCCATCGCTTGGCTTCCGTTTTCAGGTCAAACAAGCCTACACTGTTGCCACCGTTGTTCGAAGGCGAATCTTTAGCTTGTCGCGTGTTAGATGTAAACCCTTCAGGCGTCAAATTTCTTCAGCCGGTGTACTTGGAGTTGCCGCATTTTTCTGCACTCAGAGATGGCGAAAGAGAACTCGTGGTGCTGCGAACTCAGGACGGAGGATGGAACTGGCAGGAAGTTTGTGTTGAAGACATGAAAGGTGCCCGTATGATTTACTGTTGTCTTAGTAGATGAGAGTGGTTGCCGGTTGAATATTTGGTTTCAATATCGGCCACCCCTTAGACGTAAGACCGTAGTACGACCTGTCCCTCTTTCTTTTTGAATAGAATAGAATAGTTCTTTATTTAAACACGGTAAAATCAATCAGGAGTATAAAAATTAGTAATAACCTAACTATCCTAAACAAAATGCAAAAACAAACTACAGCTAATCTTAGTAAAACCTGTTTTTCATGAATGCCGTGTATACTCTAACATTAAAAATGAAGATTAACTGATCTTTCAAATTGACGTAGAGATTTAGCTTCTCTCTCATCACAGGGCAGGCTGTTCCAGAGAACTGCTCCGCTATAACTAAAGCTGTTTTTCATGAAATTAGTTCGCGGAAACGGGACAAATAGTTTGTTAACAGAGTCCCTCAGGGACTAACGTGTTTCATTTCGTTTAACAAATTTAGAGGATAAATATTCATGTACAAGATCATTTAAAGACTTGTATACCATTAAGGCTTTCTGTATTTGAAATTGAGTGCTCAAGTCTTTCCAATCGAGTTGTCTAATTAAGCGGTTAGCGTCAGCATTATAGCTAGAAAAGGTTAAAACGCGAGCGTTTTAAATCGTTTTAAGGATGAAAAGAGTAATAAGGAACATCTCCTTGTTTAAGCAAAATGTCCACATGGGATATGGGCTTAAGTTAGAAACTAACCAACCAGTTACAAACTAACTAGTCCGTCCCAGGCGTTCAGAAAGTGGGAGCGGCGCGAAAAAACGAGAAGAGACTGGGCGGAGGAGGCGCCAACGTGATTTAGTTATTGCTGTGCAAGAAGAAGATTTTGTTTTTGTTGGACTGTGATAGTGACCGAGTTTCTGGAAAATAGCGAGTCTGGGATAGGGTAGGGATTTGTCTTTAGTCTAGAATAGGGTTGCAAATTGCAGCTGAACTTGGTCTAGTTTAGGGTAAGGGTTTCAGAGCCCCAGTGTCTCCCACCTAATTATGTTCTTCTTCTTTTTTTTGTTTTGCACGCATCTCAATTTTGTTCGCACCGCTCTGCACTATATGAATACCCGGAACAGGCTATAAACTAACTTGCAATGTGATTTCTTGTTTCAGCTGTTGATGGCTACAGTTCAGATATGAACATTCATCAAGGTTTCCCAAGCAAGAGATACGCCAGGATAGAAACACACGACTTCCCCGAGAAGTTCTCCATCATCTCACGACTCAAGAAAGAAAGCTTTATGGTTGGCCCCGGCGGGGACGTTCTCAGGTCCTCGGTCCTTCCTCAGGTTCAAGTTAAGGTTCCTGAAGGGGCTGTATCAAGTGGGACAAAATTGACCCTGCAGGTTAGTACCGTAGACTCGAGGCTTCTCCTTATGGATCCTTGGTTTCTTACGAGGTGCATTCTATAGATGATCTCTTTGTAGGATATCAGTCTCTCGTTTGTCTTCCGCGCAAGAGTTAAGTCGAATCTTCGGTTCTTTTCCTTCGTATTTCGGTCATCTTCGGAAGATTCCTAAGATCACCTAAAAGCCTTCGGAGTCTTTTGGTCGTTGACTGTTTCTTATTCGTTTGAATTGTTTATCTTTGAATTGTCCACACGAAGGCTTCCTTTGATTCCCTTTGATTACAATTTTTAGGGTAACCATGGTTAGGGTAAAGTCAGGGGCAAACATACTTTTTTTCAAAGTCAGTGAAAAGTCAGGGAAATTAAGTTTTGGATAACCACTAGGTTTGCAAAAGAGTTTCCTTGTCGGCAAATGTAAGGTCATTAAAGAAATTATCTGCAAAGGCGCTGATTTATGTAGCTTCATCGCTGGTTTTAGAGCCTAAGGATTTGTCTTTGGTAGTCAGCGAAAACTGGTTTGTGGTTAGTGAATTTTTTTTATTGTGGTGAGTGGCAACAATTGTTTTTCTGGTAAAACAAAGAGGATTGACCTGAATAAAATGCAATAAACAGCTGATTTCCTTTCTGTTGTCTTTTTTCAGGTTCAACCTGCGGACGAATCATTCAATGATTTCGAGGAGTGGGTGGCAGTGAGCCCTGTAGTTGCTCTTGAGCCACAGGACGTTGTCTTCTCCAAACCTGTGAGCATAACCATCCCCACCCCAGTGTACAGCTCGGGCGGGGAAAACGTTGACATCCAGCCGTCACTCAGACTACTCAGCTGTCAGCCTCAGGACAACAGGAAATCTATGTCCCATGCCCCGCTCTACCACTGGAGTGACATCACTGATACGACACCGCTGAGCGTGGTGAACGCATGCGCGACTTTCACCACCAGTCATCCGGCGAGGTGAGATCTGTTTTTTAGCTTCTGGTCGATGTTTCATTTCGTCTTAGCGCATTAACCATTGCCAAGCCGAAGAGAATAATAAAATTTTATAAATCTGTGTGGGCAAGGGAAAGTATGACTGAGCTTTTCAAACGTTTAACGTAAGAAACGTGCTACCTTCACGCAACTTTTTCTAGATTGTTTTACCTTTCTTCATGAAATTCGCTCTCATGGCCAGAAAACAACACGAATAGAAAAACAAAATACAGGATATGTAAACCTAAAACCTTCATCGCAAAAGTTCCAGCATTTCTAACTTTCAACTCAGTCAAGAAGAAGTGGATAGAAAAGCTACTCCGCAGATTTCCATTGAAATTCCCACTTATTTAATTAATTTTTTTTATTTATTAAAAGTTCGCGTTTTCGCCTTCTTTGCGGATGCGTTTTCAAAAGTTTCCACTGCGGGACGAAAAAGGAAAACGCAACGACAAGTTTTCGTTTTCAAATGAAAACCTCTTCATGCATTGGACATGGATATGACGGAACCTTTGATCTCCTTTATTTCCCACAGATACTGGCTCGTGGAAACCCGTAACCCAGACAACGTGACGTCAGACGCGCGCCTGTTGTACCGCAAGTTAACCGCTGTCCCATACTCGGTCAAGGTGGTTGTGTTTGCTAAAGTGTTGCCGGATGGTACAGAGGCTCGGCTTCGAATCTTCTGCATCACTGATGATAAAATTGACAAAACGCTCGAGAAACAGACTGGTTTTGTGGAAGTGGCGCGGAGTCGTGATGTGGAAGTATGTGAAGGAAGACCGGTTCACATCAGGTACGAATGCTTTGTTATGCTCTTACCTTGGTATCCTTATGCAAGTGTCATCTTTCAACGCAAGGGAAGGGAGACGGTAAGGTGTTTTCCACCATCCCCGCCCTGGGAATTTGATTGTTCTTACACCACCAGTTTGTTGCTACCCTAACGGCCAGTGGAGACGGGTGGGGATGGGGGGGGGAGGGTTTACTCTGACCGTACAACTTTATAAAAATCATCAGTACAATATATAAAAAAAACTATATGCTAAAAATTAGAGTAAAAAGCAACTGTTTCACATGATTGCCGTGTGGGAGCCCAAATAAGAAAAGTGTGTTTTTGTCTTTTTTTTTTTTTAACCTTCCCCCCCCCCCCCCCCCCCAGAGAGTCACGCTGTCTCAGATTTCGAGACAGAGTGTTCCATAGAACTTTACCACTACAGTAGAAACAGCGTTTTAGGTACTCCGTTCTAGGCTTAGGTAGACTATGTTTGTTACCCTAATTTCTCAAACTATAATTCGTGTTGCACTCAGAAAATATGTTGCGAAGATACACTGGCGTATGAATATGTAGACTCAATTGTCAAGTGACGATCTTGTTTCTGTTGCCTCCAAAGCAAACACTCTTTGGGCTCGTCACGCAGTCATTCCTCACGACATTCGTGGGGGAGGAATGCGTGACGAACCCAAAGGGCGTCTGCTGAGGAAGCTATTGTTTCCGCAGTTGTTGTCGTTCTTTTAGAGCTTGATTTCACATTCCAGTTTTCATCCAACTCCACAGGTGTTTAGGTAACGTAATGCCAGTCAGCCGTGAGCCGTTGCAGATCACATTTTGTCCGTTCCGCGAAAACCGCCTGTCCGTGACTGTGCGTGTGACCGACCCGTCCCAGCCTCCCACCTGCCGGCTGGCTTTCCTCAAGGAACCTCGTAAAGATCGACTGGGTAACGTGCGAACCATCTGCAACCTAAGCATCGACTTATCAAAAGAGGTGAGGCGGGATCAATGGGTAATTTCTCCTTACCTGTTGGGCACACACTGTCAATGGGCATGTAGTGAGAATTTGAAGAAAGCATCATCCAAAGAGGCATTTTCTTGGAGGGGTACTAAATTTATAACCAGTCTGCAAAACAGTCCGTATTTTACTGCGAATTCACTGCTTTCCACTCGCGAGACTCGCGCGCGACCTCACTGGTCTGTGCACTGCCATTTGCGCGTCACGCGCGGATCTTGAAAGAAAGAAAGAAAAACACAATGGCAGTAGTTGGAGTATGTCTATATACTGATTTTTAACAGCATGGTCAATATTTTTTTTTTTTAATTTTTATCTTTTCGCTTTCAAAGTGTTCATTTTAGTTGCTATTACAGTCACTTATATTGTGTGTCTTTATGAAAACAACTCTTCTGTGTAGTTCTCATGTCGATATCTTTGTTTGCCTTCTTCATGATACAGAACTTGAGAAAGGATGATGCCCCCGCTCGACTGCCTGGTGAGTTTATCCTTTTACGTTATTATTGTCATCATTAATCAAGATTGATCGGTCGGTTGTTGTTGTTGTTGTTTTTAACACCAGTCCATCTCCAGGAAGCCAGGTGAAAAAACGATTATCAAACAATGTTGAAAAAGAGAGAGAAAGTAACAACGCTGGCAACGAGTTTGAGAGATTAGTACTTAATTGAGGACGGTGCCAACTAATACAGAAGTATTTTTGCGTGGTTTATCACTATGCGGGAAAAGCAGATTTTAGCATTAAGGGTACTTCCTGGGTTCGATAGGGTGAAAAAGTGAAAAAAACATTTTTTTCGACCAAATATAATTTGGGGATTTTATCTAACATTTACTGAAAAAAAAAATTGAAAAATATTAAAAAAGCGCGAGATATTTAGGAAAACGCATTTCCATATAAAAGTAAATAAATAAAAAAGGTGTCATGATCTTCTTAGTGCGAGACGCCCCAGAGGAATTTTCGCGGCAAAACGCTTCATCCGGGAGCTCTTATTTCAGAAATAAGCATATGTTGTTTACATCTCGCCTGCAGAAAATTTCTCACTTCGAATTTTATATTCTTTGCCGGCGCTTCCCACATGGAAAAGTCATCAAAAAATGAAAAGAGCCTGTGGATAATTAAGATCCCGGAAGAAGCCAGGGCCTAAGAAAAAGGGAAAGATAGGTTTCAGCGAAGATCGAAAACGTCATCTTGCAGAGAGCAACAAAGGCTCTTGGTTCGACCAAGAAACTCTAGTCGACGTTGAAGGTTCTGTTGAAGGTGATCACGAAGAACTGGAGCAGCGGCCTTCAAATTTATCCACTGTTATTGGATCAAGTACACAGAGCTCGATTGCCGTGCAAAAGTCCTGCAGGGTAACTTTGCAAGCGTCCTGTGAAAATATCAAATATCATATTCTGCATCCTCTGGGCCGATTTCTTTCTTCTTCAGCGACATAAAACCAAATAACGTTTTACTGCGCGTTTGTAATGAAACATTGGCATAAAATCAGCAGAATTAGACCGATGAAATAGAACTCGCCAGAAGCGCATGAGCCCACGTGTAATACTGGAGATAACGCGTTCTGTGTGGCCCTTTCTCTCGCTTTTTGCTCCGCTCCACGCTATCTTAAAGATTTCTTACGAAGAAATCACCATCGTACCTAAATAACAGTAAAAATGCGATTTTCTTTCATTATACATTTCCTTTGATACGAAATGAACAATCGCTTTAGCTTGAAGCGTAAATTACATTACACGCAATCAAATCGAACAATCTACCCAATAGATTTCATCTCTGATATCAGTGCACTCCTCAAACTCTCCGCTGACGCGCTTTCGGTTTCGTTAGCCTTGGTTTTCCCCGTTTTCCTGGTTGATTTTTACGTTTTACTTTCGCCACTTTCCCCATCTCGCTCGATCACAACAGCGGAGTCTAAAACGTGTCTGCAACGCGATACTTTTTCCGCGAAATTCTGTGCTATTGTTGTTGACGCCATGGGGTCCTGTGGCTCGATTGGCTCGCCACGTAATGAGGTGTCATAATCTCCTGTGAAGGCTTGTTTTTCTTGCAAACCTTTATCGAGCGAAAACTCGCACTTGAATTTTGGCAGAGTATATCGACTTTGAACGAATTAATAGGGTATGTAGTTTTGACGGATTGTCGTGAAATTTGGCCAGAAGATTTGATGGATAATGGCAAACAAAAAGGTGTCAGGGAATTTTGATTTTCAAAATATTTTTCCCGTGGCGACTGTTTACGCAACACGCCTCAAATATTTTTTGCTACTCAAACTTTAGACGTGGATATCTAAATAACCAATCAGAATTTCGAAAAAGCCGGACACCTTTTTGTTGATTGATGCCTTGTGAATAACACTGTGCAGCGATTTCGTTCTTCGCGCGGCGTTCGATAACCGATTAATGCAATGGAACGACCATCGGTCGATTCGAGGTTCTACTGGTTCTTGGCACTTAAAAAAGGAAAAGATCGCTGAATTATATTTTTTATAGGAAACTACATTTATTAAGCTTTATAATGATATATAGTTTGTTGGAGGTTTATTAAAACTTGCGCGCGTACGAATTTTTTTCCAAAGGACACTTGCGAACCCAGGAAGTATCCTTAAGCAAGGGCTGTTTTCGTGCTTGGCACTGGTTTGGCAAGTTACATATCGGCTACAGAGTTAGCCCAAATGAAAGCATAAGTTGAAGTTTACTTGAATCCTATGTCAAAGCCAATGGTTCAGCTTTCTGTTACCAATTTTAATTTCCTTAAGGGTTAATTAAACATATTTTGTTAGTGTGAATGGGGCTCTAGTGTGATAGTCCAGATAATGTGTCTATGGATAAAAAGCGCGGGAAACCTTGTACCCTGGCAACCGGTACAAAATTTAGGAAATTTAAGTGAGCTAAGCAATGTGTTGATCATTTACAGAATCTTTGCTCTGGGTGGTTAGAGTTTGTGCGATTGACTGTAATAGGCTTTAAACCATCCAACTTCTTTTGTAAGTCGTATTTTCTTGTTGTTGTTCATCATTTGTTGACTTGTAGATGATTTGCTCACACTGATTTCTAAAGGAGTTGGATATGACTGGGTTGCCCTTGGTCAGGAGTTGGGCTTCACGGACTCAGAACTTCAAGAAATTGCCGACAAGCAGTGAGTGTTGATAAATAATAATAATAAAAAAAAAACAAAGCAATCGAGGGCGCATCCTTTTCAGAGCATTCAGGGTCGAGGAATAACAGAAAACACGGAAAATTTATCCCAGAGTAACGCTCTGTCTTTTCCGCGCAATTATTTGGCTTCGTTTATTCCTGATATCCCTAATGAAAGCAGCTGAGCTTTGTGGCGCCGCTAAACTTAACTGAACTACATATTAGTTTCCCGTGGTGCCAACTTTTACGTCTAAGGCGTAATCCTTAGAATAATTATTTCAATCAGAGTTAGTGAGCTGAATTTGGCCAAAATGTTTTGGTCTTTGAATGAGTGACCATTCAAATGAAAGCTACTGAGCAGTACTTTCCTGTGGTGCTGTTTATTATGCTGTACAAGGTGGTTCTAACTTTTGCGTCTGTGGATGAAATCCTAAAGTGTGACCATTCAAATGAAAGCTACTGAGCAGTACTTTCCTGTGGTGCTGTTTATTATGCTGTACAAGGTGGTTCTAACTTTTGAGTCTGTGGATGAAATCCTAAAGTGTGATCATTCAAATGAAAGCTACTGAGCATTACTTTCCTGTGGTGCTGTTTATTATGCTGTACAAGGTGGTTCTTACTTTTGAGTCTGTAAATGAAATCCTTAAGTGTGATAATTTAAATGAAAGCTACTGAGCAGTACTTTCTTGTGGTGCTGTTTATTATACTGTAGAAGGTGGTTCTAACTTTTGAGTCTGTGGATGAAATCCTAAAGTGTGATCATTCAAATGAAAGCTACTGAGCATTACTTTCCTGTGGTGCTGTTTATTATGCTGTACAAGGTGGTTCTAACTCTGAGTCTGTGGATGAAATCCTAAAGTGTGACCATTCAAATGAAAGCTACTGAGCAGTACTCGCTGGTTGTGTTGTTTATTATGACACACAAGGTGGTTCAATTTTTTGTAAATTGCCACCCTCCAAATGAAGTTATTGAGCACAACGTATTTATGTATTTCTTTTTTACTTAGTTTAAGTTGTATTAATTTAACTTGATTCAATCTTTATTTTTCCTTTACATTATTTTATCCCTTTTTCAGTGATTCTGAGTCAACAGACGAGTGTGCCATGGAAGTGCTAACAACCTGGCGCGATAAAGAGGACAGCGAAGCCAATATGGCTACCCTGGAGAAAGCTCTTCAAGAAATCGGACGAGAAAACATCGCTGATGACTTCAAAAAACTCGCTTACAGCAGCTACTCCAAGGAACCAGTGGTTGCTGTGGAAACGCATCACGTGAGCAGCAGCCCTAAAACGTCTTCCACTCCTAGTGGCTCGAGTCCAGGCCAACGGCGCATTTCTGAGTTTCTAGATTCGGCTGGTGAAACGGATTCCATGTTTAGACTGGAAGATGACGGCGGCTCGCCGCGCTTGCCTCGCTTGTCTGACAGAGATGAGGAGGTGTTCGATGTTGAAGGAAAGAACTCGCCAGAACCGATCGACGAGGAATCTGTCATTGTAGTGGAGAAGCACAGAGTGGTCGATGAAGACGGCAATGTCATTGAAGAGAGCCACAAGGTCATGCAAGATGGCAACGAAATGTCCAAGGAAGACACCGAGAAGTTACTGCAGGATTTCTTTAGTAACGACAAAGGCGTCTTAGATTTCCTCTCCGATGAAACTACCCAGGCAGCAGTGGAGAACGGTGGGGAAACAGAAGAAACTGAGATTTGAACAGCTTGCTGGTGTAGTCTCTTTTGTCGTCAGCATTTGACTGTCACATACGATTCTCGGTTGCGTGACACTTACGCGAGTTTTGCGTGACACTAATAGCAGGTTTGTGTGACGGCTGACGAAGGAGGCTATGCTGTGTAGTGTTGTGAAATTTCCACACTCAGAGGAAAAGAACATGTCAGTAGATTAACGTTATTTGCTCAAGCCAAGAAATGATAAATGATAAATGAGAGGTAACCTTTCCAGGGTAGGAGTATGAATATGTAGCAATTTTTGTTCAGCCAATCGACGAGTGGATAGCTGAGCATATTGTAAGAGAAGGATTTGAACGTGCATCGTTGTTAACTACGGAAGTCCGGCTTGTTGTTAACAGTTTTAATCGTTTTTACTCTGTCATGCCAAGCATGTGCTGTTCAGCCGATAGGTTTAGTATTTAGAGTTTTTAAAGTATTAATTACTGAATGGATAGTTTTTTTTTAGCCTCTGTTTTTACACGGAATTCAGTCTGGTTTTACTTACACGCATTCTCGTGCCAGGTTTTATTTTGGATTTTTATTTTATTTGTCGATTCTTTAGCGAACATAATTTTTGGAGGTATGTCTTACCAATGTCGTGCTATAATTGCATGTGCCAAGCAGTTCATTGCTTGAGAAGAGAATAATTCAAAGCGCAAACAAGTAACACAGTCGATAGACAAGCGAGTGTTTCGGTAAATTTTCGTTAAGATTCTCGTAGCATTTTCCGAAAGTCGTCGTGGGCTCTCGAGCGCACTGATAAGTTGCTTGCCAACCATTTTAAGGTGCAATCTCTAAAAGTGTGGAATTCTGTTTTTTTTGTGTCAACTTAACTGTCTGGTGCAAAGTTTCATTCAAAACTTTCCAATTAAAACATGGCGGGCATGAAACTCAGCTCTTGATTATTACATAGATGAGGAAAAAGACATTTGTTGTTGTAAATACGAAAACCGCGAGTGAAAAATAGCGAGACCAATTTTCATATGCATTCGACTATTATAAAGTTTAAATTGAATCGAAAAGCATTAGCTTTGTTGTAGAAATAGATTGCACCGTAGAATGATCGACGGGTAGACTTGTTTCTTTCCATTTAGCCAAAATTTTCAGTTGGAAATTTTCAATGTTAATGAAAAGACTTTTTTCCAGTCGTTTCAAACTTGCAATCTCATTGGTAGATCTAAAACGTACGTAATGGCGGAACAATGTTGTAAGAAGATGGAAATTTTGTGCAAATGGAACGGTAATTTCCGTTCAAACGGGATGCAGCGGAAAAAGTGGAGTGCCTCCAATACTGGTCCATGCATACCATTTATATTTCAAACGGTTAGAGCGGTTTTCAATCGAGTGTCGTAAAACCAAAATCAAAGTAATTTCTCTGGCCAATCACAACAGATGTAAACAACACAACGAGCCAATCAGAACTCCAAGCAAATACATGTAACCTGCGTCAAGCGCGGGAAAACGCGTGCGACCAAGCACGATTGGTTTTGGTCTTGCTGTTGATTGGTTGAGAAAATGGTGCAAACTTTGCCAACCAATCATAGAGTCTAGTAAAGCAAAACCACAGCAAACGCGAAATTACTTTCGACACTCGATTGAAAACTGCTGTAAACCGAAACTTTTGGGTAAATGGAAAGCATCCCGGGTCATGTTAGGGGGAAATCGCGGGCTCAATCAATGCCGAAACAGTGGGTTGTTTCGACTGAAGGCTAACTGTCATAGCCTCTGTTCTTGTGAATTGTTGTTCAGACTGTGAACTTTTA
Source organism: Pavona decussata (assembly GCF_977016875.1). Lineage (NCBI taxonomy): Eukaryota > Metazoa > Cnidaria > Anthozoa > Scleractinia > Agariciidae > Pavona > Pavona decussata. The sequence goes on along the minus strand of NW_028145474.1, from coordinate 1,646,452 downwards.
GCAATGTTAATGTAAGTTCTTGGCGGTCAGTACTAGTATCTGGAATAATAAACTGGCTACTCACTGTAATTGTGTGTGCTTTTCTTTCGGTGTTACATCAATCTCGTACCCAGAGTCCTCAGGCTTTTCCTCATCCCAGAAAACGTCACCCTCTTACCCTGAGTCTTCGTTCCCCTTGAACAGCGGTCGGGAAACGAGCGACCCTGGAAAGATCCGATTCAGATTTGAAGTCCGAAAATATCGGACTTCCGGTTGAATTGCGCATGCCTAACAAAACGAAGAAATAAGAAAAAAAAATTGGCGCGTTCCTCCGCGGCTGTTGCGGAAGGTGTACATTTTGCATTAGAAGTTATCGGAAGGGAAAATGTTAGGCTTAGGGATAAACAAATGCAGATCCTAAAGAATGTTATTGTGGAGAAGAAAGATGTCCTAGCCGTGCTGCCAACCGGTTTCGGCAAGTTGTTAGTTTACCAAATCATGCCACCCTTCGCAGATTTCATGGATTCTGGCTTCACACCGACAGAAACTAACTCAATTGTATTAGTTATATCACCTCTTAATGCGCTTATAAGGGACCAGGTGACTAAATTAAGAGAATGCGGTTTGAAAGCGTGCATTCTTAAAGCCGATCGTGTGGCTTTAGAAGGAGAGGACGACGATGGAGAACAAGTTTGTTTATCTGAGCCACTGGAAAATCTGAAGAACTTTCAATTGATCTTTGCTCACCCGGAAGCCCTAGGTGAGAACAAAGCAATTATGAAGCTCCTGAAAACGACAGAACTTCAAAGGCGTATGCGTGCTATTGTTGTGGACGAAGCACATCTTGTTGTTGACTGGTATGCATGTGAATTTTATTATCAGACTTCATATTCCTTTCTTAATCATACTTACCGTATTCATACTACGTCTTATGCGTGGTTCAATTCTACCTGTTACCATCCCCCCCCCGGGCACACCCCCGGGAAAACTCGGCCCATCTGGCCCGGGGGTCGGGAATTTCCTCAAGCGGTCTTGCCCGGGGGTAGGGGGCGGGGCAAATCGAAATAACTACTCACGCAAGGACTTATGGGGTGACAATGGCGGCTAACTACGCGGAAAAGGCCACGTTTTTCGCTGGCAAGTCCATTGAGTACGTTAGCGAATAGCTGGACCAGAGTAATCTGTCGAAGCTGAAAGCTCTGTTTGAATTTAAGTGTTATTGGTAATTTGTTGCAGTTTATAAAATGAAAATATATTTTATTTTATCGATCTGATGGAGGCGATGTGATTTATATTTTCATTCATTACTTTAAAAGCTTATCCCAGAGCTTGATTTGACGTAAGTATCCGAATTTAGTAGCTTTATTTCGTATATTCAAGGCTGTTTCATTTTTATACTTTTATCTTTAAGGCTAGGTATACGCTTTGGGTAAATGTTTCGGTTCCCAGATTGGTTCTCAAATTTTACAGTTGGTTTTCTGCATGCAATGCGTACGCGTCGCTTCGAATTCAACTCGAATCTGCGGCAATCAGCTTTGACTTCTTTAAATATGTATACGCGTTCGTTCTAAATGTTTAGGATTTTTCAGGTTCCTGGTTTTGTTTAAATAAAGAAATAAATCATCAAAACGAAGCAGTTTATTTTTAGTCCATGTCATGAGTCCCGGGGGTGGGGAATTGTCTCTTTCTGTGAGCCCGGGGGTGGGGAATAGGACGTCAAGTACACAAATGCCCGGAGGTGTGCCCGGGGGGGAGATGGTAACAGGTAGAATTGAACCACGCATTAGTCGTACTGTTTCCTTATAGCATAGCTCACTTAAGGAGTAGAATGATTAATATGTAAATTTTGTATGCGTATTCTAATTTTTCAAGGGCACACTTTAATTGGAGTCTCACTCTGCTGTGTGTCCCTCGCCACTGTATTTTCTTGGTCGGTGAAAGCTCAAACAAACAAACAAATAAATAAATAATCTCTTTTGACTATTTTTTTGTGATATTCTATCTTTTCAGTTTCAGTCTGCAAAATGACTTTAGTGCAGACGAATGGTGATTTATTTGCAGTAAAAACCATACATGGGACACAGGCAACCTGCAAACATTTAAAACTACAATCTGGCAAAAACATCTTTTTTAAAATGAAATTAAATGTGTCTAAAATGGTTTTAATGGAAACAAAGTTTGACATGCCTAAAGCTTTCATTCAAATTGCAGGGGCCTCATCACATATAATTTGTAATGACCTTCCAGTCAATAAATCTATAGCTTTAATTCTTACCAGGTAATATTGAGGAATTTTTTCCAATGTTGTATTTCTACTTTTTAAGGAAGGATTTTAGGCCTTGTTATGGAAAGCTTGGCACACTGGGAAGCATCTTCCCAAGAGTACCTTGGCTTGGGCTTACAGCCACTGCTACAGAAAAGGCCAGAACAGAGATTATTGACTCTCTGGGCATGTTCAACCCAGTTTTAATTGTTGCCAACCCAGACAGACCAAACATCTATTTTTCGTCATCACCCAGACCAGACAGAGGCGATGATAAATTTAATACAATCTTGAGTCCTCTGGTGGAAGCATTAAAGAAAGAAAGAATGCAATTTCCACTTACTGTGATTTTTGGCAATTTGGAAACTATTTCGTCATGTTATGCATTTTTTAGCTATGCTATGGGAAAAGAGCAGTATGAGCCCATTGGTGCCCCACCCAAGGCAGAAAACAGGTTGTTTACACAGTTTCATGCACAGTACCCTCTTTGAGAAAAAGAAAGAATTATTGATGGCCTCACCTTTGGAACTACTAAACTCAGAGTTATATTTGCCACTGTGGCCTTCGGTGTTGGACTGGATGTGAAGGATATCAGACAGATTATTCACATAGGTGTACCATGTTCAATGGAGGAGTACTTCCAGGAGGCAGGAAGGGCTGGAGAGATGGCCTCCCATCAAAGGCACACATGTTTTATAATTCCTATGACATTTCAAAAGCCAGAAAAAATATGTCCCCAGTGATGCGAGAATATGTACAATCTGATAAGTGTAAAAGAGAGGTGATCATGGGATACTTTGGATTTACACCGCTGCCGTTTAATTCAGATCAACTAGTACATAGCTGTTGTGACTATCATGAAAAGCTCTGCAAATGTGAGGACTGCTTACTTTACACTGTCGCATCTATGATGGACCCCCCATCGACAGATGAAATTACCCAAACACGTGATAAGGAAGTCCAACCTCGCTCCAGCCTGACTACTGAACAAAAATCCAAACTTTTTGAAGAACTTGCAAAGTTCAGGCTGTCACTACCTGGTCATGGCAGGACATCGGTAGGAAGTGTAAGTCTTTGTAGTGGTGTTTCAATAGAGCTCATTAGTGAAATTGTTGATAAAGCAAGCACATTTTCTTCAGCAGAAGACATAGAGGAAAGACTTCCCATCTTCAGCCACAGTCATGCTATTTCTGTCTGGAATATCATTAAACAGTGTGTTCAAAAAGATGTATAAATGTAAGAAGGAATGAGGTTTTCTGTTGACTTGTTAAGCTGTTACTACGAGACTTTACGTACTATTTTTTTACTGTGGAAATCCTGCAGTAACACAAATTATTCCAGTACCCCAGAGTCTCTTGTGGCATCCAACCGCTGGCCAAAGAGCCTGAGGACTCTGGGTACGAGATTTCTCAGGTACCGAAATGCACTGTTTCCCTTTGCAATAATTGCAAATTATTATTGTCATAAAGAACTTACTGGTCTATTGTAAACATCTTTACAAAATAATGTACCGTTGACTTGTCCTAGCAAAAAAAGAGTGAATTGTTTAGAATGTTTTGGTTGGCATGCACTTGTAACTGTAATGAACATACACTGTAGATTATGGAACAAAAGTACATAGTTACATGAACACAGTTACAGTGCCTCGATAGCTTTCAGCAAGCATTGGTAACTACTGTGTTGTGTTAAAGTACAGCCAAATATACTATATATTAAGACAGAAAACTATAGTTCTTCTTCTGAATCTTCATTTTCACTTGCTGATGATGCACTATCCTCTGTATCTGCCTCCTCATCTGTATAATTCATGTCTGCAAACAGCTTCCGCTTATGGCGCGTGAGCCAGGAGTGCAAAAGAGAAACATTCAGTTTATCCAATGGTGTCTTTCTGATTTCTGAGAAAGAGTTTAACATCCTACCTGGCTGGTGTTTGAATGGCTCACTTCTGTGGATAATAACTAGCATGTCCCTCACATCATCTGTGGTGCAAGCATGGGTGTGTTTTGTCAGTTCTGGTGGAATGTTACTCTCACTATCATATTGATGACAAAACTCCTTCACTCCATAAGCAGCCTTTGAATATCTCTGAACAGCTGTCAGGGTTTTGTTGGCCCTGAGGTCTCTAAGAACAACCTTGTTGTCACAGATTAAGTGCTCCATTTTGAGGTCATTTGCATAGTTTTTTCCATCTCCTCCTCTGGGATTAACAAATTGACCATGTATGATACGATGAGCTGTCCTTTCTGTATATAGAGCCCTAACACATGTAATAAAGCGCATGGCCTCGAATGCATACTTCATGCCTCTTGACCTGCATCTATAATATAGCATCAGCATTTTCCAGTTGATTATACTCCGCTCCCCATCACCCTCAGCCTCTGTGTCATTTAGTTGCATTAGAAATACACCTAATTGTATAACCTGCAAGGCATAATTTAGCAGTCGATCTTCTTTTTCATCAGGAGGAATACTAGATATATTGCTTCTCAACTCAGATGATGTGTCCTCCTGTGGAGTGCTTGGCTGAGTACTTGAAGCATTGTATCTGGCTAATAAATTTTTTGGCCATAGAATTTGTTGCCCTTGAGACATTGTGTTTGTGGCACAAGCTTCAACATGGAATATCTGTACTGGAGTCAACTCATGTGTGGAGGAAGCCAAAGTACTACTTGCAACATCTACCACTTTTCCAACACCAAGAACCTTGAATTCATTTCTTTCCTGTTCCAGAAGTACCACAATCTGACCTAGAAAATAAAAAAAAACAGTGTTAGTGGCATGTCAGGGCTTGAAAAAGAAAAGAATTATAGCCAGACAAATTGATGAATGGTACTTCTGTCTAAAGAATAATTCACCCACCAGCACTGTGAAAAAAGTTACTATGAGTTTTGCTAAAATTTGGAAAAAATTCTCAAATGCACTTATTATAAAGGATATAAGGCCTCTTTTAGAGCTGGAGAAGAGATGGCTCACATGGCATGAGGCTAGAGGCACTGCACAAAACAGGGTCAGGTGGTGAGCACTACACTGTAGTTGAGGATGAAGAGGATTAAGTACCTGTAAGTATAAGGCCTCTTTAATAATACAGGGAAAATTATAGAACTGATGCATATATTCTGGAACTTTCATACCTGCAGGAAATAAATTTTTACTGTTGGCTTGAGCTGATCCTTGAAATCCTGTTCTTCGCTCACCTTCCCTCTCCTTTCTCTTCCTTTCATTTTCCTCTTCGCACTTCTTCTCAATATCAAATTCTGTCAACACAAATTCATCAACAAATTTGCCCAGGCAGCTCTCAAGGAATTGCCACTGCTCAGTTATCGATGGATCTTCCTTTATCTTTTTCTTGATATAGGATGGTGTATCCTTTGTGCTTGTTATTTCTGCCCAGGTGAGGAAAGCTGAACATAAGTAAGATTTGGTGGCAGAAAGCATCAATGATTCACAGCTGGCATAATTTTTCCTGACATCTAAAGGGACATTCACAAGTTTGAAACTCTGTCGCAGATGAAACAGTGTCCCAACTTCTCGACCACATGCAGGTGTTGCCTTGTACAATTCCTCCCACACAAACTGCAAGTTAGAGAAAGGAAGATTGAGAGTGCAATCTTGATTTATTGCAAATATACTGCAGGTGATGACAACACAAATGTCCCAGCTAATCATTCCATATTAATTTCATATTAATTATTTGAATTTTTAATATGACTGCAATGTTGTCTTCAACTGGCTTAGACATAGTAAATGTATATTAGTCATTTTAGATGTTTCTGTCACTAATGAAACATTGTTCAACATTTAAGACTAGTTAAAGTGTATATAAGTTTCATTGAAGAAGTTGTATAGATGAGGGTACTAAAAATAACTCTTATCCTTCTTTATTGTTTAATTAAAGCAACAGTTGAATTCAACTCATTGGTATGCTAGGAGATAAACATTTTTAGGCCTCAAAGGTCAGATTTGAAAATTTAATATATATACACTTGTAACTAAAAAATGTTGAGGTCTGATTTTTAATGGGGATACAAAAGAGACTTACATGTCAGGGCTGTCATCAAGTTTTGATTCACCTGTAGCCTTGATCTTCACACATATATAACAAACTTGTTGTACTTTGTGGGTGAATTGTATCAACTACAGGAAAGTTCACCTATAACATCAAGGGGTCATCAAGCATACTCAGCCATACCAGGTGTTATGGGTTACGGCCCTTATAATTATTGCAAAAATAACAGACATACTCAAGGCAGTCTGATTGAAAAATTAATATAGACTGATAAGACAAGGCTAGTTTTACCTTGAGAAATGCTTGCTTTGCATGCCAAAGGGCTGGGGTCTCAATAATGTTGTCATAGCGTTCCTCTGGTTGGTCACACCCCATTCGCGCTCTTTTGGCTCCTGTTACACGTTCTCTCCCCAACAAATCCCCAGCAAGAGGTACTTTCAAATTTGGCTCATGGTTTGATGCCCCTTCCTCCTGATGAGAGACCAAGGATATTAATGATCACCCTGAGGTCTTTTGTTATTTATTTGTGCCCCAGATAAGCAGTTATTATTTCACATGTAATTCAAAAATTGTTTAAAATTAAAATATTTGAGATATTCCTAGACAGTGTAAAAAACTTGTCGGAATGATTTCCACACAACACCATCCATTAATAATGACGGTTAATTAATTAATTAATTAACATTTTGCATAAACTTTCTGACTCAATCATATTGATGCTTGCTAATAATTAGCAAGCATTGTCTATACTGAATAGCTTGAGAGTAAAGCATTGTTGATAATGTGTAGGACTGTGCAGAAATCTTTCCAGTTTATCTTTTTGTCTTCATTTTTAAACCACTACTACTTAATCCTCTTCATGTTATGTGGCACATAAGGCTGTAAAGGTTTTGGTAGCATTTGACCTTTTTATGTGGCAGGTTCACTAGCCCTGTGCGCAACCCTCCTCCTTTCGCATTCTGGGCTTGGGACCAGGCAATGGTGGAGTTACATACAGTTAAAAAGAGATGTGACTACCTCTGGCAAAGACAAAGAATGAAGGAAGTCTTGTAAGTAATCCAGATACTGACATACATCAGCCAGCTTAGATTGGTTGAAGGGAACAACTGGGAGCCCCACGATGGTTGACCTCTCTTTCATATAGCCTGAAAAACTAAAGTGTAATTCAACAAATAATTAGTATTAATATTATTAACAAATAATTGTAATCATGATATTATTAATAAATAAATGTACATCAATTTTGGAACTTGACTTTTGGTAGTTGAAAGAGTGTACTTTGCAAAGGTAACTAAGAATTACATTTGGTCCATGATTACCAATTCTTGATATTTGAGGATTATTCACAACTGTTTTGTCTCAATTTAAATGAGCTCAGAATTAAATTTTCAGCCATCTTTTAATGTTTAATTCCTAAATTGCATTCAGAATGAGGTTTTCATCTATTTTTAATAATTTTGTAAATTGGAACTTAAGCTCAGCTGAATAGAAAAGTTATATGTAGGACTATTATTCCCATCAGTAGTAAATTATTTATTGATCATGTCGATTCTAAGGAGGCCATTCTAGGCTAATAATAATGTTGTGCTGGCTCCTCTGCAGGTGTGTTTTCCCTTTCCTGAACTAGAACGTAAAAGCTGCCTGCCAACACTGCATTCATGCCAACAACAATCAAATTACACTAACCGGTGGGTAATATGAGCAGGCACAGCATTTCCAAATGGCTTCATAAACTCGAAGAACTCCACTAAAACCCGAGCAACCAGTACAATGAAATTTTGGCGAAGTGTATCCAACTCATCCCGGTTGAGTAAGTAGTTGATGTTGTCCAAAGCTCTGCAATCAGGCACCAGAGGTTTCGTGTCATCTAGCTCATCAGATGGAACCCTGTCAAATGTTAGGTAGTGAGCTATCCAGTGTTTGTCTGAATTTTGATGGTTCTTCAAGATGATGTTAACCAATATCCTGAAGTCAATGTTATCAAAACATACTCGCAACTGGCGTCCGGCAGATATCTGGCTGGTAATACTACTTTTCAAGTCAGCGCCAATGTCATCCATTATTCTGCGGTAACTTTCTCTAGTTTGTGTTACGCCCACTTTATTCAGTCGCTGGAAAGTCTGAACAATGAAATACAATAGAGACAAAATAATGATTGATGTTATAATTCAGTAACCCTCAGTTATTTCTAATATTCCAGTGGGGTAACCCGATATCTATAACTTGCAATGATTCAGAAACATATCAGGTTTTTTAAAGGCTAGGATTAACTGCTGGCCATATGCTCAACTCACCTAACTTGATCATATCCACCAGGAAGTAAATAATAAACTTAATGGAGGTCTCAAGAGATGACAATTTTCCCATCACAGCAAGCTTAGGTTACACTGGATAATGTTATACAGGCCTAAAAGAAAGATACTTTAAATTTAGTGTTGTAATGTAACATTAAAATCAAAAATAACCCTTGCAGTTGTATGTCCAACACCAAGCAGTACAGTATTTATCTTTTGAATAAGACTTAGCTCCTGCCATCTGGTGTTCATAAGCACTCCATATGCTTCACACAATGCAGGAACATTTTTCTCTGTACACGTTTTTCCTTTGGGCGAAGCAACTGTCACCAGAAAATCCAAAACTTCAGGTGCCCGCTCTTGTAATTCTATAACAATGCTTTCCCAAGTGAATGTCTTGAGGTCCTAACAACAAGTAACAACAAATTATTAGAAAAACCTTTTCAGGAGAGATATGCACTGTCGTCAACCTGGATTTTTATTGTTGTGTGTGTGGTGCTGCACATTAAACCACTGACAGAATCTGGTATGACGTATTATTTCTGTCTTCCATTACACAATAGACCTGCATTTAATGAACCAAATTAAACCCACTGCTCCAAACTGGAGAGCTTAGAACATGCAACAGGCATGGTGGTGCACTTATTCAATATGCATATAAATAATTAAGCCTACTTTTTTTTAATATTTATTTTGTACCTTATGTTTGGATCTTGGAGTTCTCAACACTGAAGAATTTTCAGGGGAACGAGAACATAACTTTTGGCACTGTTCATCTATGTCTCTTAAGAAAATGCGCTTCACAGCACATCTGAGGTCTGGACATCTCATGATCATGTCAGCCAACAGATCAGGAGTTGCTGAAATGGCTACTATTTCAACCATTTTGTAAATGGTCTCATGTGTTTTTATTCCAGTGGCAATATTGTCTGAAAACTTCAAAGAAATTGAAAGGTATATCGATCAGTCTTTAAAAACACTTGATTCAACTATAACAGTTACCTCTGCAATCATTAAGAAAACAATATTTGTATGACATTGGCAATTAAATGTATAAAAACTTTCATTGCATACTGTTAGAAATGCTAGATTTAATTTAAATAACAGAATGATGCAAAACACATTTATCAGCAAGTAAAATATGACATTTAATATTCAGCACTCCAAAATACCTGAAGCACCATTTTTTAAACAGCAAGAACTCAACGTGAACTTCAAGGTAACTCAACATGAACTCAGTCAAAAGTTTACACTCATCTGTAACTAAAAACAAAATGTGTTAGTAAAAGACAATAGGGTAGTTTTTTTAACCTAAATTCAAAATAGGAATGGGCTTTTGACTTGACACTGTCCTAAACAGGGTTCATATACATAGGTGCTTCAGTTAAGAGGAATTTTTCGCATGCTGCAGTGCGATGTTGTACTCCACACAAACAATACATTGTATATCATTGTCAGCCACAGATGATAGTCAAGAATAATCAAGGTAAATGTACTGTCTCCTTTTGTTTTCATTTTCAAGTCATAAGTTAGGGAACTACCTAATTTTGTCTTGAAATTATAATGAGTATTTGACAACCTATGCAGTACAACTTGGAAATCCTTCACAATTTAAAATTTCTATTGGAGGTTCTAAAGGTTGAAGACATGCAAAGAAAAACCTACTGTATTAAAAGTTTAAGAGTGAAAGGTGTCACCAAGAGGAAATGAGCTATCCTGATGTCACTTTAGAATGAAGTACATGAATCACCCAGCGGTTCAAATTTAATGGCACAGATATCAGTGACGTCACTTTGGACAATTTAATAACGAAAACAATGTTTGTAAACAGATATCTTCCAAATTAATTTAATACAGTCGAACCTCCCTTTGCGACCACCCCTCGTAAGCGACCACCTCTCATTAGCGACCACTTTTCCAAAATACCAAACGTTTTCGAGTCAAATCACTATAGATAGAACCTCTCGTAGGCGACCACCTCTCGTAAGCGACCACCTCTCGTAAGCGACCACTTTTAGAGATGATTGTTTATAATTTTCAATTGTTTTAAACCTCCTGTAGGCGACCACTTGACGCACAATCTGCTGTATCTCTCACGGGCGGAAATCGAAAAATGTGTCATTACAGCAGACGTCGTAAATCTCACAGTCGGAGCTACCGAAAGTGTTTCCCGATATAGCTTAGCATTGAAACAATTGATAAAATACACGTGCACTATACTTCACACTGAAATAAACTTTAATCAGACTGAATCCCTTGTAGGAAAAAACTCTCTTATCTTTTTGCTTATGTTTCGTTCCCCGAAAAATTTAGAAGGCGTCACCTGGAGTAATAAAAGAGTCAAGTTTCTTTCACAATAATTGTCTCAATCGCTGTATTAAGTAATTTGCGAGATACAATGAATAATCACCATAGACCCTCAGATTTTTTGCCTAGAATAATTTTGGACCAGTCTTAATATACTTGTAGCTAAGAAAAGTTATTCCTACGGGTTTCCATAAGCACTGGCAAAGGCTTAGGTCCCCGCATTTACCATATGTAAATTACCCGAAATTTAGACCTCCTGTGGTTTGACCTCTTGTAAGCGACCACCTCCCGTAAGCGACCACATATCCTTGACAATATGGGTGGTCTCTTATGGGAGGTTCGACTGTATGTAATTTTGACTGCCAAGCCTGACCTACATGTAACTTATATCCTTGCAGTGATAAAATTAACAAGTGAACTGTTTTGATTTGCACAGTACGTAGGATAGGAAAATATACCTTTGTGTTTTTTAATATTCTTACACAATCATAACTGCAAGAATAATTTTAAGTAAACTTGCTACAAAATGCAACGATGTTGAAACTAACCGATGGATTATGAAGACCAGATTGGGACAAAATTTCCACAGCTCTGGGTTGTGGTTTCGGTGGTTGGGGAAATATTCCTCTTGGTAGCACACGTTGCTTAGGCACTCCTCGTTCTAGTGGTATGGATACGGCAGGTCTATTCCGGGGGTGAGGGGTGGGGGGTGAGGGGTGGGGGGTGAGGGGTGAGGGGTGAGGGGTGGGGGGTGAGGGGTGAGGGGTGAGGGGTGAGGGGTGGGGGGTGAGGGGTGAGGGGTGAGGGGTGGGGGGTGAGGGGTGAGGGGTGGGGGTGGGGGGTGAGTTTAACTGGGATGAGTTTAAATGTCCCTTGACAGAAGTTCAGTCGGTTTCCCCATTAAACCTGTGATAAGGCCCAATTTTAGCAGTGCTCTTATTTATTTTTACGCGGTCGCTCGCTAAATTTTTGCAGGAATGGTTTTTAAAATACCAAGACTGAGATCCTGATCACAGGTTTATAGTTCTGAGATACTACGTCTGCCAACAACCGCGTCTCAATTCATACTAAAGCGCGATAAGAGGCGCCTCATTTTTCAGGCTACCGATAAACTAACCAATGGAATAATGAACTTTGACAGGCTGTTGACAACATTATCACAAGATGTTGATTTCATGCAAATGATCACAAAACACGTTCTTAAGTTGACTTGAAAGTTGACCAGCAAAACACTATTATTAAGGATATTGTGTTTTATTTGTGAAATTTTGGCGTAAATAATGGATTAAGCTTTATAATACTTCAGAAGTATGTTTACTGGGGCATTTTGTTTATTAAACTCGCCGCGATACGTAACCGGATCCTAGTAAATTATTTTCATTATTTTTCACTCTGACGCCATTGAAAAGTTTCACGGCGAGGTTTACATTTCACGGCGTGAAATATTTCACTCCTTTATAATTTTACTTTCACGGCGTGACCGGGCGGCGTGAATTTATTTCCCAGTCTTCAGATTCACTCCCAGAGTGAAAACGTTTCGGAATAGCGTGAACACGGCGTGAAATTTCCACCTCACAGTGTGAAGTTTCAAATACACGCGCCGTGACCGTGAAAAAAATTCACTATTTGTAGTGAAATCCATAAGCCCTCTTTTCGCGTGGAGGGTCACATATGGAGACAGTATGACAAAGGGAAAGGGGTTTCTGGGCTGCTATGGAACCCATTTTGTTTTAGCACCTAAGATAGTGTGTGAATTAAATCACTGATTAAATTCAAATAAATTAGCAACAATGTAAAAATTATAGTTCTCAGGAAACTTATCAGTGTCACATGTACCACGTTACAATACACTCCATTAGTGAATGTCGGGTATTAGATGCGTCTCAGATCTCAGTAAAATAGGGGAAAGAAACTACAGTCTTGAATCTTGAATTGTTATAGTCTGAAATGTCAGCTGTCTCCTCCCCATAACCCCCTGTGGGTTAGGGAGAAGAGACGGCTGACATTTCAGACTAGAATTCGTTTCGAACAATTGGCTAACCCCTCACCCCTCACCCCTCACCCCTCACCCCTCACCTCCCACCCCCCACCCCTCACCCCTCACCCCTCACCCCCCACCCCCCCACCCCCTACCCCTCACCCCTCACCCCCCACCCCTCACCCCCCACCCCTCACCCCCGGAATAGACCTGCCGGTATGGATACAGCAATTGATTGAGCTGGTAATATTGGCCTTGGCAGTGAAGAGAACAAAGAAACTCTAGGTATCTGAAGTGCGGACTGTGAAGCACAGGTATTTGCTGATTCAGTTGCCTTCTTCCTTGCATGACCTAAAGTATAAAATAAGCTCAATATCTCCGAAACTATTGTTTGCCTGGCAAAAAATTATGCCAAAATGTATTCGAAGATATACATACTAAATTCCAAATCTCAAATCTCAAAATCTTTATTTTAACACGGTAAAAATTCATCATCAGGTTTTGTTACAATATAAAATACAACTACATAACAATACTTAATAACAATAAATACGTATCTAAAAAGTCTTACTCATAATTAAACTAAACTACACCTGTTTTCCATGAATGCCGTGTATCTAACTTAACAACAACAAGCAAATATTTACAAAAGCTTGAGTGAAGCATTCAACGAATTTAAGCTTATAGCAATTCCCAGCTAATAGGTTGATCGCATTGCTGCCATGTTGGTGCCAAGACAAAAGAAAATTTACTCACATAGTTTGCATAAAAATGGAAGTTAACTCCCTGAGGAGAAAACTCTCAGTGCAATCAACCTATTACAAAAAAAAAACAACAACAACAACGTTACCTTGTTACCTTGTTACTCTGTTACCTTGTTACCTTGTTACCTTGTTACTCTGTTACCTTGTTACCTTGTTACTCTGTTACCTGGTTACTCTGTTACCTTGTTACTCTGTTACCTTGTTACCTTGTTACCTTGTTACCTTGTTACTCTGTTACCTTGTTACCTTGTTACCTTGTTACCTTGTTACTCTGTTACCTTGTTACCTTGTTACTCTGCATGTTACCCTGTTACCTTGTTACCTTGTTACCTTGTTACCTTGTTACTCTGTTACCTTGTTACCTTGTTACTCTGTTACCCTGTTACCTTGTTACCTTGTTACCTTGTTACCCTGTTACCTTGTTATCTTGTTACTCTGTTACCCTGTTACCTTGTTACCTTGTTACCTTGTTACCTTGTTACTTTGTTACCTTGTTACCTTGTTACTTTGTTACCTTGTTACCTTGTTACTCTGTTACCTTGTTACCTTGTTACCTTGTTACTCTGTTACCTTGTTACTCTGTTACCTTGTTACCTTGTTACCTTGTTACTCTGTTACCTTGTTACTCTGTTACCTTGTTACTCTGTTACCTTGTTACCTTGTTACTCTGTTACCTTGTTACCTTGTTACCTTGTTACTCTGTTACCCTGTTACCTTGTTACCTTGTTACTCTGTTACCCTGTTACCTTGTTACCTTGTTACCTTGTTACTTTGTTACCTTGTTACCTTGTTACTTTGTTACCTTGTTACCTTGTTACCTTATTACCTTGTTACCTTGTTACCTTGTTACTCTGTTACCTTGTTACTCTGTTACCTTGTTACCTTGTTACTCTGTTACCTTGTTACCTTGTTACCTTGTTACTCTGTTACCTTGTTACTCTGTTACTTTGTTACCTTGTTACTCTATTACCTTGTTACTTTGTTACCTTGTTACTCTGTTACCTTGTTACCCTGTTACTCTGTTACTCTGTTACCTTGTTACTCTGTTACCTTGTTACTTTGTTACTTTGTTACCTTGTTACCTTGTAACTCTGTTACCTTGTTACTCTGTTACCTTGTTACCCTGTTGCTCTGTTACCTTGTTACTCTGTTACCTTGTTACTCTGTTACCTTGTTACTCTGTTACCTTGTTACTCTGTTACCTTGTTACTCTGTTACCTTGTTACCCTGTTACCTTGTTACTCTGTTACCTTGTTACTCTGTTACCTTGTTACTCTGTTACCTTGTTACCTTGTTACCCTGTTACCTTGTTACTCTGTTACCTTGTAACTCTGCTACCTTGTTACCTTGTTACCCTGTTACCTTGTTACTCTGTTACCTTGTTACTCTGTTACCTTGTTACTCTGTTACCTTGTTACTCTGTTACCTTGTTACCCTGTTGCTCTGTTACCTTGTTACTCTGTTACCTTGTTACTCTGTTACCTTGTTACTCTGTTACCTTGTTACTCTGTTACCTTGTTACTCTGTTACCTTGTTACCCTGTTACTCTGTTACCTTGTTACTCTGTTACCTTGTTACTCTGTTACCCTGTTACCTTGTTACTCTGTTACCTGGTTACTTTGTTACTTTGTTACCTTGTTTACTTGTTACCCTGTTACCTTGTTACTCTGTTACCTTGTTACCTTGTTACCCTGTTACCTTGTTACTCTGTTACCTTGTTACTCTGTTACATACCTTGTTACCTTGTTACCTTGTTACTCTGTTACCTTGTTACTCTGTTACCTTGTTACTCTGTTACATACCTTGTTACCTTGTTACCTTGTTACCCTGTTACCTTGTTACCTTGTAACCATGTTATCTTGTTACCTTGTTACTCTGTTACCTTGTTACTCTGTTACCCTGTTACCTTGTTACTCTGTTACCTGGTTACTTTGTTACTTTGTTACCTTGTTACTCTGTTACCCTGTTACTTTTTTACTCTGTTACCCTGTTACTTTTTTACTCTGTTACCTTGTTACTCTTTTATCTTGTTACTCTGTTACCTTTTTACTCTGTTACCTTGTTACCTTGTTACTCTGTTACTTTGTTACCTTGTAACTCTGTTACCTTGTTACCTTGTTACTCTTTTACCTTGTTACTCTGTTACCTTGTTACTCTGTTACTTTGTTACCTTGTAACTCTGTTACCTTGTTGCCCTGTTCCTCTCCTACCTTGTTACCCTGCTGCTCTGTTATCTAATCGTCGTAATTGTAAAGAAAAGGTTCAGTTTTCCGCTGCTGAGGAGATATTCAAATGCCCATAATATCCTGGCGAATTGATAGTTAGGCTGGAGTGTCTTGAATAGAAGATCCCGTGATAATTTCTATACAAGACACTTTTGGGGAGTAATGTGCAGGAATATGATCTATAGATTGTGTTCATGACGGTCATGTATCAGTAGAATGATTTTCCTTTAGGAAAATACTCAGTTAACAAATTTATGACAAACATAGTTTGTCTCTTCATAATAATTGCTGGAATTCCGTTTTAAACTAGAAACGTAAGATTTGGAGTACCACAGATAACCATTGTTTTTTGCTGTTTCGTTGTTGTTTAAACTGTACACAAAAGCAAGCTCGCCAGGTGTTCACAATATGTGTACACGCGAATGACACTTATATTTGCTTATGTGTAAGTTACTCAGTTGTAGTTCACTTGAAGATGAATATACATCAGAGAAACCCCCTTAATTTTTTTTTCTGAGATAACACATCTCGGTTAAAAGGAAAGTGACGGCTTTATCGTCGGAGAACCGGGGCGGATTTGTTTTAAGAACTGAGCCTTGTTTTTTTTTTTTTTTTTTTTTTATTTTCGGATAAAATCAAATTCTATTCGTTGGCTTAGGGTGGTGGCGTATTGGGAAAAACGGGGTTGACATTTATGGTTGTCTACTCATGGAGCTGACAGTCTTGCCTTCTGCTAAAATCCACGCTTTCACTCAACTTAAAAGCCCTCAAAATGTAATTCATTTCACTTGCTGTATTTTGAAAAAATTGTCGCGGAAAATGCCAGCATTTTCAAGCATCCTAGCAGTTTTTAATTTTACAGTCAACCCAGGTCACGCGTGAACGATATTTTTGAAATTTGAACGGAGTTTTGAAATTTACATGTCAGTTTTCAAAATCGCCAACGATATTTCAGAGTTCCCATATAAATTTCCCTAGCTTATTGACAGTATAAAGCTATGAATTTTTCTTTACATTGCAAAATTGAATATTTCAAGAATAATAATTGTTTCCCAAGTATTTTGAATCTTTTTTTCAGTTAATGCTTTTTTTTCGGAACGATTTCCAGAGAGATGTCCAACATTTTTCACACGTCGGACATTACAAAGAGAAATTCGAATGTTCATTTCATTTTGCCTTCACTACACAACCGAACACACACAAACTTGTGAGGCAATGGGCGCATCGGTCAGCCAGCCCATGGTTTTATTGACACATCAATAAAATAAGATATACAAAATACAAGCTGTTACAAGCACCATAGCCGGACACGTAAACCCGAAAACCCCCATAGGGAAAATAGGGACCGTGTACCCCCGACCAATGCTATGGCGCAACCTTTGGGGTTTTAAGGTTAAGAAATTACAATAAAACACCAAATAAGAAACTGAATAACAAATTATGGTCTGGCGAAATAACAATAAAACACTGAAAACAGAAAATACAAACTGAAATCAAACAAACTGATGCAACGCCGATGGAGGCTGACCGTAGAATGTCACAAGTTACACAACGGACTCTATTTCAAATCCCCTAACCATGAAACCTCACGCGCTACACTAGCACCCAGTTCTCTGTTCCGTGTCGGCAAAATATTAATTTATGCCAATGCTTATCACAAATTACATATTCTTGGAATTACTGTTTACGCGTGACCTGGATTGACTGTAAATGGTCTGGCTACGCCCCAGAATCTATACCGTAATTTTTTCGGATTTGTAAATGTTA
Organism: Pavona decussata; assembly: GCF_977016875.1. Classification (NCBI taxonomy): domain Eukaryota; kingdom Metazoa; phylum Cnidaria; class Anthozoa; order Scleractinia; family Agariciidae; genus Pavona; species Pavona decussata. The sequence continues at coordinate 1,628,869 of NW_028145474.1, read as the reverse complement.
AATTATTGCAAAGTTCTCGTTATAAAAGAGATAGAAAATGATAACATATTTGTGGGGGGGGGGGGGGGGGGGTGCCGCTTTATCTTCACTTGCTAGTTTTGTAGTGTTATGATTGCCGGGACTTTGCAATTTTCATCAGTCTAAAGAGCAAGTTACTGTGAGAGCACTATTGAGCCTGAAGAAAAGAAACTTGTTACAGAGGAATATGGCTTATAGAGCTAGAGGGGTGAAGATTTTTAAACTCGAGGTTTAGTTAGCTTTATGAACAAAACTTAAATCACCTAAATTTCGCACCACAAAAAACTTGTATTTGTGTGCGCGTGGAATGCCAAGTTTTCCTACAAAAACCGACTGATTGGTTTTAGCCAGTTTTCAAATGACATGTATTGAAGTATTGCTTTTGTATTTTGGGAACAAGGGAAAAGTAGGAGGCTTGATAAAGAGAGGGTCTCTAAAAGAAATTGACCAGGGAGAAGGCTTGAGAACTGTTAATAAAAGCGGAAAATAAACAACCGATACACTGTGAGCATGTTTTATTCAAATCTCATTCATGTTGTAATTAGGTAATTCCATCTTAACACAGTCAACATTTGTTTTCCTTGTATGGGAGGAGATAGCAAGGGGTGACAGGCCTACACGACTTCTAACAATGGAAACATTTTTGATGTGTAACCTCTTTATATTTTTGCTCTGACAAGCATGTCATTTAGAGATTTTCCTTTTTTAAAGGAAATTAGTGGTGGCTCTTTGAAGATTTCTCGTAGGAAAGGCTGGTTTTGTATTAAGTGCCATTTTTCCATTGAAACGTGTTTGAGGCTGGGCACGTTGTTATCGTGTTTACCAGTGTCCCACAGAGAAAAAAAATTATCGTCAATGTAACGTTTCCAAACTGTAGGTTTTACGACGCTGTAGCAAGCAATGTGAGTTTGCAAGCAAGACCGCGGTTTCGAATCTTACGATTCTCGTCAGTTGCTATTTGAAGATTTGTTATGGGGAAAGGTAGAGTGTTGTACTCAATTCCGTTCCGCCGGATAGTATATGGCAGTTTTGGATTTTTATAGCCACTAATGTAGTATGGTAGGATCGAGAATGGTGCATTCTGATTGGTCCTTGCCAGCCAGTCAGATTGCTGTAATTTCGATCCGATGTGGGCTCAAGCTATGAGTTGTGTTTTATAAGAGGTATTTAAGTGAGATATTTTGTAATTGTAACGTCGGGACCTTGGAGTGTTTTGGAAACATTATGCTTAGTAGTATGCAAAGAGGTTCTTTTGATCAATGGGCTTCCAACAAATTCCTCTAATTTTGCGTTGCTATACAATCTGGTAGCAGAGTCAAATGAGGTAAAGGAATTGTCTTTGACTGTTGCAGTGAAATCCACTGCACAGGTAGCAGCCAAAATGACACACTTGAGAGACCATTGTGCCTACAAATTGTAGTCCAGCCCGTTTTTAATATAAGAGATGGCCACAAATCAGAATCAAAACCATTTGGACTAAAACTACGCTATTTCACTTCGGCAAGGTTACAGTGCAACTACTGTTACCGGGGTAACTTGAACAAAACTGGCCAATCAGATTGCAGGTCAAGAACAATGAATTTCAACCAAAGCAGATTGAACCAAACACGAGTAGAGGCACAACAACAGTTAAAACTCAAAACTTTTGGAATTATTTACTCTTCGTATCATAATGTGATCCCATTGGCAAGTTTTAAGCGACCCTAATAAAAGTAGTCTCATTGTAACGTAATTGTAATCGTTTTGCAATCATTTTGTTTTTACAATCGTAATTGTAATTGTAATCGTTTTGCCGATTACGGCTCTACAATGCGAATAGCAGAAATTGCAACTGGAAATTGTTCTTGGTCACTCGGCTAAGGAATCGAAGTCCATTCATTTACATTTTTGGAAAATAATCAGATTTTTTTGAAAATAGATAATTCACTATTTTCAATAAAGCGATTATTCAATTGAATATCGAAAGTAAATGCGTTTTTGCTTTGATTTTGCATTACTACGTTCTATGATTGGTTACTTCATGTAGCGGTAAGCTTTGCAAATGAATGGATGGATGGATGAATGAATAAATGAATGGATGAACGAATGAGCGCACGAATGAATGAATGAATGAATGAATGAATGCATGCATGCATGCATGCATGCATGAACGAAGGAACGAACGAACGAACGAACGAACAAATGAATGAATGAATGAACGAACGAACGAACGAATGAATGAATGAATGAATGAATCAATCAATCAATCAAACAATCAATCAATAAATAAATCAATAAATCAAATAAATCAATCAATCAGTTAATTAAGGTGTTTCATTGATACTCAAAGTATTAAGCAAAGGTTATTTCACACAAGGGAGTACTGCGTTTAGGAAGAACTTTAGAATTCTAGGTTAAATTTTAAATAATATACAATAAAAATATAAAAAAATGCGTATACGATCAAAGTTTGAACTTCCTACGACAAATACTGATTTGAACAGATAGATAAGTAAATGAAATAAATGAATGGATAAATAAATAAATAAATAAATAAACAAATAAATAAATAAATAAATAAATAAACAGTTTCATTAAATAACAAGCAGATCATTTTTCACCCAACGAAAATATTTCATCCGTTGAGATTCTTAAGACGCAACAAATGATGTGCCTATGGAGAACATTAACAGATATTTACAACAGCATACTTCTTCTTCTTCTTCTTCTTCTTCTTCTTCTTCTTCTTCTTCTTCTTCTTCTTCTCCTTCTTCTTCTTCTTCTTCTTCATCTTCTTCTTCTTCTTCTTCTTCTTCTTCTTCTTCTTCTTCTTCTTCTTCTTCTTCTTCTTCTCCTACTTCTTCTTCTTCTTCTCATTATTATTATTACTATTATTATTATTACTTTTTAACATCTTGTACGTCCTATTTCCGTATCAGTTCCAATGACCACTAAATCCTGTAGCCATTTTTCTTGAACCTGGGATACCGTCTAAAACGGGGATGAATATGAGCACAACTTTGACTTCCAAAGTCGGCGCGGCAATCATCATTTTCATTATTATTAACTAGAAATACGTGACTCGCAAAACCTTGCGAAGCTAGGGCTGGGTGGACAGCTGACTTGAAGTGAAGAAATGGGCTAGGGCAGCTAGAAAATATGAATTGCGGTATCGTTCTTCATGATAGTGATTGAGAGGATAATGTGCCCCCGGGAGTGTGCCCTTTGAATAGCCACACCCTTGTGCCAGTAGTTTGAGCACACCAGACTCTGGGAGTAATACACCGTAATTAGCAGCACGCGGGTAGTAATAGATACCACGGACATAGTGAAGTGTTACCCTGCGCAACGGTCTCCCTTTTACCACCAACTATTTCACTTCCAGAAGTGAGCAGCATTATTTTAGATTCTCCTTATAATTTCAATACAATTTCAAGGAAACAGGTAATGAATTAAGGAAACAAGGGGATAGTGTTTTGCTATGACACCAAACTTTAATTACAACTGAAACCAAGAGAGGATCCCTTGATCCTCTCTTACTGAAACTCAGAAAGTACAACATTTGTTATAGTTGCAACTGCTTTATTCGCGTAAACGAACTGTATGTACTAATAACATGCGCTGTGGTTGCGTTCAAGAAGGAAACTTCAGTTGGCAATATGGGAAGTGATGGTTATTAAGTGATGTAATTTTCCCTTTGTTTTGAGTGCAGAGTGAATAGTTGCAAGGCAAGACTGGAGGGAATCGAATGGATAACAAGTTACTATGCTTTAGAAAAAAATTCCCGCCATTCCCCCTTGAGTCTCATCTGCTAACTATCCACGAACGAGGTTGTTTGAATGTACTCCATGGATACAAAATTTTGATATTGACCCAAAAGTACTAAATAAGAAAAGTTATGTCTTTACATTGAAGTGCAATTTTGTTGTCATTTACCTGGCAGGAAAGGTTAGGATGTAAAGATTTTCTTTTCTGTTACATCTATACTGGCAACACTAGCTGAACTGAAATGTAAGAAATAAAATTTGTGGACTTGTGGACTTTTCTTATAGTCAGTTACCTTAACTTGAAAAAATATATAGCGCCTAGAGACTGGCGATGTGCGATGTTATGATGAAGCTGCATTTGTGAAATGTAGGCGGTTGACATTTGTGCAAATTAATAGCGGTGCTGATATTGATGTGTAGCGATTTCAGCAAGTTGTTGTAATCGTTCCTCTTCTCTTAGCCTTCGTTGTAGTTAAGTGCTTTTACCTATCACCTTGAGTCTTTTGAATGACAATGGCTGCAGAACTACATTATCTAAAGAGCGAACTCTAGAGAGTGTCACAAAACTACATCCTGTAACGTCTTTCGGCTTTTCCTTGGTCAATAACCACTGTAGATAATGTTTGTCCTTGCGAAGTGTGAATGGTCTGAATTGCATAGCTTAAACAAAATGGCAGTTGCTGTATTGACAATCGGTGGCCTTCAGTTTCCAGTTCAAATAAGTGTGGTGGTATTGGGACAATATGAGGGTGTGTATGCAGGAGAGGTGGTCCTGTGTAGTGCTGAAAACCCGCCAGCGCTGCAATAGGCAAACACAGGAGAGGGCGCAAAGGAGGGAAGATGAGGACAAGTACAACACAAGATGCACCATTACACAGTCCAACGTCCTGCCAAAGGTTACATGTTAGCATCACAGCTGCTCCTGTTGCGCGAAATATGACAGCGTCAAAAACTTCAGCATCATCTGATGTTGAGGCCTTTGCATTTCTCCCTGAATAAACAGCAGATATGTGAGCAACTGGTGTTGCCAGGTTGCTAAGTTTTTCATAATTGTAGTTTGCTATACTTGCTTTGTTGAAAAACAAGCGAGACACATCTTTGAAGTTGTCCATGATGATGTGCTGTGGTGTTCCTTTGCAAAATTTTTGCCAGTCGCATTGCGTGCTCTGACCATTTCGCATACGCATAAGAAGTTCTCGGAAAACTTCAGGCTGTTTTTCCGAGTATGCCTGCGTCACTTTCTGGAATAATCATCATTCTCATTCATTCACCAGGCTGGAAATATACCATCACATTTCTTTCATAATAGAAAACTAGTTAATGTTAAAAGAGCTGTAACTGTTCACAATGTCATCAAATGAAAATTTTGACTTCTGTTTCTCTTCGCGTAATTCTGTGTTTCTTCGCGGAACCCTAAACGAGACCTTGGCGGCTTAAAATATTGGCGCTTTGTGCGGAACACCCTAAGCGAGACCAAAATCCAAAATTTAAACCTCTAAGCAAGACGACGAGCATCCCCGTTTCATGTGGGAGTCCCCCCCCAGGAATGCTTGCCAGTAGAGCGAAGCCGGTTTTAGTCGTTGTATCTCTGATCTAGGAGTAAGAATGTTTGCCGATGACACTAACACTAATCTTACGTTATCTGCTAAGACGTTAACAGAACTTAAGCTAGCCAGCAAGCCAAACGAGCCAAACGTGCGAGGCATGCGAGCCGAACGTGCGAGCCATGCGAGCCATGCGAGCCAAACATGTGAGGCTTGCGAGGCACGAACAACCCCCAACATAAATGCTAACCATTAAGCTAACCGGGGAGCTACTTAAGCTAACCTGAGTGCTATTTAGGCTAACCGGAATGTTTTTTAGGCTAACCTAATGCACTAGTCAATTGAAACCCCCACCCCCCCGGACCCGGGACAGATAGGGGGATAGTAGGGGCATATAAGCACTTTTGATCAGAGATCTGTCCCCTGGGGGTGGTAGATAAGATGTGTTTTGCTTCTTTACAGTGTCCCCACCTCGGGGAATCAGGGAGATTTGACTGTGCTTGACTCAGGTACTGAAGGTCTTGGCGAAGTTGCCATTTTGCACGTTGTCATTTTCGCGCCATCCACATTGGCTGATTATTAGCGAAATGCTTCGCAAAATTTGGTTTAAAGACAATTCAAAAGAAAGAAGAAAATTCATTCCAGCTCTATGCAAAAAACTCTGCCTACAAACCCATGGTGCAGCCATGGGTACAAAAATGGCAGTCGCCTTTGCGGAGATTTTAAAAACGGAGATTTTAAAACCGCTCATTTGGAAACGATATATAGACGACATATTTTCCCTCTGGACTTTAAGGAGAGGAGATAATGCAGTTCATTGAGCAAACAAACAAACACCACCCCACAATTAAATTTACGGCTGAAATTTCAGAAACAGAAACATTACTGGATACAAACATTTATAAATGTGAAAGATTCAGAAGCAATTCAGTTCTTGATGTGTGTACGCACTTCAAACGTACTGAAACATTTCAATATACGCACTTCTCTTTGTGCCACCCACCAGGGATCAAAAAAGGCTTCATCAAAGGCGAAGCAATGAGACTTCTCAGAACAAACTCTTCTAAAAACATATTTGAAGAGTAAATTCAAAATCCTAAATCACGCCTACAGGAAAGAGGTTGTCCCGAGAACTTAAACTTAAAACAAATCCTGGCATTTAATAGAGCAACAACCATGGATATGGCTCAAAGAAATCTACAAAGACCTTCCCCTCATATGTAAACACTGAGAGGGCGGTCAGTCAAAGATATACCCGTGAGAGCTAAATTATAAAAAAGGCTTAAACACGCGCTAATCCTGGCTGCCCTATAGAGTGGTTCCATTTAAAATGCATGGGGCTTGTGGATGCACCAAGTCGAAAGCGGCTTTACGCTGACTGTGCTGTTTAACATTTTCAAAGCTACCGCTGTTCAGAAATGCTCTGTTGTAATGTGAAATTCACATTCTTGCAAAATTTAATAAACCACAACAAGTTTTGTTAAGATGTATTAAAAGAAAGCTATTGCCTTATTAAATAATATTTTGCTCCTGATTGATCCAGTGTGAACGGTTTCTTTTCTCTTGTTTTGTTTGGTTTGGGCTTTTTTTTAACCCCTTGCCAATTTGTTCCCAGGGGGAGGGGAATTTGATCTCAAGATTTTCCCCAGGGGCTGGGGGTTTTGGTATGATTTGATCAGGGCCTTTGTCAAATCCCCCTACCTGTCCCGGGTCCGGGGGGGTGGGGGTTTCAATTGACTAGTGCATAAGTGCCTCGCACGTATGCCTCGCATTGCTCGCTGGCTCGCAGATTGTCCGGCAAGACCCAGCTCAGTATAAATGTTGCTAAAACAAATTAAACTAATGATTATTGGATCAAGACAAAGACTATCTGCCCAATGTGACGATGTAGAAATCAGAATTGATGACCAAATTATCAAGAGAGTAGATGAGACCAAATCTTTGGGTCTTACCATAGATGCCCAACTCTCTTGGGGTAAACATGTTGAAGAGATTTGCAAGAAAGTCTCTTCAGCTATAAGCGCACTAAAACGTGCGCGGTACTTTATATCCAAAGAAACTGCAATCCAAATTTATAACGCTTTAATTATGCCTCATTTTGATTACTGCAGCCCCGTTTGGGAATCATTTTTGAGTGGTTACTTGAGTGATAAGCTCCAAAAGTTTATACAACCATGCAGCCAGAGTTATAACTAAGTTACCCTTTGATGCGAGCTTAAACCACCTTCTCTCCACCCTCGACTGGGAGAGGCTATCTCTTCGGCGAAAGAAACAAAAACCATTAAGTAAGAGATAAATACCGAGAACGGAGGTATGGATTAATACCGACGTTCGAGGTATTTATCTGACCTATTTCATGAAATTATTCCTTTGTTCAAGGGGACAAACGCCGGCTAATTAGTACCGTCACACTTAGGTGAGAAACGGAGAACAATAGAAGCAACCTGATGTGTGCGTTTCTCGCAGTACTGCTAATGTAAATGAGGGATTTATCTGTATAAATCCCTCGTTTCAGTTAGTTTAATATTCATGAAGTATGTAAGTTAAATAAAGGATGTTGAATAACAAAAGAAAATGTGTGATTCATGAAATAATGATGTATAAAACCATAACAGACCTTGGTCCAGAATATCTACACTGAAGTCTTTTCTCTCAGCGTCACTCTGCTTACAACTTAAGAAACTCCGAGGGAAGCCTGTCCCTGTACAAGCCAAACACCAATTATTTAAAAAGGAAGCTTTTCTTGATCTTACAGTGGGGCCATGTTATGGAATAACCTGCCCAAAAGCTTAAAAAATGCTTCATCCGTTGAGCATTTCAAGCGAAATATCAAGAAGTTAGCTGATGTATCGGACTCCCACACGGCAATCTTGTAAAGAAGTTGTAATTAGTTTTAGTTTTTACAGAGTAACAAAGTAATGCAGTAACAGAATTACAAGGTAACAAGGTAACAAAGTAACAGGGTAACAGAGTAACAAAGTAATAGGGTAACAGAGTAACAAGGTAAGAAGGTAACAAGGTAACAAGGTAACAAGGTAACAGAGTAACAAGGTAACAAGGTAAAAGGGGAAAAGAGTAACAAGGTAACAAGGTAACATGGTTACAAGGTAACAAGGTAACAAGGTAACAGAGTAACAAGGTAACAGAGTAACAAGGTAACAGAGTAACAAGGTAACAAGGTAACAAGGTAACAGAGTAACAAGGTAACAAGGTAACAGAGTAACAAAGTAACAAGGTAACAAGGTAGCAACGTAACAGGGTAACAGAGTAACAAGGTAACAAGGTAACAGGGTAACAGAGTAACAAGGTAACAAGGTAACAGAGTAACAAAGTATCAAGGTAACAGGGTAACAGAGTAACAAGGTAACAAGGTAACAAAGTAACAGGGTAACAGAGTAACAAGGTAACAAGGTAACAAGGTAACAGGGTAACAGAGTAACAAAGTAATAGGGTAACAGAGTAACAAGGTAAGAAGGTAACAGGGTAACAGAGTAACAAGGTAACAAGGTAACAAGGTAACAGAGTAACAAGGTAACAGGGTAACAAGGTAACAAGGTAACAAAGTAACAGGGTAACAGAGTAACAAAGTAATAGGGTAACAGAGTAACAAGGTAAGAAGGTAACAAGGTAACAAGGTAACAAGGTAACAGAGTAACAAGGTAACAAGGTAAAAGGGGAAAAGAGTAACAAGGTAACAAGGTAACATGGTTACAAGGTAACAAGGTAACAAGGTAACAGAGTAACAAGGTAACAGAGTAACAAGGTAACAAGGTAACAGGGTAACAGAGTAACAAGGTAACAAGGTAACAAGGTAACAAGGTAACAGAGTAACAAGGTAACAAGGTAACAAGGTAACAGAGTAACAAGGTAACAAGGTAACAGAGTAACAAGGTAACAAGGTAACAAGGTAACAGAGTAACAAGGTAACAAGGTAACAGAGTAACAAGGTAACAAGGTAGCAACGTAACAGGGTAACAGAGTAACAAGGTAACAAGGTAACATGGTAACAGAGTAACAAGGTAACAGGGTAACAGAGTAACATTGGGGACATAATGATTTCAAAAAGAATTTGGGTACATACTTATCAAAATAAAAAGTGGGTACATACTTATCAAAATAAAAAGTGAGGACATAATAATTACCATATATGAAGTACCTACCCAGGAGAGACTCTGGGATAATGGAATTTCTTATCCCAGAAAACGTCAATCTCGTACCCAGAGCCAGGCAGAGCCAGGCGGTGTGCGTCACGAAATTGGACCAATCAGAATGCGTTATTTGGTCAGTAGTCTTCGCGCCCAAGAACATCAGCCTGGAGAGGTCCGCCTGTCGAAAATTTCATCGTTAACGAAGTCTGTGACATTTTTTCCCGGTTGAAATTCGTTTAAAAGTTAGAGGAGCAAATTGGCTTAATGCTGGCTAGGTTACTTTTTAAGCTGAAGCATTTGTTTGCGTTTGTAGCCATTTCAAAGGTGACGACCTCGCGCCTGCCGCCATGTTGTTTTGGTCGTTGATTTACTGCATTTCTTTAGGCTAAAGCTAATAACTCTTGCTGGGTTTGGCCAATACGTTTGCACGTCAAGCTAGCTTATCCTTTCTACTTTAGAATTTTCGGGGTCTACCCGGGTCTACCCCTTACGGTTTTTCCGTTGGAAGCCGTTGAAGTAATGAAGAATCTATGAAGAGATCGTGTAAACCAAGTAGCTCAACTCCCGGGAAACCGACCGGAAAAGCCTACGGGCAAATGTTATTACTCTCCAAGAAATCCAAGATGGAAATGTAGATCTCTTTCACCCGGAGATAAAAACGCAGGCTAATAATGAGCGAAAGCAATGAAAAATAGACTGCGAGCAGTCGTACTTCAAGTTTTCCTTAGATCACGCGCGCGAAATGACAGTAAAATTATGCAAATTACAAAAATGAGCTCGCGACAGCTCGCGGCCTCACGACACCGCTCGTTAGCTATAGCTAGATCCATTGCGCGCTACAGAGAGAAAGAGACCAATATATAAATAAAAAAGCGTCTATAAGCAGACGTTACGGCACATAATATTAGTATAAGAATAAACATAAAATTCTCGCCTTTGATTGTCTCCGAACCGGGAATAACTCAACAAAATCGCCTTGTGTATCCAACAAGAAGCACCTACGGCTACCACTAGACGGTTAAAATTTGCCAAATTGCTGGCTTTAGAGATAGTTTTTGGAAAAGGAAGCAAAGTTTGAATGCCCAGTTTCAGTGCGACTGTAAGTCGACCTAAGTCCTACGTTCGGGGAGATGTTTACTCGATCGTGACCAGAGGTAATCTCGTACCCCGATCGATTAGACTGCAAGCAGTCCCTTTCTGGTCAGTCGAGATGGTGCGCTCACAGCGCAGCGAGACTGGAGCAAGGAGAAATAAACGAGAAGAGACTTTCCCCTTTTTCACGCCTTTCCCCAAGCTCCCCTCCGGTCGTTTGCTCCAGTTTTCTCGCGCTCGGCTATTTCGCGCAACCTCTCGACTATCCAGAAAGGGACTGCTTGCAGTCTACCGATCGATCTCAGTCGTCGGTTCGGGAATGCCGTGGGAGATCTGGGTACGAGATTAGACCAGAGGCAAATGGGTTGAGAAAAGATAACATCGGCACTACATATTATGACATAATATGCGATTAACACAGTCTATATAGTGTAACATTTTAAGCGACTAACTTTCGTCGCTGTTTTAGTATATAGTAAATATTTATCTGCTTAAAATTTCACAGTATTAATATACCGACGGAAAATAAGCCAGTAGTTATTGGCCTAAAATGTCACACTATGTAAAGAGTAACATTATACCGACGAAAAATAAGCCAGTAGTTACTGGCCTAAAATGTCACACTATGTAAAGAGTAACTATATACCGACGCAAAATAAGCCAGTAGTTACTGGCCTAAAATGTCACACTATGTAATAAGTGGATGCAAAATCGGCCAGTAGTTACTGGCCTAAAATGTTGCAATATGTAATGTAAGCGGATCCAAAATCGGCCGTTAGTTACTGGCCTAAAATGTTTCATTATATAATGAATGCGGTTTCAAAATCGGCCAGTAGTTACTGGCCTAAAATGTTGCAATATGTAATGTTAGCGGATCCAAAATCGGCCGTTAGTTACTGGCCTAAAATGTTTCAGTATATAATGTAAGCGGATACAAAATCGGCCAGTAGTTACTGGCCTAAAATGTTGCTGTATGTAATGTAAGCGGATCCAAAATCGGCCGTTAGATACTGGCCTAAAATGTTTCAGTATATAAAGTAAGCGGTTCCAAAATCGGCCAGTAGTTACTGGCCTAAAATGTTGCAGTATGTAATGTAAGCGGTTCCAAAATCGGCCGTTAGATACTGGCCTAAAATGTTTCAGTATATAATGAATGCGGTTCCAAAATCGGCCAGTAGTTACTGGCCTAAAATGTTGCAATATGTAATGTAAGCGGATCCAAAATCGGCCGTTAGTTACTGGCCTAAAATGTTTCAGTATATAATGTAAGCGGTTCCAAAATCGGCCAGTAGTTACTGGCCTAAAATGTTGCAATATGCACTCATGCCAACTCTCCCGGATTATCCGGGAGTCTCCCGGATACGGAACGAATCTCCCGGTCTCCCGTGCGGGTGACTAAACCTCCCGGATAAAAGCGACTTGGCGTCTTATTTGCATAATAGGCCAGTATTTCAACTCAAATGTTCCATAAATTTAAGAAATATTGTGTCATGGCTGCATTTGCATACCTGCTTTACCCAATCTACCACAAACTTTGACCGAAACCAAAGAAAATACGCTTTTGTCATCATTTTAATATGAACGACTTTCTGATTGGACAAACGTTCAACCAATTAAAGAGCAGAACAGAAAAAAGCTCTAGTGCTGTGCGAATTTTGTGCCAACTTGGGGGGGGGGGTTAGTGCGTCAATTTTGCTTAGGGGGGAGGGTAGGGTAATAAGGGGGGGGGGGGGTGCTCAGAAGAAAAAATCTCCAGATTTCAGATCTTCAGAGGGTGGCATCTCTGAATATGTAATGTAAGCGGATCCAAAATCGGCCGTTAGTTACTGGCCTAAAATGTTTCAGTATATAATGTAAGCGGATACAAAATCGGCCAGTAGTTACTGGCCTAAAATGTTGCAATATGTAATGTAAGCGGATTCAAAATCGGCCGTTAGATACTGGCCTAAAATGTTTCAGTATATAATGTAAGCGGATACAAAATCGGCCAGTAGTTACTGGCCTAAAATGTTGCTGTATGTAATGTAAGCGGATCCAAAATCGGCCGTTAGATACTGGCCTAAAATGTTTCAGTATATAATGTAAGCGGATCCAAAATCGGCCAGTAGTTACTGGCCTAAAATGTCACAGTATATAAAGAGTAACATGATATAGACGGAAAATAAGCCAGTAGTTACTGGCCTAAAATGTCACACTATGTAATAAGTGGATGCAAAATCGGCCAGTAGTTACTGGCCTAAAATGTTGCAGTATGTAATGTAAGCGGATCCAAAATCGGCCAGTAGTTAATGGCCTAAAATGTTGCAGTATGTAATGTAAGCGGATCCAAAATCGGCCAGTAGTTAATGGCCTAAAATGTTGCAGTATGTAATGTAAGCGGATCCAAAATCGGCCGTTAGTTACTGGCCTAAAATGTTGGACTAGGTAATGAAAGCGGTTCCAAAATCGGCCGTTAGATACTGGCCTAAAATGTTGCAGTATACAGTCGAACCTGTATTAAACGGTCACCCTCGGGGAATGGCTAAGTGACCACTTAATACAGGTTGCACAGAATATATCTCTTACTTGGTTAAGAAAGTTCGGCGGTAAAATGGTATGACGAAGGAGAACATGGTATTCAAACAGACTAGTAAAACATTAACGCCACGATTGTGTGAAGCTCAATTGCCTGGCACGCTATTTGTTACCATATTTAAGTGGTTTCCTTTTACAAGGTGACCGTTTAAAACAGGTCAAGACAATAGAAACAGCTCGCTGGGACTTAGTATAGGGTGACCGCGACCGCTTAATAGAGGTGACCGTTTAATACAGGTCAGAATTACAGTAAATAAGAGGAGTAATTTTCGGGACTTTGACAACTGACCGCTAATAGAGGGTGACCGCTTAATACGGTGCCGCTTAATACAGGTTCGACTGTATAATGTAAGCGGTTCCAAAATCGGCCGTTAGACACTGGCCTAAAATGTTGCGGTATGTAATAAGTGTTAATATACAGACGGAAAATAAGCCAGTAGTTACTGGCCTAAGATGTTGCAGTATGTATTAGCAGCGGTTCCAGCCACACTGTACAATTTAAACGAATCAGAATAATCTCGAATTAACACGAAATTGTATTTTCAAGCCACGTTTACGTTGAGGTTTACGTTGTGGTTTCCGTTGTTGACACGGGCAAGCTAGACCATGCCTGATACATGTTCACCGTGTTAGCTACAAGCATTCAACAAGCAAAGATACAAACACAATGCACATATAAACAACTGCTTTATTTTGTTATACAATAAAAATATACTGACTCTTTTCAAAGTAAGGTTTTCAATGTTTTTTTCCCGGGGTATCCAATCGATGGAAATCGATGATTGGAAATTCAATCGATATCAATCGATGAAATTAGTTAATTTGTATCGATACCTACACAAAAACCGTTCATCGATTGCTATCGATTGGTTGAGCAACCTTTAACAGACGTCACGCACGCTACCTGTTCGATCATCCGCCATTTTTAGGAAGCCCTGGGAACGAAATACCAAACACCAAAACTAAAATGTTTCATCGCCTACTACTTTGTTGTAAAAAACTAACGTCTTTTTTATATTTTGCTGCATATTGTATTTAATCTATTAATCTATCAATTGGTATTTATAATCGATATCAATCGCTAACCACGCGACTTTTTCATCAGTAGACCGCTACTATCTTTATTGCGGGCTCAAAGTGCGTTCATGTGAGGTTGAGCAAGATGGCTGACATGGCGGACAACGATTTAGATAAGGCAATTATGAAATATTTAGCGCTGAATCCTGTCGTATTCGTGAACAGTGTAAATTTGTCATCCGCGTAAAATAAAACAGGGAAAAAATTAAGAGTCACGCTTGTAAAGCCTGGTGTGGTTTTCGAGCTATCGCATTGCATAGTATGGTTTCGTGTAATGTGTTGCATTGCCCTCCCTCTTTTAATTCACGAATATGGCTGGATTCAGCAGTAGCCTTCAACAAATCTTTGTCTACCACGTCAGCTATTTTGCTCCACCAAACGTGTACGTACTTTGAGCTCTGAATTTTAAAAGATTGTAGCGGTCTTCAAATGAGCTCCAGTAGAAAAGTCGCGCCAGATTAAATTAAAAAAAACGTCGCAGCAAAGGTAAGAAAGTGTCCGCCACAAGATAAAATAGAACGCGCACTAATAGGCTCTGTACTACGCATTCCTCAATGAAGCCTCCTCGCACAGTTACAGTCGAACCAGGTCAAGCGTACCCCCCTAGATTCTATTAATGAATCTATTATTTGAAAATTGAACCCGTTAGTCGTTTCAAGTATTCAAATCAAAATTAGATTTCTGATTGGATTATACGAACAATACATGAAACCAGAAAACCAGAAAGCCCGCGGGAAAAACCCCTCTTAATATATTCAGAGCGGCAATTCTTGACTTATATAGCAATGGATTTTCCAAAAAGCAGATTTCTCTTGATTTACAGCAGTCAACGCGTACTGTCAGAAAAAAAATTCGCCATTTTAAACCGGGCACGGTGGTCCTGTCGCGTAAGTTTAAACTCACTAATGATCACTAAATGGACATTTCACGTTTGTACACTTGCGGTTTTTTTTCCGTTAGTTATTCAAAAACAAAAATGAAAAAAGACTGGAAGCGTTTTATCATAATAAACGGTTCTCTTTTTGAGGTATATGCAAATTAATTTGGCGAAAAGTATGCGAACTCACAGTGAAAGATGTTCATTTCAGTTGACCTTCGACAATGGCAGCACATGTGTTGCGCTATTCGTCGCGGTATAATGGACAGTCTGGTGAAATAATAATACATACCAAACTTTTTCATGCTACAAGGTGGGTAATGCTAGCTATACATGAAAGATAAATTGGAATTTTTCAACCCGACTCATTTGCAAGCGCTTGACTTTATGCTCTTGCCATGACCAAATTTGCATAACGAATTATATGAATGTGTCAACAACACGCAGGAACAGTTTTAACGAACGAGCTGTTTCAATTATGTACTGTCGTTTGAATTTTACAGGCTATTGCTTTTACTGTTAGCGCGGATCTATGTTATACGAATTTCAATTTGAACATCGATCCGCGCTAACAATGAATAAATGAATGCATTCTTTGAAACGACTAATCGGTTCAATTTTCAAATAATCGATCTATTAATAGAGTCTAGGGGGGTACGCTTGACCTGGTTCGACTGTAACGTTAATTATTTTTAAGGACGGCGCCTAGTTTTGCTACTGCGCATACGTTTGGTGGATCTCGAAATACTCGGGTTTCCTATGTGCGGTACTTGCTAACAAAGGGTATAGATTTAAAACTATACAGAGAACGTAGAATTCAGCAAGTGCTCTAGGTATCCAAACTGGAAATTGGCGGTAACTATGCATTTTCCAGAGATAATAAAGCTACAGTTAATAATGAAATAAAAGCCAGACTTTGTTTTTTGTATTTTAGGGCTTTTTAAGATAAATTTGGCTTCAATTATGCTTAAATGTCTCCCTTTCTTTTTTATTCCAATAGCCCATCCTAATATTTTTTTTTCTCGCGTTGTTATAAACCGGCGCGCAAAAACACTCATGTTTTGTTAGGCACTGTCCTTAGAATCGATGTTTTAAAATCATAAGAGTGAGTAAAAAGTTTAAGATGTAAGTTTTGCAGTGGTCTTCATTTCCTTAAGGTTACCGTATACATTTAGAGGTGTCTCGTGTGCAAGCGATGTATCCACTAGCGCGTCCGGTTTAAGTCCCCATATCAAATTAGAGCATGTAGAGCTTGTTATCCAAGAATTTTAAATAAGATGAATTGTTTAATTATTAATACATCTAAATGCGAGCGCTTTTACTCTGCAGGCTTTAGACTCGTGCATTATGCGTGACAGTTGGCATGTATACATACTGGTTTATGTATACATGTCAACTGTCACGCATAATGCACGAGTCTAAAGCCTGCATGGCATAATGGGGTTGACAGGCCTACGCGACTCTCATGTGCGTGTTTAGCCTAAATAAGAGTTTTGCCCTCACGGGTTATGTCTTCCAAAGAACACCCTTTTCTCTATGGAAAGAGCGGTGCTCCCGGTAAAATTTTCTTTTAGCGCTGGATTTTCTTCTTATTAAATGCCATCTATGATTTGGAGGATTTGCGCGATAGACACTGAACAAAGCCATGTGTTTAACTGTCGCATGTGTTGTAATTGATCTCAAAGGTCATTTTGACCTCTTGTTGTTACGTTTCCGTTTAGCGACTGTCGTTCTTATGCCGTTTGTGGCATTTAGTTTAGGCTTGGTATGGCTCATTTCAGTGCGTCTGGTGACAGTATAGCCTCTCTTTTTATCGTTTTAAGGATAGGATTTGAACCGTGTAATAACTATACATTATCTTGCAGCTTTTGTCAGATTGCCGGTCCCGGCTATTTGCTTTTGTTGCAAGATGCTGTGCTTCTTATCACGGTTATTTGTCCCTTGATCCGTTCTTAAGCATTGTAGCTTCTTTGAAAGCTATGCAATGCGTTAAATTGAGGGCTAAAGGCTGCTTAAGTTACGGCTGTGTGTTTTGTTGTCGCTCCGCTAAGCTCTGTAACTGTGAGGTTTGTGTTGCGGGAGCTTAGTATTTTCCCCCTGTGCCCTGCCATAGTATTTTCCCCCTTATTTTGCGTCGGTATAATGTTACTCTTTACATAGTGTGACAATTTAGGCCAGTAACTACTGGCCGATTTTGGATCCGCTTACATTATATACTGAAACATTTTAGGCCAGTAACTAACGGCCGATTTTGGAACCGCTTTCATTACCTAGTGCAACATTTTAGGCCAGTAACTACTGGCTTATTTTGCGTCGGTATATAGTGTGACATTTTAGGACAATAACTACTGGCTTATTTTGCGTCGGTATATAGTTACTCTTTACATAGTGTGACATTTTAGGCCAGTAACTACTGGCTTATTTTGCGTCGGTATATGTTGTGACATTTTAGGCCAGTAACTACTGGCCGATTTTGCATCCACTTATTACATAGTGTGACATTTTAGGCCAGTAACTACTGGCTTATTTTGCGTCGGTATATAGTTACTCTTTACATAGTGTGACATTTTAGGCCAGTAACTACTGGCCGATTTTGGATCCGCTTACATTATATACTGAAACATTTTAGGCCAGTAACTAACGGCCGATTTTGGAACCGCTTTCATTACCTAGTGCAACATTTTAGGCCAGTAACTACTGGCTTATTTTGCGTCGGTATATAGTGTGACATTTTAGGCCAATAACTACTGGCTTATTTTGCGTCGGTATATAGTTACTCTTTACATAGTGTGACATTTTAGGCCAGTAACTACTGGCTTATTTTGCGTCGGTATATATTGTGACATTTTAGGCCAGTAACTACTGGCTTATTTTGCGTCGGTATATATTGTGACATTTTAGGCCAGTAACTACTGGCTTATTTTGCGTCGGTATATAGTTACTCTTTACATAGTGTGACATTTTAGGCCAGTAACTACTGGCTTATTTTGCGTCGGTATATAGTGTGACATTTTAGGCCAGTAACTACTGGCTTATTTTGCGTCGGTATATAATACAATATACCGACCAAAGTAAGTCGCCTAAAATGTTACACTATGTAGACTGAGATAACAACATATTATGTCGTTGTCGAAACCGCCGATAACATCGGCCTAAGGGAGGTGACGTCATCGGGTTATTCTTCGGAGCAGCCACGAACCGAGATCCGATTATACCGGAAATTGACCTGCATTCACTCTCTTTCAGTAGTAATGGCGGACGACGTCGGGGAAATAAAGACTTCGAACGTTTGTTAGGATTCGTTATGGTAGAATACAGAGTTCTTTCTACTTTCGTTTCTCGGCGTCTGAACACTGACCTCAAGGATTTTACGTTCGATTTGTGGAAGAAACGTGGAACTATGAAAACAGTCAAGATTTGCTCAGGTAACATCGGCCTACGGGAAGTTAACATCGACCTAAAGGAGGTTAACATCGGCCTACGGGAGGTTAACATCGACCTAAGGGAGGTACGTTTTATAGCACCACGTTTGTATCGTATGTGTTAAACTGGCACAATCGTACACATGGAAAGCTTATTTGCAAGCATTAAAACTTACAATCTTGCAGGAGCTTTTCTAATCATTGACCTGAGTGTGATTTCATTAATTTTATTACCAACTCATAACATCCACCTACAGGAGGTTAACATCTACCTAAGGGAGGTACAGTGGCTCACAGTGTACATTTTATAACTTATGTATTATAAAAGTCAATTCATAGGCATAGAAGGTTACTCTCTAGCAGGGAAACTCATCATAAGGAGCTTTTCTATTATTGACTTGAATTTCATAAATATTTTCATTTTTACCAACTCATAACATCCACCTATAGGAGGTAAACATCTACTTAAGGGAGGTTATGGTATTATAATAAGGAAGGATGGACTTGAAGAAAGCTTACGAATCTTAAGGGGCTTTTGCATTTTGTGTACATGCCGTTTTAGAATAAATTTATTTATAAAGAATTATTATTATTATTATTATTATTATTTGAAAAGCCTTATAAGCCTTATAAGCCACTCATAACATGGAATATTTAACAATTATTCACCAAAGTGGAGGTGAATAGTGATGGATATTCGCGGCGAGGTAAATATCCGTCACTTTCACCGACACTGAGGTGAATAATTGTTTTAGTATATACCACACAAGCTGAATAAGAAATGTTATGGGTTAAAATAGAAAAAATGCAGGTGCATTAAAATAGCATAATAGCTGTTATGATGATTAAAGGCAATTGTTTTCTTGTTGTTGTTGTCGTTTTTTCTTGGTTGACCCCATCAACCTGTAATTTCCAGATTAAATTTTGCTAGAAGTGACTGTTTATGACTGTTGAAGTGATAGATCATTTTTGAAAATATAACCCTTAATATGTCAGAATTTATTTTAATTTAATTTGTGATCACTTACAAGAGGTTTGACTGTTTGACTGCTTACTACAGTACATTAACAATATTGGTTTTATTTTATTTTTTTCCAGAATGCAATACTTAAACTGAGCAGACCGCCGAAGAAACTGCTACTTCAAAGACACCTATGACTCATCAATTCCTCAAAAGACATTGTGTACAACAGATGTTGTTGAACTGTTATTGTCAAGCTTGACCTCTCGTCATGTGGCAAAATTATGTAAAATTTGATATTCAAGTTTGTAGGGTTAATTGAAGGAGGATCTCCCATATAATGATGGATTGGATGCAAATGGTCATAATTTTGTTCCTCTCTGGCAGGAAATTGTGTAGATTGGTATATATGTACCACTTAGAGTGCAAAGATACAAAATGACCAACATTTTAAAGTAATGTTTAATTGGAAGAAAGATTCTCAGTCCTTTCTAGAACTTGAGGACGGTGCCTACTATTGTTACTGCGCATACGTTCTGTGCATCTGGAGATACTCGGGTTTCCTATGGGTTGTGCCTACTATTACAGGGATATTTTTGCGCACTTTAAAACTATGCGGAGAAAGCAGAACTTAGCAAGTGATTTTGGTATCCAAAAAGAAAATTGGGGGGAAATCATGCATTTTTCAGAGATAATAAAGCTTCAATTTGGAAAATAGCGCCATACATTGCATTGTATTTTGCTGCTTTTTAGAATAATAAAAAATTGTTGCTTGGTTATCTCTAAAAAATGCGTGGTTACCCCCAATTTCCTTAAATTTGGCTTTCAATACCCGCTACCAAGATCTGCTTTTCCCGCATAGTGATAAACCGTGCAAAAATACTTCGCTATTAGTAGACACCGTCCTTAAGCAGTTGTGAAAAGAAATCCCAAAAAAATAACTGAGGGTCTTTCTTCTACTTAATCTTTCACCTGATATTGAAATGTATCTTTTAAATATCCATATTCAATTACAGTTATGGTTGCTAACCTTTATGGCTATTGAGTCAAAAAGATATGACATAAAGAGCTATTATTTTGTAAGTCAACAAATCTGTACCTCAAGTAAAGGTCAAACTGAAATTGAGCCATGCCATGAACCTTTGAGGGTGCTTTTCAAAAGATCCAAATGACCACCCCTAAATGTTTTCATTTTCATGTTTTAAGCTCATGACGTGTCATTTGTTATCAAGTAAGCTCTATGCTTCTAAATACGGGTGGAACTTTGTCATGAGTTGGAGAACAAGTCAAATTTGAACAAAAAATAAATGCCTTGTCCCCCCCCTACCACATGGCATTTGACCATGTACCATGCCTGGGAAGAAGGGAATTGAATTTGGCTGGGGTAGAGAAATTGAACTGAATTTACACTGTACCTTTGGCATTGGAGAATTTGGACTTTTCTCTTTTTTTTCTTCTGTTTGAATACAATAATTATTGAACAACTGAGACGATATAATATATAATGCTCTTTATTCATAATGATAGTACAAGAGAGTGCATGGTAATAAGTAATACCTGTAAATCGATATTGAGATGCCGAAGCCGGGGGCTTATATGGCACAATTCTTACAGGAGATTGGTCAAAATGGTGCAATTACTTTACAGTTTACAAATAAATAAATAAATAAATAAATAAATAAATAAATAGATAAATATTAATGTTAATAATAGTGGTGATAATAATAATAATAATAATAATAATAATAATAATAATAATAATAATAACTTAAATGAAAAAAAAATTAAATAAATAACAAATAAAATATTAAATTAAGCTAAGCCGTGCATCAAGTGTTCAAAAGGACATGAATTCACAATTTGATTGGAAGTAATCTTTAATTTTTTTTCTACAATTCGAGATAGTAAGCGAATTACCTAAATCAAGAGGGTTGTCATTCCAAATTTGAGGGCCTTGTGCATGAAGTGCAAAAGCCCCTTAAAATTCATAAGCTTTCTTCAAGTCAATTTCTTCCCTATTATAATAGATACTTGCATGGTGCTATAAACATCATGACCTCCCTCAGGTAGATGTTTACCTCCTGTATACGTAGGTGGAATTGTTATCACTTGGTAAAAATAAAATGAAATTCAAGTCAATGATAAAAAAGCTCCTTATGATCCCAAGTTTCCCTGCTGAAGAGTGAGCTTCTATGCGTATGAATTGAGTACACAATGTCTTTTGTGGAATTAATGAGTCATAGGTGTCTTTGAAGTAGCTGTTTCTTCAGCGGTCTGTGCAGTTTAAGTATTGCATTCTGAAAAGAAATAAAATAAAACCAATGTTGTTAATGTACTGTAGTAAGCAATGAGAGAGTAATGTACAATCGTCTTTTAAGGTTTCTTAATAATCATAACATTCTCTCTGACAATCAGTATGGTTTTCGCAAGCATCACTCCACGGCTAGCGCTTATGCTCTTACTTGTTTATATGACAAAATCTCTTCCGCCATTGACAATAAGGAATGCACAGTTGGTATTTTTATAGACTTGTCCAAGGCCTTTGACATCGTTGATCATAACATATTGATTCAAAATTGGAGCATTATGGTGTTCGTGGCACTTCACTTAGAGGGTTCGAAAGCTATCTAAGCAATAGACAACAATATGTGGAATTTAATGGTGTCAGTTTGGAGTCTTGCGAAATTAAGTGCGGGGTGTCTCAGGCTTCTATACTAGGTCCCCTACTCTTTCTGCTCTACATAAATGATCTGTGTTACGTGTCAAAGGTCGTGGATTTTATTCTTTTTGCAGATGATACAAACATATTTTTCTCCCACAAAGATTTTAACTTGCTTCCTGGAATCTTGAATTCTGAAATGCTTAAACTAAGTCAATGGTGTCGAGCAAACAAGCTGTCCATTAACTTTAAAAAATCAAATTTTATGGTTGTTAGACCACCCCAAAGGAGGAAAACACTTGATATATCTATTCAAATTGACAACAATGCAATTGAACGTGTGAAAGAGACAGTATTTTTAGGTGTTATCCTCGATGAGCATTTGTCATGGAAGCCTCACATTCTTAGTGTTTCTAGAAAAATATCAAAATCAATAGGTATTATTTATAAGTCTAGTTTTTGCCTTCCCAAAACCTCCTTACGCTCCTTGTACTATAGTCTAGTTTACCATTACTTAATTTATTGTGTTTCTGTGTGGAGATGGACATATCAGTCTAATTTAAATCGGATTATTGTTCTGCAAAAGAAGATAATCAGAATAATATCTAAAGTTTCTTTTGATGCTCATACTGGTGTTCTTTTTAAAGAACAGGAGATTTTAAAATTCTCTGACATTTTTTATACCAAATAGGTAAATTTATGTATCTTTTTAAAAGAAGCTTACTTCCAAATTATTTTCGCGATATGTTTACTCTTGCAAGCCAGATACATTCTTATAATACAAGAAATTCCAACCTTTTCTATATACCTTATTGTCGAACTAATCTTCGAAAATTCTCAATTCGCTTTCAAGGTCCTACGCTTTTCAACTCGCTTAGTCGTGAAATTCAAAACAGTGAAAGTATCAGTTTGGCAAAAGACTTAGAAAATTCCCTCTTTCTAAGTTAAATTGACTCTTTATTGAGCTACACACCTTTTTCTTTTCTTTTTTTTTTCTTCTTTTAAAAAAAAAAATAATTGGAATTTTCATTCAGTACCATTAACTTCTATGATTTATCCTATAGTTCCAGGACGCCTATAGTTAATAAGCCCCAGGCTTCTATATAGGCTTCCTAGCCTTTAACACATTTCATCTTGTAAATAGTTTAGTAGGAATATTGTGTATCATCTTTAATGTATTTATGTTGTATTTTTTGGTTAATGGCAAATAAAAAATGAAGCAGTCAAACAGCCAAACCTCTTGTAAGTCAGATCACAAATTAAATTAAAATAAATTCTGACATATTAAGGGTTATATTTTTTAAAAATGATCTATCATTTCTACAGTCATAAACAGTCACTTCTAGCAAAATTTGATGTGGAAATTACAGGTTGATGGGGTCAACCAAGAAAAAAATGACAACAAGAGAACAGTTGCATTTTACTGTATTCCATGTTATGAGTGTAAATAAACAAATGAGAAAACTCTCATTTATCTCATTCTAGTGAGATTAAAAGGCTTTTCAAATAATAATAATAATAATAATAATAATAATAATAATAATAATAATAATAATAATTATTATTATTATTATTATTATTATTATTATTATTATTTATAAATAAATTTATTCTAAAATGGCATGTACACGAAATGCAAAAGCCCCTTAAGATTCGTAAGCTTTCTTTAAGTCCATCCTTCCTTATTATAATACCATAACCTCCCTTAGGTAGATGTTTACCTCCTATAGGCGGATGTTATGAGTTAGTAAAAATGAAAATTATGAAATTCAAGTCAATGATGGAAAAGCTCCTTATGATCCCAAGTTTCCCTGCTAGAGAGTAAGCTTCTATGCCTATGAATTGACTTTTATAATACATAAGCTATAAAATGTACACTGTGAGCCACTGTACCTCCCTTAGGTAGATGTTAACCTCCTGTAGGTGGATGTTATGAGTTGGCAATAAATGAAACGACACTCAGGTCAATGATTAGAAAAGCTCCTGCAAGATTGTAAGTTTTAATGCTTGCAAATAAGCTTTCCATGTGTACGATTGTGCCAGTATAACACATACGATACAAACGTGGTGCTATAAAACGTACCTCCCTTAGGTCGATGTTAACCTCCCGTAGGCCGATGTTAACCTCCTTTAGGTCGATGTTAACCTCCCGTAGGCCGATGTTACCTGAGCAAATCTTGACTGTTTTCATAGTTCCACGTTTCTTCCACAAATCGAACGTAAAATCCTTGAGGTCAGTGTTCAGACGCCGAGAAACGAAAGTAGAAAGAACTCTGTATTCTACCATAACGAATCCTGACAAACGTTCGAAGTCTTTATTTCCCCGACGTCGTCCGCCATTACTACTGAAAGAGAGTGAATGCAGGTCAATTTCCGGTATAATCGGATCTCGGTTCGTGGCTGCTCCGAAGAATAACTCGATGACGTCACCTCCCTTAGGCCGATGTTATCTTTTCTCAACCCAGGAGGTTAACATCTACCTAAGGGAGGTACAGTGGCTCACAGTGTACATTTTATAACTTATGTATTATAAAAGTCAATTCATAGGCATAGAAGGTTACTCTCTAGCAGGGAAACTCATCATAAGGATCTTTTCTATTATTGACTTGAATTTCATAAATATTTTCATTTTTACCAACTCATAACATCCACCTATAGGAGGTAAACATCTACTTAAGGGAGGTTATGGTATTATAATAAGGAAGGATGGACTTGAAGAAAGCTTACGAATCTTAATAGGCTTTTGCATTTCGTGTACATGCTGTTTTAGAATAAATTTATTTATAAAGAATTATTATTATTATTATTATTATTATTATTATTATTATTATTATTATTTGAAAAGCCTTTTAATCTCACTAGAATGAGATAAATGAGAGTTTTCTCATTTTTTTATTTACACTCATAACATGGAATACAGTGAAATGCAATATTGTTCTCTTGTTGTTGTTGTCATTTTTTTCTTGGTTGACCCCATCAACCTGTAATTTTCACATTAAATTTTGCTAGAGGTGACTGTTTATGACTGTAGAAATGATAGATCATTTTTAAAAAATATAACCCTTAATATGTCAGAATTTATTTTAATTTAATTTGTGATCTGACTTACAAGAGGTTTGACTGTTTGACTGCTTCATTTTTTATTTGCCATTAACCAAAAAATACAACATAAATACATTAAAGATGATACACAATATTCCTACTAAACTATTTACAAGATGAAATGTGTTAAAGGCTAGGAAGCCTATATAGAAGCCTGGGGCTTATTAACTATAGGCGTCCTGGAACTATAGGATAAACCATAGAAGTTAATGGTACTGAATGAAAATTCCAATTAATTTTTTTTAAAAGGAGAAAAAAAAAAAAAAGAAAAAGAAAAAGGTGTGTAGCTCAACAAAGAGTCAATTTAACTTAGAAAGAAGGAATTTTCTAAGTCTTTCGCCCAACTGGTACTTTCACTGTTTTGAATTTCACGACTAAGCGAGTTGAAAAGCGTAGGACCTTGAAACCGAACTGAGAATTTTTGAAGATTAGTTCGACAATAAGGTATATAGAAAAGGTTGGAATTTCTTGTATTATAAGAATGTATCTGGCTTGCAAGAGTAAACATATCACGAAAATAATTTGGAAGTAAGCTTCTTTTAAAAAGATACATAAATTTACCTATTTGGTATAAATAAATGTCAGAGAATTTTAAAATCTCCTGTTCTTTAAAAAGAACACCAGTATGAGCATCAAAAGAAACTTTAGATATTATTCTGATTATCTTCTTTTGCAGAACAATAATCTGATTTAAATTAGACTGATATGTCGATCCCCACACAGAAACACAATAAATTAAGTAATGGTAAACTAGACTATAGTACAAGGAGCGTAAGGAGGTTTTGGGAAGGCAAAAACTAGACTTATAAATAATACCTATTGATTTTGATATTTTTCTAGAAACACTAAGAATGTGAGGCTTCCATGACAAATGCTCATCGAGGATAACACCTAAAAATACTGTCTCTTTCACACGTTCAATTGCATTGTTGTCAATTTGAATAGATATATCAAGTGTTTTCCTCCTTTGGGGTGGTCTAACAACCATAAAATTTGATTTTTTAAAGTTAATGGACAGCTTGTTTGCTCGACACCATTGAGTTAATTTAAGCATTTCAGAATTCAAGATTCCAGGAAGCAAGTTAAAATCTTTGTGGGAGAAAAATATGTTTGTATCATCTGCAAAAAGAATAAAATCCACGACCTTTGACACGTTACACAGATCATTTATATAGAGTAGAAAGAGTAGGGGACCTAGTATAGAACCCTGAGGCACCCCGCACTTAATTTCGCAAGACTCCAAACTGACACCATTAAATTCCACATATTGTTGTCTATTGCGTAGATAGCTTTCGAACCCTCTAAATGAAGTGCCACGAACACTATAATGCTCTAATTTTGAAATCAAAATGTTATGATCAACGGTGTCAAAGGCCTTGGACAAGTCTATAAAAATACCAACTGTGCATTCCTTATTGTCAATGGCGGAAGAGATTTTGTCATATAAACAAGTAAGAGCATAAGCGCTAGCCGTGGAGTGATGCTTGCGAAAACCATACTGATTGTCAGAGAGAATGTTATGATTATTAAGAAACCTTAAAAGACGATTGTACATTACTCTCTCATTGCTTACTACAGTACATTAACAACATTGGTTTTATTTTATTTCTTTTCAGAATGCAATACTTAAACTGCACAGACCGCTGAAGAAACAGCTACTTCAAAGACACCTATGACTCATTAATTCCACAAAAGACATTGTGTACTCAATTCATACGCATAGAAGCTCACTCTTCAGCAGGGAAACTTGGGATCATAAGGAGCTTTTTTATCATTGACTTGAATTTCATTTTATTTTTACCAAGTGATAACAATTCCACCTACGTATACAGGAGGTAAACATCTACCTGAGGGAGGTCATGATGTTTATAGCACCATGCAAGTATGTATAATAGGGAAGAATTGACTTGAAGAAAGCTTATGAATTTTAAGGGGCTTTTGCACTTCATGCACAAGGCCCTCAAATTTGGAATGACAACCCTCTTGATTTAGGTAATTCGCTTACTATCTCGAATTGTAGACAAAAACTTAAAGATTACTTCCAATCAAATTGTGAATTCATGTCCTTTTGAACTCTCTATACACGGCTTAGCTTAATTTAATATTTTATTTGTTATTTATTTAATTTTTTTTCATTTAAGTTATTATTATTATTATTATTATTATTATCACCTTTATTATTAACATTAATATTTATCTATTTATTTATTCATTTATTTATTTATTTATTTATTTGTAAACTGTAAAGTAATTGCACCATTTTGACCAATCTCCTGTATGAATTGTGCCATATAAGCCCCCGGCTTCGGCATCCCAATATCGATTTACAGGTATTACTTATAACCATGCACTCTCTTGTACTATCATTATGAATAAAGAGCATTATATATTATATTGTTTCAGTTGTTCAATAATTATTGTATTCAAACAGAAGAAAAAAAAAAGACAAAAGTCCAAATTCTCCAATGCCAAAGGTACAGTGTAAATTCAGTTCAATTTCTCTACCCCAGCCAAATTCAATTCTCTTCTTCCCAGGCATGGTACGTGGTCAAATGCCATGTGGGAGGGGGGGGGGGGGGGGAGACAAGGCATTTATGTTTTGTTCAAATTTGACTTGTTCTCCAACTCATGACAAAGTTCCACCCGTATTTAGAAGCATAGAGCTTACTTGATAACAAATGACACGTCATGAGCTGAAAACATGAAAATGAAAACATTTAGGGGTGGTCATTTGGATCTTTTGAAAAGCACACTCAAAGGTTCATGGCATGGCTCAATTTCATTTTGACCTTTACTTGAGATACAGATTTGTTGACTTACAAAATAATAGCTCTTTATGTCATATCTTTTTGACTCAATAGCCATAAAGGTTAGCAACCATAACTGTAATTGAATATGGATATTTGAAAGATACATTTCAATATCAGGTGAAAGATTAAGTAGAAGAAAGAGCCTCAGTTATTTTTTTGGGATTTCTTTTCACTACTGCTTAAGGACAGTGCCTACTAATAGCGAAGTATTTTTGCACGGTTTATCACTATGCGGGAAAAGCAGATCTTGGTAGCAGGTATTGAAAGCCAAATTTAAGGAAATTGGGGGTAACCACGCATTTTTTAGAGATAACCAAGCAACAATTTTTTATTATTCTAAAAAGCAGCAAAATACAAAGCAATGTATGGCGCTTTTTTCCAAATTGAAGCTTTATTATCTCTGAAAAATGCATGATTTCCCCCCAATTTTCTTTTTGGATACCAAAATCACTTGCTAAGTTCTGCTTTCTCCGCATAGTTTTAAAGTGCGCAAAAATATCCCTGTAATAGTAGGCACCACCCATAGGAAACCTGAGTATCTCCAGATGCACAGAACGTATGCGCAGTAACAATAGTAGGCACCGTCCTTAAGTTCTAGAAAGGACTGAGAATCTTTCTTCCAATTAAACATTACTTAAAAATGTTGGTCATTTTGTATCTTTGCACTCTAAGTGGTACATATATACCAATCTACACAATTTCCTGCCAGAGAGGAACAAAATTATGACCATTTGCATCCAATCCATCATTATATGGGAGATCCTCTGTCAATTAACCCTACAAACTTGAATATCAAATTTTACATAATTTTGCCACATGACGAGAGGTCAAGCGTGACAATAACAGTTCAACAACATCTGTTGTACACAAAGTCTTTTGAGGAATTGATGAGTCATAGGTGTCTTTGAAGTAGCAGTTTCTTCAGCGGTCTGCACAGTTTAAGTATTGCATCCTGAAAAGAAATAAAATAAAACGAATATTGTTAATGTACTGTAGTAAGCAGTCAAACAGTCAAACCTCTTGTAAGTGATCACAAATTAAATTAAAATAAATTCTGACATATTAAGGGTTATATTTTTAAAAATGATCTATCATTTCAACAGTCATAAACAGTCACTTCTAGCAAAATTTAATGTGGAAATTACAGGTTGATGGGGTCAACCAAGAAAAAACGACAACAACAACAAGAAAACAATTGCCTTTAATCATCATAACAGTTATTATGCTATTTTAATGCACCTGCATTTTTTCTATTTAAACCCATAACACCTCTCACAGCAAATCTTTATGGCTGTAAAATTGTTTCATTAGATGAATATAAATGGCCCAGCATAGGTCAGTGTGTTGCCAAAAAATAATATTGATAATAATATATTTTAGTATATACCACACAAGTGAATAGTGCTTGTAGCGCACGCTGATTGGCTAGCTCGGAGGTGATTAGCCAAGTACTATTCACCTCCGAGCAACCGAAGAGAAACAAGATGGCTTCCCGTTTCGCCACGGTCACTTAAGAGGAAAATATTTCTTTAAAAAAGACGGCTATTACAAAAAATACAAAAATGGCAACAAATTTTGGTTTGACGACATTACATGGTAAGTTATTAAATCTTTCAAACCTCATATTCCTAGGCGAAAAATAAAAATACCATCCATTTTTTACGAAACTGTCGAGCACTATAATTACAATGTAAACAAAGAAACATCTAATGTTTTGCAGTGTGGTTTCAACAATAGGACAAATTTCACACAACAATCGAAAAAAATACACGTGAGCAACTAAGCAAGTGCCTCCAGAAGTTTTAGTTGTCTGCAAGAAAGAGAGACGGAACTTGCTACAATAAGAAATCGATTACCGCGCTGCGCGCAAGATTTTAAAATTTCCCGCCATTTGTCGGTATATTGTCAAAATTAAAGTAATTTTTGGTCCACTTCTTATTCAGCTTGTGTGGTATATACTAAAACAATTATTCACCTCAGTGTCGGTGAAAGTGACGGATATTGACCTCGCCGCTTCGCGGCTCGGTAAATATCCATCACTATTCACCTCCACTTTGGTGAATAATTGTTAAATATTCCATGTTATGAGTGTAAATAAAAAATGAGAAAACTCTCATTAATCTCATTCTAGTGAGATTAAAAGGCTTTTCAAATAATAATAATAATAATAATAATAATAATAATAATAATAATAATTCTTTATAAATAAATTTATTCTAAAAGGGCATGTACACGAAATGCAAAAGCCCCTTAAGATTCGTAAGCTTTCTTCAAGTCCATCCTTCCTTATTATAATACCATAACCTCCCTTAGGTAGATCTTTACCTCCTATAGGCGGATGTTATGAGTTGGTAAAAATGAAAATATTTAATATGAAATTCAAGTCAATGATAGAAAAGCTCCTTATGATGAGTTTCCCTGCTAGAGAGTAAGCTTCTATGCCTATGAATTGACTTTTATGATACATAAGTTATAAAATATACACTGTAAGCCACTATACCTCCCTTAGGTAGATGTTAACCTCCTGTAGGTGGATGTTATGAGTTGGTAATAAAATTAATGAAATCACACTCAGGTCAATGATTAGAAAAGCTCCTGCAAGATTGTAAGTTTTAATGCTTGCAAATAAGCTTTCCATGTGTACGATTGTGCCAGTATAACACATACGATACAAACGTGGTGCTATAAAACGTACCTCCCTTAGGTCGATGTTAACCTCCCGTAGGCCGATGTTAACCTCCTTTAGGTCGATGTTAACCTCCCGTAGGCCGATGTTACCTGAGCAAATCTTGACTGTTTTCATAGTTCCACGTTTCTTCCACAAATCGAACGTAAAATCCTTGAGGTCAGTGTTCAGACGCCGAGAAACGAAAGTAGAAAGAACTCTGTATTCTACCATAACGAATCCTAACAAACGTTCGAAGTCTTTATTTCCCCGACGTCGTCCGCCATTACTACTGAAAGAGAGTGAATGCAGGTCAATTTCCGGTATAATCGGATCTCGGTTCGTGGCTGCTCCGAAGAATAACCCATGACGTCACCTCCCTTAGGCCGATGTTATCTTTTCTCAACCGACCCAGAGCCTTCGTGTTCTTGGTGCTGACCAAAAGAAAAGCGGGCTCTGGGGACGAGATTGAGAAAACGTGGGATTCCGGTCTTTGTGCGCATGCTTAAGATTAAAGCGGAAGTCAAATGCCCCGCTGACCAAAAAGCCTGAGGACTCTGCGTACGAGACTTGCTTGTGGCTCGAGCAAAGACCTTGTTCCAAGGCGGTTTCGCCTTTTTATACAGCTACAAAATCCTGTAGCACTGGAGTTGATTTAAGCCTGACCCTCATCCTGTTTTGAGTATTGTGTTAAAAAATGAAGGAGAAAGACAAAACGGGCACAACTTTGAATCAGGTAAGCTAATGGCGCGTGTAGTTCTTTGATCAGCATCCAATAACCTTGTTCTGTTTCAGTATTTTGCTGCACAGTGCGAGCGAAATGTGTGCTATATTTGCTGTCGAAGTAACCAAACTAGTTTTTGTTGTTTCTATAAACTTCGCTCGGAGTCCTATTTTGTTATTTCTTCACAAACCATTGTCGTGTCACGCACAATTCGTATAGAATCGGCGTCGCTTTGATTTGAACTTGCTTGCTTCCCTCCTCGAGTCGTGTCGTGATACCCGGGGTAGTCAATCGATAAAAATTGATATCGGAAGATCATTCGATAAATCGATATCTATCGATAAATTGAACTTAAACGATATCGATTTTATCGGTCAATCGATAAAATTCGATACTCACACGCCGACGAAGTGTTAATGTTATCGATTTTATTGGATTCATCGATCGTTATTGAATCGATAAAAATTATCCTGTTTCCGTTGAGGGAGCGTTTGATTGTGACTCTTTAAATGTAGATTTCAAAGGCGGCAATGAAATGATTTGTTGACAAACACTGTACAAGAGACCAAAGAGACTGCATTATGATTTTCTTCCTGATGTTATTGTTCGATTAACCGGGTTTACAAACGTAAATTATTTTTCCTTTTCCGGGTTCTCGGCTTCAAGATTGTTGTCTAAATTTTTTCTTGTCCTTTGTTCCGTTGGTTTTGAAACCACGTTTAACCTAAGAAATATGGGGAACAAGAAGAATTTAGATTACGAACACGAGGGCGTCTAGATGATTTGTTTATATCTTTACTCAAAAAATCACGAAAATCTTTCCCTTTAAAGACTGGGTGAAAAAGCAACGAGCGTGCGATTGTGTTACATCAGCAAATAAATAAAACAGTGGAATAATCAACCAGGGATCTATATCGGATTTCATTCAAATACAACACACACTGAGTAATACTAAAAGTTTGTAGAAAAGATGAAGCAATTTATATAGTTTTACGAACAGGGAAGTTGTTATAAGTGTCTCTGCGAGTTCTTTAATATCTTTAGGTGTTGCCGTTTCGAAAATTGGAACGATAATTCAGTTTCGATAAAATCGATAGCCCTGATTAAAAAATCGATAAGCATCGATTACTCACAACGAAATATTTTATCGATTTTTATCGAATTTCGAAAAAATTAATCGATTTTTATCGATTGTTATCGAATGCTATCGATTATCGATATTATCGATTGACTACCCCAGGCGTGATAGCGTGGTAAAGATACGCTGCCTTGTTAAAGTGCTACTACGATCAAATTTTCGAATACCTTTTATTTGCGGTTGATTGGTAGTTTATGTCCTAAAGTACATGATCTCCAAGTTATATCCTCATAAGATGAAGGAAAGTGCGATTTTTTTGCGCTAAAAACTCCACGAATTTTCATCCGCCATTGAACCGCCATGTTCCTGCGGCCTGGTTACCAAAGGCAGATGGTGTCCAATGACAACAGAGGCCGGGTCACCCGGGAAAAACAAGTGACGTCAGACTCTCAACTCGAAGCCCAGGCGAGCCCTACGAGGCTAACTCCTCATACGGTTTCGAACACGTTTTCGAAAAATGTTTCGTTCTTTCAATGGTGGGAAGTCGCTGTGTTGTTCAGTGGTATAACAACTGCTCTAATCGAGCGGCAGGAATTGCGCTGCATGCGAGTCCGGCCGACAGAACGAGAGATGTGTGGGTCCAGTTTGTTGTCTTGCACGTTTTGCTATTTTCTCGGTTTAGTTCGAGGGACACTTGGGCATTCCACCCAAGTCAGTGAACACAAATTAAACCTGATCTTTTGAAAAGGGTAAGCGATCAGGAGATCGTGTACCTGAAAAAAATCTCCGAAGGGGAAGGAGCGGCTAAAGGTAAGCTTATGTAAAGTGGGCGAAATGTGTGAATATTGTTTTTTATCTTTGGTGATTCCTCGATACCTTGTTCAGCACCCATACAAATAGCAGTCACAAATTTTTATAGACATTTTATATTGCGTTTCTAAAGTACTAAACTTTGATTGAACGAGTAAATAATGTAAGTGTAACTAGCTCCCGGAACTAGCTTTTCCCTCCGAAGCATTTCCAAAACATCTCAGTGCGATAAGAGTAAGCTTGTGTTTACTTTGCTTGTGCAAAAGCTTGTGGCAAAAACTGTGCAACAAACGCGAAGAAAACCACTTTAATTATCCATTTTCACTCAGCTTTCGATAAGGTGGTCTTTGGCGTTTACAAAAGGGTTCCTTCTTTCTTTTAAGTGGTTTTCTTGAAGAAATAGTTTGAATTTTTGGTTTAAGAAAGGTTTTAAGAAAACCTCACATTCAGTTGTTTCTTATCAATTAGATTCAATTGGTAATGTATTTTAAATTTTGATTTATTTTTCAGACGCTGAGTTGCAACAACGTCAAAACCCAGCTCTTACTATTAAATACAGGCCAAAACAAGCCTTGCAGAGCACAACACGTGAAAAGTGTGGACAGCCAAGAAAAGGCCAGTGCTCCTCCGTAAACTAGCAGTTGAAGAGCGCTGACCTTTCTCAAGGGCTTTTCTTGATCTTTTGTCATCAACCACCAGTTGACAAATAGAATCAATAAAAGAACTGTTTTCTCTTCATTCATCATGCCTCCTCTTTGTAACTCTTTCCATTACATAGGCTTCTGTTTTAGGGAATGGTCAGAAATTAGTGGGGGGGGGGGGGGCGGGGAGTGAGGTGGAGATTTTAAATTGAGCAATGAAAATGATGTGACCCTCCATAGCGATGCAAATGAAATTTCATGACCCTCCCCCTGAACAGGTAATACAATGTCGCTCAAATACCAGAAAAAGAAAACAAGAATGGAGGCAAACTGTAAGTTACTTACTGGAACCATTTTGCCCCAACATAATTCAAATCATCTATAGAGCCCATTGGCATCATACAACTCCATTATGCTACACATTTCCTTTACATTAATATTTTAATACTTAATACTTGTCTTGCTTTTGTTAAATAATGACTTAAATTAACAAATTTTATTTTGTCTTTTGTATATAACTCGCTCTCCCGGTCATACTATAAATTATGATTGCAAGAGCATAAATTTATGTGACCCTCTGTTTTCACTGCTTATTCTTTCATGACACTCCACCTCCCCCCCTCCCCACCCCCTGCTCCCTGCTAATAGGGAGCTGAAGCACAGACATTCCTGAGCCATGTATAGCAACCAGAACTCAAATGCTTTCTCTTTTGGCGTGGTTTTAAATAAATACTAATTTGAATATAAACAGTATTAATATGGTAGCCACTTTGGAATAAGGTTTATGGTTCATTGTCTGCAGTACATTAATAATTTTATTTTTATGTTCATTTGAAAAAGAGTGCCAGAATCTTGTTTCACCAATAAATTTGTTGTTGTACAAATGAAATTGAATCTACATTTTCTAAGAATAAACACTGATCAAGAAGAACAACCTTGAGAAAAAAATCAAAGGTGGCTTACAACAGTCTCAACTTTACTTCATTTTGGTAGCATGCATTTGCCCATCTCTCACTGCACCAAAAGTGAAAGTAACAAGAACTGTTACCACAGCAACAGTGTATCAAACTCATCAACACTTGCTTGGGGGTTTGCCCTTAGACATGTAGGACAAAGGATGTTTGTTGTTAGGTTAATTTGACCCTTCATTAGAATAAGCAAAAAAATTTCAATTAATACCTGAATCACAAACTTTAACTCCCAAGAATATTGTTTTCAATGTATATTTGCAAAATTCCTACTTTTCCTCCCCTCAT
Organism: Pavona decussata; assembly: GCF_977016875.1. NCBI lineage: Eukaryota > Metazoa > Cnidaria > Anthozoa > Scleractinia > Agariciidae > Pavona > Pavona decussata. The sequence continues at coordinate 1,593,665 of NW_028145474.1, read as the reverse complement.
TTGCCTAGGTGGATGCTTGTTACCAGAAAGCATGCCTTAATAAATTTTCATTTATAAAGCTAGTCATTTCTTCAGTGCATTAAGGCATCCAGTGCAGTGGTGTTTAACCTGATGTGAGCCACCTTAAAAAAAATATATGTACACAGAAAAGACTGTTAATACTATAATTTACATTGTTCATGATAGTGCAAGGGAAGAAAACAAATCATTGCAAATTGTTGTTGCCTTGCAAATTTATTTGTTTATTGATTACTGTACTTATTCAAATCTGGATACAATGATGTCCATGCAGCACCAGCACTCTCCAGGCTTGGTAAGTCGCTCAAGGGAGCAATTTGAACATTTGCACCTGAGAAAATATTGAACCATGAGAGGTTTATTCAGTGAAATGAAAGGCGGAAAACAGGAAAACTACACAATCACTCCACAGACAAACCTCTCGACCCAAGAACGGGTGGGTAGGGAGGGTAAAAAAAAAGATTAACTTCACAATCACAAGTATAAGAATTAACTAGCTTTACACAGAGCGAATCACTCGAAAATAATTGTCTCGACCACGTGCGTGGCGGTATATATAGAGCTACATTAATAATTAACTAAAATAAGATCTGTTGCGACACGTAATTGCTAAAGGTTGCGCGCGTCGAATTAAACATTTTAAGCGAAGCTCAAAATCAACCAATTCTCCTTCCTAATATTATAATAATATCAACTCAAAGAACAAACACGTTTCTTTAGGTTTGGCACCATGAGAGGTTTATTCAGTGAAATGAAAGGCGGAAAACAGGAAAACTACACAATCACTCCACAGACAAACCTCTCGACCGCCAAAACCGCCAAACCAAAAGGAAAGCAGTTGTTCGAACGAATTAGGAATTAAGTGCCTCCGGAAGTGCACCAACCATCCCCCGTGCGACGCGAAGCTTAGCATCTTCGGAAAATTCAAGGTAACATTTATATGCGTCTGACGCCCAGTCTCCATAAATTTGAATCAGTTCACCCGGGACCCCTGTGTGAAAGGCCCATGTAGCTCCCCCTCGACGAAAGGAGTGTCCCCTAAAACGAGAAGGGTTATGAACACCTAGGCGGGCCAGCCGGCTACGAAAAACCGAAACAAATTGCGTTTTAGTGATGACAAAGTACGAACCTGCACGGAAATCCGTGAAAAAGGCGGGCGCCGAAGCGGGCGCAGGCAAGCAAGAACACATGCGAAGATATGCACGAACCGGGCACAAATTAGGGTCTGGAGTATACAATAATGGAAGTTTCAGCAACTTGGAACCTGTCTGATTTGTTTTAGACCATTTAAAGGAAATCGACAATCCAAAACTAGTAACAACTATGTCTCCCCTGCAAAGTTGTTTAGAGGGATCAAAGGAACTGACAGATGCTGGCGCCAAATTAGAAATTCGCGCGAAAAGAAAAAAGGCGAAGAGAAACGCGCAGGAAAAAACTAAATCATGAGGAGAGGTACTAGCACACTGGATTAACTCTCGCAGCAACTCCGGCGTGACAGGCGGAGCACGCGAAGGAGCATGTTTGAGGATACGATCGAGTCCTCGTAAAGTTAATTTTAACTCTGGCGTCTCATAAAAGGGGAATTCGAACCCCGTGAAAACATGAAGAAGCTTGACCCCGCTAAGATAATTACGAATGGACTGGGGAGTCATGGAACGGCTAAGAAACTGACAGTACAAACATATGGTATCGAGAGTTGCCGGGAGAGGCTCAAGATCGAAGGAAAAACAGAAGTAGAGATAAGCCCTCCACTGAGTCTTGTGGTTCTTATGCGTGCCGTCCGCATACGCCGCTCGTCGCGTCTTCTTAAGATCTCTCTGTAGCTTTGTTAATAATGAATCTAGAAAAACAAAAGGCAAGAAAACAAAATATTATGAAGTGAAAGGAGAAAAAAAAAACATTAGATAGTATCCGACAACTGAAACATGTCCACAGAAACTGAAACTGGCTGCAGACCAAGTGAGCCATACGTAGAGAAGAACTCGTTCTGAAAGGAAGAGTTCAAGTGCCAACGACTCAGTAAATCGGCCCCACGATTTTCAGAACTCGAAAGATGACAAGCGCGGATTTCGAACTCATGCACCGCGGCGAGAAACCAAATTTCTCGCAAACAAGCTGCTAACAATTTATCCTGAACGCGACCGGAGTTTAACGAACTGACAACGGAAAAATTGTCACAGTGAACCATAATCCGTAGTCCACGCCAATAACGACCCCAGAGTCGAAGAGCTATAACGATAGCTAAGGCCTCAAGAAGATGAATAGCGGTGAATTGAAGGAGAACTTGCGGCGGAAATTCGACATGAAAATACTGCTCGGATGACATACCCCCGCAACCTGTCAAACAGGCGTCGGTAGAAAAAATACTATCGGGCGCAGACCACAATTGCGTGGGAATAAGAGATACACCATTGTAAACGTTGATAAACCGCATCCACCAGCGGATATCCTTCCGAAATTCGGCCGATAACTTGACCCGATGATGATTGCGCCGTAAGGAACGCAAAGTGTCAAGAATGCGAGTTAGAAACAAACGGCCCGGCCGAACGCATTTGGAAACAAAGGCAAGTTTGCCTATCAGAGATTGTAGCTCGGTTTTGGTCGCGGACTTTTTAGTGAGCCACTTAGGTAACAAATCCGTTTGCAATTCCAAGAGTCTGTCCGGCGTAACAGACATAGTAAAATTTATCGTGTCGAAGAGAACTCCGAGACAAGTAACTCGAGTAGACGGAGGGCAAGCCTTGTGAGACGACTCTTGTAACCCTAAGGCCTGTAGTAACGAACCAGTGAGCGCATAATCGGCGAAGGCAGTGCGCGGCGCGGAGATCCCCATGAAATCGTCTAAATAACTCAAAACGTTGCAACCGACCCGCGAGAGCATAAAACATACCGCGTTCGTGACTCGCTGGCAAGCCATAGCAGCGGACCGGAGACCCATTGGCAATCGAACGTCAAAAAACAACTTGTCCCGCCACGAATATCCCAACAAAGGATAATCGAAAGGATCTACCGGCAACTGACGATAAGCACGTTTTAGATCACGTTTGAACAACAAGCAACCCGGCCCCAGCTGAACGATACGCTCTGCGATGTCATCTACAGTGGGATAAGTTAACGACACAGGTTCACCCAAAAAGAAATCTTTAGAAATGCCGTCATTGACCGACGAACCGGCCGGCCAGCTGAGGTCAAGAATAAACCGACGTTCATTGCTGTCCGGCTTTGGAACTGAATTCAAAGGAGACAAGGCGATAGGCGCCACGAAAGGATTGCGAGCAAATGGACCGCAAACGGAACCTAACGCAAGTTCCGTTGACAGGTAGCTGTCAACGGCGGACGGAAAGTCTAGTACACCTTTGTGATTGCGAAAATCACTAGAAGGTAAAACCCCGTGATAATTGTAACCGATGGGCCACCCAAACTCTAAGAAGTCACAAACTTCCACATCGGAATACTCGGTCAGTAAAGACCGCCACAAGGAAAGATGCAACGAAGTGGGCACAGATAAACGTGCGCCTAAAAAATTGGGTTGCCCCTTAGCGTAAACTTGATTATGTAATGTGACAAAGAAATTTGTCTCGAAAGGAAGTGCGTCTGGGGTAACGAACGATTGGGAAGAAATACCCAGGCTAGAACTTAAACTAGAACTAATACTAGGCTGCACTACATGCAGCGATGAGCAAACATCAGTAAAATTATCATCAATAACTAAAGGAACCGTAACGTGCGAGGAAGGCAAGGGTGTGGCACTCGCACTGCCAGGAGCAGAGTGAACCACCCCGCTTAGTCTAGAGTCTAGATAACACTTATCTTCCACAGAAGATAGAGAGTCTTGAAAACATGAACAAAGTCTAGAGTCTGGTTTAACTGAGTCTGAAACGGAAAGTCTTGAGTCTTGAAAACAAGGAGAGTCGTGATTTAGCGGCTCTAAAAGCTCTAGTCAGGGTGCAGTCGTTCCGGAAGAGTGGGAATCCTTTTCCACCGCCAAAGGACATTCTTTCGAAAATTCCGTATGACGAGCAGCAACACGCGTATCCACCCAGCACCGAGCACAAATGTGCTGCAGCCATTTGCGTTCTCCTCGAAGGGTACCGTAGTGATCTTTGTTTAATTTACAGACGCCATGTTGAAAATCACGACAAAAGAAGACCGCGGTGAAGCCGTCGGTGCGCGAAGACCCCGCCCGAGATGATGGTTTTACTGGGGCTTGAAGGATCCTTGACTCCAAATGAGTAAACGAATCTCCCCAGTCAGCCCGACCACATTCGATTTCAAAAAGCACGCCCGCGTGAAGATCGCGGACCGAAGACCAAGTGAACTGTGTGGCCAAATACATCAGGGAGGAAAGATGAACAATGCGGGCGCGAAGTTCTTGTGGTGGGAGGTTAGGCCTTTGGAGAATAGCTGCGTATCCGGCTGCGAATTCAGCCAGGGTTAAATCATCGTATGTTTTGTCCTTAGAAACATATGACAAACTCAAATGGCTGTGGGGCCATAACTGAGGGTTGACCACGCGGCTAGTTAATTTACTGGCCTTCCCTGACCTTAAAGTGTGGCGCCTACCTCTAGTAGATTTCCTTTGAGTCTTGTCGTCATCCTCACTTTCCTCACTGCTACTGTCGTCTAGCTGGGAAAGAAACTGTTCCACTTTAGAAGACACGAGCTGGTTGGTGCGCAGATCTTTTAGCGTGGTTTTCTTTTTATCCTGATCAGCACGCTTGTCCAACATGGCGTTGCGCAGGCGAAGCGCCTCCAGTTCTTTCCTCATTTGCTTAACCTGGGAAGATTCCTCTAGGACTTTGTTTCTTTCTTTTTCTTCCTCCAACAGACGTTTCATTTCGGTGAAGTCGGGTCCTTGATAGTTGTGAGGCGTGGTATCTCCGACTGGCGCTGAGAGAGGACGAGGAGCGGGAGAGAATCCGTATGATGGGAATTGTACACCTTTCCCAGCGTGTATCATGGCGTAATCGAGTTGCTTATGAGAACGAAGGTTGTACTTGGACTCAGACATATTAAAAAAAAAGATTAACTTCACAATCACAAGTATAAGAATTAACTAGCTTTACACAGAGCGAATCACTCGAAAATAATTGTCTCGACCACGTGCGTGGCGGTATATATAGAGCTACATTAATAATTAACTAAAATAAGATCTGTTGCGACACGTAATTGCTAAAGGTTGCGCGCGTCGAATTAAACATTTTAAGCGAAGCTCAAAATCAACCAATTTGAACATTTGCACCTGAGAAAATATTGAACCAAGAGGAAACTTAGCATCAATTACAAGGGAACGATCAGCTTAAATTCAAGCCATTGTACAGAGCTTTTCACTACAATATATATTCTTTTTCCATGGTAAAAAAGTGCAAAAACAGTAAGCTTACTCGGAACCGAAACTTAACTGTGTGTAGTAATATGATAGTGCATGATTATGCAATACATGATACGTATCACATGATTACTGTAAGCAGAAAGCACATGGTATAATACAGTGAGTTAAACGGATGTCTGTGTCTTCACTCGTGTCTTCAATTATATAAAGAACCCTTCGGTTACTACATTGGCGACGAGGATCCCACAAAGAAGAAAGGAGTAGAAGAACATCAGCCAATGGCTCCACCAGAAGAAACCGATAACCCTGGTCCGAGCACAAATCCGCAACAAAACATCACAGTCGTGAATCGTCAATTAAACATCCGTCCGTTCACCATCTCAAATGATGCTAACGACACAGCCGTGCGATGGGCGAAATGGAAAAAGGATATAGAGAGACAATTCAGGTTCTTCGGATTAACAGATCCAGAAGTTAAGAAAGATGGCTTAATTATCTATGGTGGATCGCAGATTGCCGATTTAGAAGATTCCCTCCCGGATCTACCCGCACAACACGAGGGCGAAGATGTCTACTCGCGCTTTATTCGGAAACTAGACAAGAATTTCCTACCAAGAAAAAACAAGGACTATGCACGATTCCAGTTTGGAAACCTTTCTCAGCAGATCGATGAGAGCATGGCGAAATATTACGCTAGACTACGAGAGATAGCAAAGAAATGCGAATTCACCGACGAAGATGATGCAATCCGAGACCATCTTATCAAGACGATGACAAACAGCCGCTTACGAGTAAAAACAATTCGCAATAACTGGACGTTGTCCCAGATCTTGGATGAAGCAGCCATAGAAGAAGAGTCCACTACTCAAGCAAACGAAATCGACCAGAAACTCCAGGACACAACGGAATCACACAAAGTTAAACAAGTCAAAAGTTACAAGCGTGACAACAATGGTATGTGTCCCCGCTGTGGTTCAAAACATGGAAAAGGAAATTGCCCAGCATACGGAGCTAAATGCTACAAATGTGGTAAACGTAACCACTACACCAAAATGTGCCGTAACACGGATCAAAGATACCGCTCAGATGATAAACAAGGTGGCAGATCGGGTCGCCGAAATGACAAGAAAGAAGATTTTCAGCACGCGCCGCGACAGCCAAGACCGCCGACAGATCATCAACACCGCCGAAGACGAGTTCGACACGTTGAACAAGATGCACAAGATGCACGCGACATTTCAGAAAGCGAAGACTCTTTCGATGAGGACATCGCCAGACTCGTACAGCACATGCACGTACACCGTACAGCACAGGACACCATCGAGAAACACAAATGCGAGATTTGGATCAATGGAACCAAAATAGAAGTTGAACCGGATACAGGCGCCGATGCAAACGTCATGGACGAACACCAGTTCAATGAATTGCTACGAGTAACGCCGGAGGTTAAATTACGCAACACGAAGATCAAGCTGAAAACACTCACCGAAGATCTACCAGTTATTGGAGAATGCGACGTCACCTTAGAAAACAAAACGCGAAAAACACAAGCGACAATCGCCGTTATTCAAGGAACAATCGATTCCCTACCGTTACTCGGAAGACAAACATTGGAAGAGCTGGGAATGATCCAATTTGACGCGACAGGAGGACTGAAAGAACCAAATCGAGAAGAATTACAGAAGATCCACAAGATCCAAACCGGAAATGAAGATCTTAACAAGATTCTCTTTCAGCACGAAGAGAGATTTAGAGGCATTGGCAAAGCAAGAAGAGATGGACAAGACATCGAAATCCATTTACCACTTAAAGAAGATGCGAAACCGATCGCACAAAAGCCCCGCCGAGTACCATACCACCTGATGGAACCTCTACGTCACCGAATGGAAGAATTTGTCGAGAGAGACATCATGGAAAAGGTGCCAGAACATGACTCCATCACATGGTGCTCACCACTGGTTGTCCAACCGAAACCAAAAAAACCCAACGACATCCGTGTCAGCCTTGACTTAAGAGTACTGAATAAGTCCATGGAGCGCACAAGACAAGTACAAGCGCCTATCACAGAGGACTTCATCACCACTTTCAAAGATTGCAAAGTCTTCAGTAAACTTGACATGAACCACGGATACCACCAGTTCTCACTAGACGAAGAATCAAGAAAACTCATGACATTCTCAAGTCCATGGGGTAACTATCGTTACAAGCGACTCGCGTTTGGAGGTGTCAACAGCCAAGATTTATTTGATGCTGAAATGAGCAAGATTATCTCGGGAATACCAAGAGTCCTTAACAACCGAGACGATATCATGATTGGCGGAACCAACTGGGATGACCACAATGCCAACTTAGCAGCTTTACTTCAACGACTGAAGCTCCACAACCTTACCCTACGTAAGGAGAAGTGTGAATTTGGAAAATCAACCATCGACTTTCATGGGCACCTGTTCACTGCCGAAGGATTGAAGCCCAGTCCCAGTAAAGTCAAAGCTGTCAGCGAAGGCAACCCACCGAAATCTAAAGAAGAGCTTGTGTCATTCTTGCAAATGATGGCCTATCTATCACGTTACATCAGCAACTTTTCCAACCGCTGCGAACCGTTGAGAAGACTCACAAAGAAGGAACACAGCTTTGAATGGACCGAAGCTCAGCAAACTGCTTTCGAAGATCTGAAGACTGCAATTACTTCAGCACCAGTTCTCATCCCATACAAGCCAGGTCGAGAAACCATGGTCATATGCGATGGCAGCCCAACTGGCCTTGGAGGTGGCTTGTTCCAAAAGACTGAACATGGTTACCAACCAGTCCACTTTGTTAGCAGATCATTAACAGACACCGAGAAACGGTACTCTCAAATAGAACGAGAAGCACTGGCTGCAGAGTTTACCACCACCAGGCTACACATGTATCTACTTGGAGCACAGCACTTTCAGTTAGCAACTGACCACAAACCGCTCCTCCCACTCTTCAATAATCCAACTGCAAAGCTACCACCAAGAATAGAGCGAATAGTGATGAAGATGCAGAACCTAGACTTCACTGCAGTACATATACCGGGGAAATCCAATATGACTGACTACCTTTCCCGACACCCATTACCAGAGGTCCAGCAAACAAAACATGAAGGCTACGTCAAAGCAGTCATTGACGCAGACCACGCGATAGTCATGGACACTATCCGATCAGCAAGTAAAGAAGACAAAGTGCTGCAGAAGTTGAAGATAGCACTTGAAACAGGGAAATGGAATAGAAACGATCCAGACCTGATACCATACTACGACGTAAGAGCAGACATTTACGAATCCGAAGGAGTCCTGCTGAGGCTCAACAGGATTATCCCACCAGAATCACTGCGAGACAAGATTGTCAGCATTGCTCACAAACAGGGACACTTAGGCATTTCAAAAACAAAAGAACTTCTCAGACGGAAGTATTGGTTTCCCAACATGAACAAACGCATCGACGATATTGTTAGCACATGCTTCAGCTGCCAAGTGACCACCAACACTCAGCACACTGAACCCGCCAAGATGACGGAACTGCCAGAACGACCGTGGAACACCGTCGAGGCAGACTTCTGTGGCCCATTTCCTAATGGCGAATATGTACTCGTTGTAACCGACCAGTACTCAAGATACCCAGAAGCAGAGTTCATCAGCTCAACATCTATCAAACCAGTCCGAAGAAAACTGAAGAAGATGTTCGCCACACATGGGGTACCACAGACAGTGCAAACCGATAATGGACCGCCATTTAACTCAAAAGAGTTCCAGACACTTGCAACAGAAATGGGATTCAGTCACAAGAAGATCACACCCAAACATCCGAAAGCTCAAGGCCAAGTCGAAGGTTTTAACAAGCTCGTAAACAAGATAGCGACAATCGCAAAACAGGAAGGGATAGATGTACGCGAAGCAACCTACGACATGCTCCAAACATACAGGGATACACCACACCCAGCAACCAGGAAGACACCCTATGAGCTAATGATGAACAGAGAGATCCGGACGAAACTTGAACACTTCCCATCATCCATACCAACACAGGATCAAGAAGTCAGAGTCAACGACCGAAACTACAAAGAACGAATCAAGCAATACCACGACAAGCGATACCGAGCGACGGAACTGCACCTAGACATCGGGCAAGCAGTCATCGTAAAGCGAGACAAGAAACGAAAAGCTGAGACGCCGTACGAACCGCACATATATGTCGTGACCCAGGTGAAGGGATCAACCATCATCGCCAAGAGGTTAACTGATGGCAAAAGTATCTGCCGAGACAAATCAAAATTCAGACGTCTCAAAAGCAATACCAGCAACACCGATTCCAACGAAAGGGAAACAGGAACGCAACCTCAAACACAGATACCACCTGCATATCTCCCACAACCACCAGTAATAGCAGCACAGAGGGTGGATGCAGCTAGCAACGATGTAGAACATAACCAGGCCGCACCGGAACCACTCAGGCGATCCAACAGAAGGCCTAGATCAGTCTTCGAAGGACACTTAAGAGATTTTGAACAATGACAATTAGAATTTGAGAAACACGTGAGAGAATAGCTAAGAATTAGGACACCGATCGGACATTGGACATAAACTGTTACTGTTATGTAATCGCACGAATCATTTATGATTATATTTTAGTAATAAGAGATCTTGGTCGATTATTTTTACATTCACGATTTGTACAGGAATGTACTGAAAAGGGAGGAATGTAGTAATATGATAGTGCATGATTATGCAATACATGATACGTATCACATGATTACTGTAAGCAGAAAGCACATGGTATAATACAGTGAGTTAAACGGATGTCTGTGTCTTCACTCGTGTCTTCAATTATATAAAGAACCCTTCGGTTACTACACTGTGCACTCTAATTTAACACCAAGGCAAACTTTCGAAAGCAAAGCTAAAAACCTAAACTTGACTTCGATTTCAATTCAACTGAGTCTCCGGTAGCCTCCCTCCGGGGAATGAACTGGCTAGTAGTCAAGAGAAATTGTTGAGGATTCTCAGACACTACACTTTTAAAGCTTGCCTGTTTTGTTAATACAGCAAATAACACATCTAAATATTAATCTCTATCTCTAATATCTTACCCAAGAGATGAACGACTCAGCAAAGTCTGCTCTTCCTTCTCTTGTAGCAAAAGCGCTAGCTGCTGAACTTATTCGGCTGCCTCTTCTTCAGACGGAACTAGCTCTACAGAGTCAGGACTTCTTAATTTCCTTTGCCTATATCATGCGAAGACGATCCAGGAGAGCTTTCTGTGGTCAAAACAGCTCTGAAATTCGTCGCCGGAAGGAGAACTACAGTACTCGCTCAATCTTGTACCCAGAGTCCTCAGGCTTCTTGGTCAGCGGGGCGGCGCCAGGAGAGACTCTGGGACAGGAGGGAGTGATAAACTTAGGCCTGGGCGCCAATGTAGATATCGGCGTTGAAAAAATCCAAGGTGTCCGGCCATCGTGACGTCACACGAACGCCAGCCCGGGAATTTCAAAGAGACACATTTTTTTAGAAGCCGTTTGTTTACCTAAAGCCCAATATTTCAAGTAGTCCATAACAACACTATGAAAGAACTCAAGCTATGCTACATGCTATTCAATGTAAAGTATTCTGAATGCCATGCTGTCCAAAAAACTTGAAATTAAAGGAGAAAAATACCCAAATGCTGCGATCGATCGATCAGATGTCAACATCAAATTGTAGCAGGTTGCGACCTTTCATGAAGTGTATCTCACGAACCCAAAAATGTATAGCGTAGAGACAAAAACATAAGCTTAACTGGTATGACATCTTCCTAATTTCAGAAAAATTAAATCATGTAACAATTTTAGAAAAATGATCAGTGGCTTTAAACACCGTTCTTTGGAGGTTAATTGCGTGACTGCCGCTAAAACTAACGAGAAAAACATCAACTAATGCGAAAAAAAAGCTCCCGCCGTAAACCGGTTAGGACCATTAAGTCGAATACTACTGGCCTAATTCATATCTTAAGTAGATAATTGTATGATTGTGGTTTAAACCACATAAAAATGCCAAAAAATGGTATATCAATAATCGGCGAGCAAAATGAACTGACGCGGAATTTCACGCGAGCTTCGAGCTTCCCTCTAAAAAAAACATACAAACAATTAACAATTTATGGAAACTATCGACTTAACAGAAGGAAGTAAAAATTATTCGAAGATTCGGAGCCGACATTCAGGATCAATATTGTAGCCTGGTAAGTGATCTAACCAATTTATTTTGTAATGTTAGCTTTCATATAAACAGAACTAGCCGCAGTATGTGTCTTCGTTCAAGTCAACATGATCGGATTGAAACGCGAATTCTTTGAAAGACCAAAAACATTTCTTACAAAGGGCTTTTCGAACTAACATTGAGAAAGAGATGAAGTTCATATTTTCCAGGAACCGTTGGCATACGGGCACGGTTTGATAGAAATATTGCGATAAAATAGCGAGGAAAGTCGGAAATGGTTGTTTCCTCGGGCGTCCGCATAATTCATCCACTTATTATTGATCTTTTTGTAGCAGCTTACTGATTTGTTTGACTACAATAAGCTCATTGAAGACAGATATGGATACACTAAGAAATGTTCCAGCACTGTCCTAACCTTGGATTTAATTCTTTCTACATGCTTTTGTCAAAAAATGCATCTCCTCATCAATACACTATGTGCATCGTTCATAAGTGATTTAATGATGTTCATTTGGTATTCCCCAGGCAATTCTGCAATGTTATCTTTATTTATTTACCGAGTAGGTCTGTCACTCAATACTGAGCATTTCAGACTGCTCTACAAAAAATAATAAATAAATAAATAAAATAGAAATAAACACAGCAACGAAATCAATAGAAAGAAACATAGGCTGGTCAATCAACTGAAGAGACTACCTGTGCCAAATAGTAATGATGTCAAGGCTGGTATTCTGATAAACCAATTCATCACTGGTGGTTGGAACTAAACAACCATCAAACATTTCTCGTGTACACTGGTTATAAAGCTCCTTACAAATCTTCACATTGTCCTTGTACCTGGCCATGCTTTGAACACATTCAGAATTTTTACACTTTCTGTATGAACATTGTTAATGCACTTACAAATAATTAAAATCCCAACTCATTAACTGTAAAGAAAACAAGCACTGAGAAGGAAATGGAAAAAAACTCATCAAACTAAACAAGATAAAGAAAAATCATATACTGAAAGGTCAGAAAGTGTTGTTAAGGACAGAAAAGTTCTGCCAGCAAAAGGCACTTGTCTATAGGATACAGTCAAAAGTATTTCATTATTTTCATAGTTGTTTATGTTTATTATTATAAGTGCTTTTGATATGTACTGTAACATGCAAATTTTACTGAACAGACTAAATTTTTCACAACAGATATTGAGAGGGAGGGGCCTGGGTGAACAACAACAAGTGCTATGACTAATGAAGGAATATGGTCTTCATAACACAATATTTTAATTTTTATAAATAATAGCACTCTACGATTCAGCTTACAACATTTTACTGGAAATTGTGTTCTTGTTTGATACTAGGCCCCTTCCCTCAAGAGGGGGGGGGGTGGGGTAGGATCTGCTCTTGACAGGTATTAATAATGTAAAACAGACACAGTGAGCTTTTGTCCATTTTTATTTCTAAAGTAACCATTTAATTATAAATATCATGACCCACCCCCTCTGTCTGGCTAAATATTGCATGGCCCACTCCCTTTTTGATGTAGCTACCTTGCACCTGCACCAGTCCTAACTTTTAAAAATGCCCAAGCAGCAAGACGTTCGTGACATTATTGACATAACATAATTTGAGCATTCCTTGTGACCATAGTTGATATACTGGATGACGATACAGAGGCTGGTAAAAAAATGTGTCAAGAAGCAGTGCCTGCCAGTAGACTCTCCTCTGCTGTACACATGCCACAAAGATGATGTTAGTGCCTCAGAAAAGTTTCATGTACTCCCTGTGAGTGCAACAGGAGACTTGGTTATCATTGCTTTTCTCTTCACTTGAATCAATACTACTAGGAAAGAAAATAGAAACAAGATTACAACTGTATTTACTGTTGTTTTAAAAGTTACTTTTACTTGCTAGACAGTGGTTGGCAGTAAGTGTTCAGTGGTCAAGAATTTAGTTTTTAAGGGGTAACTATTAATAAAACAGCTTAAATTATGTGAAGAAACTTAGGTCTCAACTCCTGGAAAATGAAAAAGTATTCTTAACTAACTCAACAGCTACAGTACTACAACAAAAAAGAGCATGAACCAAAACACTGGTTACTTGAAGCGCAAAAGCGAACAATTAGAGGACACAGTTTCTTCAAAGAGATAAAAGTGTCTTTTAACTGGGGTCTTTACTTGGGTACGTAAATGTAGAAGTAAAGGAAATCTTTTAGCACCGCACTGATTAATTCAAACTTAACTGCAAACTGACTCGACGAATTCCACTGATCATTTTGATCGTTTATTCTTCGACATTATTAACACACTGGATATTTTGCTAGAATTATAAGCTACTCTGGAGTCGAGTGTCAAGTTGACTGATACTATCTATGTCGAAAAAAACCCAATTTCTACGGGCGAACAAACAAATCTTTCTGGCACAATTTTTCACACAGGGGGACAAGCCGAAACGCTTCGAAAAGCCTTTCCGCAGGATTTTAAAATAACAATGAATATTCACTCACCTCTCCAGCAACAGAACAAGATTTTAAGTCTCCTTAACCAAATGACAAGCCATTTTCAAGCTTATATAATCAAGAAAAATAAGCTTTAAGTAGTGACACAGTCAGCGACCCCGCCGCCATTTTCGAGAATTCTTCGCATTTACACGCTCGCTTTGCCGTGACGTCACGATGGCCCGAGACCTCGAATCAGCCGCGCTCACGAGTTTATCACTCCCTCCTGCTCTGGGATAATGGAATTTTTTATCCCAGAAAACGTGGGATTCCGGTCTTTGTGCGCATGCTTAAGATTAAAGCGGAAGTCAAATGCCCCAAAATGGCAGCCACGTTACTGTTATTGGGCCTGAAGGTTTTATCGGGCCTTGAAAGTGTTCGAGAAAGCCAAAATTGATTCTACACGCGATCAAAAGGAACTGGATTTTTTCCCGTAAGAGCGGATCAAAGCAACTGGATTTTTTTTCATGTAAGAGCGAGCGAAAGGTGGACTTAATTCGACGTTGCTACAACAGACAAGTAACATATTTCTTTATTACTCATACTGTTTATACTTACAAATAAAAAGGAACCATCACTTCTTCTCTCACAGAACTGAGCAGCTGACTGTGAATTAAATTTATTTTCAAATTACCTTCTCCCTTTCCCTTAACAGTTTATTTCCAAATGAATTGTGTGCACGCTTTTCTTAAAGTGAATTTAAGAATGTCATATGTGTTCGAATGCAAGCTTAAGTACAATTTCAACATCAGCATATTTAATACATGCCATGAATTCAAGAGCAGCTGTGAATTTTTTTTTCTGAATAAACATTCCTTTTGCCTAGCTTTTGGCAAAACTGATAGAGAGTGCTCACATATTGCATGCTTCTAGTGCTGTAGAGTTGCTCCCAGGTATACTAATAATATATCTAGAAATAAAATGAAGTAGTATAACAGAGATTGGATAATTGTGCCAACAGGCTCTGAAAATAAGGATAGTGAGTTGTGTTGAGGTTTAATTAGTTAGCTATTCTGCCTAACCACAGAGTAATAATTATATATGAGAACTGTATGGAGCGTGGTAATCATGCCACCTCTCATCAGTAAATTGGTTATAATGTGATTGTTGAGACACTGTTGATACTGCCTCACTGTGGTACTTCATTTAGTCAGTCAATTTCTATACCATGCATATAATCTCCTTAGTCTGTTCTTGTATACATGTAATCAAGGTAAAATAATTTAAAACTATCTTATGTGAGTTCTCTCATAAATTTGGGTGCAGTGTAGGAAGCACAGAGAAGGGGTCAATAGATTGGGGAAATTATGTTTATATTAAATTGACATAAATTTTGGTGGGGCCTGACTTCATCTGGTCGTGGAGTGTACACTTTAACTAAGAGCTGAGTCAGATAGCTCAGATACTGACACACATTACCTAATGTATTCTGATTAATAAGGGCACATTACTGGTAAATTGATAATTTCTGAATGATTTGCCATTTCTTTTGAGTCGGCTCGATGGTGATGTGATTAGGTATAACACATTTAACTGACTTCAGGCAAGGGAAGTATTATACTCAACCAACACTCTGCAGCTGAATAGTTTAATATAACCTCTTCTCTGATCTTGCAGCTCTTGCTTTGACGACAGATAATTACCATTGTCAAACTCCCCAATATCCTGAATGATTGGCACAGTGTTGTGAGACCTTTGCTGAACTGTGTAAATTATACAGCGCTTGTGGGAATTTGTGGTCCCTTGACAAATTATAATTATGTTAGCTAAGAACTAAAACTGAAAATTGTCAAACGTGACTCTTAGTTCAAGCCTTTCCTGCGCTCTGATTGTCTATTAGGCCACAATCTAAGTCATCCAGCATATTGCATAATGCTTGTGGGACTGGACCAAGCCTAGTGAGCTGCATAATTTGATCAAAGGTCTAGAACAATGGAAATAGACATTCAAAATAATAATTCAAAATCATATAAATTTGTCATACCATCAGTTACAAAACTGTATCTAAAGATGTTTCAAATTTCTTTTAAGCTTGTTAACAGAATAAACAATAAGGCTAAGTGATGTTTCTTTAACCCATAAAATATATTGAATAGTAATTTATTAATTTTTTTTTTGGTGGGGGGGGGGGGGGGTCTAATAAGCGTTGACTGTAAAACTTTATGTTTCATCTATAATCACTCTATAATTAACAGTTTTGTTAACAAATTATACTTAAAAATTCTATATACTTGATGAGATAATGGTTACACATAATTTTATTAGTTACCCCCAACGGGGAAGGGGAAGGGAGTAAAGGACCCATTGGAATCCTTGGAATGTTCAACATATATATTTTATAGACTTGTCATTCTTTAGTAAATATTGAATGTAGTTTTTTTTGCAAGCTAGTATTGTAGTGTCTGAAAGTTTTTTCTTTTGTTTGATTATCAGTGCAAAATAACAAGTAACGATATGATTCACCAAGAAGTATAATTATATATGCTAAAACCTGCTGGCTACCACAAATTTCTTGCTAATATTTACTAGCAATAATAATTACATGAATGAATATTACATCAAGAAATGATAGAAGGGGTTGTTTTCACCAAATTATTCAGTAAAATCCATCCACTGCCAAAATAATTATGTTAGTAAATTTGCCAATTACAAGAGGAGTGTTTGATAAGGATATAATTATGATGAAAGTGGTCACTTAATTCTGCACAAGGCTGTGCAAGCATTATCTACAGGTCATATGCCACACAAACTTAGGGTACTTGGCTTCCATGTTTATGTACAACAGGTACACTTGCAGTAGAATGAAATCGAGCAGGGGCCTTCTCCTGTATCTCAATAATAGCGTCCCAATTGAACCCTTCAAGGGAAGACTTGGTGTTCTTCCTTATAACATATAGCACAGAAAGTCACACCACCCCTCATCTATTTTTTTAAGTAACAAATGGTACTTTAGACATGATTTCACACTTTGCAACAGCATAATTGCTTTGGCCTCTCAACAGGAATATTTGTCTGCAAGGGAACCCACAGTTTTCTTGTCTCATACTTCGTCAATGGAGTATCTGCATGTTTTTTCAGATGAAGGGAAAATAATATTTTAAAAAGGGTAGATTATTTTTACTTACATATATTAATGTACAGCACATTAACAGAGTACAGTTAAACTATCATTACCTTCAAATTTTTGCCATCTTTATTTTAAACTCAGTGTACATTATTTGTTGAGTTATATAAAAACTCCAAGCAATATATTATGTTATAACTTTTGTATATTTTAAGATTGAGGAGGCTTATTATTCATAAGCCTCATATTGATTTCTTTTATTGAGCCTCCACTCCACTACTTGAGGTTTTTTCTTTTCATTGTTTGTCTGTGTACATGTGGGAAGTAAATAAATGCAAAGATTTTAAGGTACTTCTGCATTTCGAAGTCTAGCTTCAGGCTTCAGTATTATCTACACCTGTTTTTTGACTTGTCAAGTTGGGTGGCTCTTCACTGTCACAGTATGTTGACTTTCTTGCAGAGAAGATGGTAGTAAGTAACAAACAACAAGTCTTTATTCTCAACTGCCCCTATCCTGTAAAAATAATCTTTAAATCTGTATGTACTATTACATTTTCGGATTAAACTTTCATCTGAAGGTAACTTAACACCACGCCCTTTACACTTTTTAGGACATATCACTAATTGTTCTTATGGAATATGGAACAGTTAGAACAAAATCTGTTAAAATTCTCAAAACAAAATCTCTCAAAATTTAAGAAAAATGTTTAACACACCATTACCTCCGCCTCAAAGGGGCAATTTTTTTCTGAATTATTTTTCTTTGGCAAGCTGGCCATGGGCCGTGACTGACAAAAGTGAAACCTTTGCTCTCGTGTACGGTGTTTGATCATCGTAGAAATGTCTTCAGCGTTTCCCTTGTGGCAAAACCGAAAGGGAATTAATCGAAACGGCAACCAGAGATGGACTCCACTCCACACCAGATCAGTCATCTCCAAATTTTTATCCACGACTTGTAAGGCTTATAGATGTTGAAGAACTTCTCTATTTTACCATGCATGATAACCTTCACTAGTAAATAACATGTTCGAAATATTTAGTACATTGACAACACCAATGTCCTCTCTAATACGTTTAATGTTTCCATACTTGCGAACGGCTTCACCAATTCGTTCTCCTACCGCTTTTTCTCCTGATATAATGATATTTTCCGAAAATAATTTTTTGCAACAGCGACAGTAATCAGTTTTTAAAACTGCTCGCATTTGGCCGTATCATTTTACCGTCGAATGACAGTAGTGGCAAACTTCCTACGATAAAACGGCTACTGTTTAGTCGGCTAGAAATTGTTCCACTGACATAATTCAAAACCCGTCTTTGAATTGGAGTCCTTCTTATTTTTGGTATGGAAAAAATAACATAAAATAACCGTGACACACACATAAAAATTACAAAACAGCTAGTTTGAGATTTCAAATCTCCCTCCAAAACAAGGAAGTTGGTGGGGGGTTTCCGGTTTGGTTAACTTCCGCAAATGACCAACGGACTTCCTGTCGGTCTTCCATTGTCATGCAGACAACCAATCGAAAAAATTAAATTTTTCCATTATCCCAGAGTCTCTACTGGCGTCCACCCGCTGACCCAAAAGCCAGAGGACTCTGGGTACGAGATGAGAGTATTACGTCACGACAAAAACACAATAGGTTTGAATAAAAATACCGCAACTCCAATCACTTTCATACCGCGGGCTCACTGGAACATAAATTCATAATGGCGGACTCGAAAACACCAGTTTTCAAGGCTCAATATTTTCAATTTACGGGGCCCAAACTTCATTTCAGTGACCAAGACAGGTACAACCACATCGGATAAGCTGTAAAGAACGTATTTTTGTTTCATACGTGACATGAAGTTTTGATCGTAGTAGCACTTTAAGGAAAAGCTTCAAAATTTAAAATTAAATCGTCTTCGAATCCCTTTTAAGAACAACCGCTGTTTTCGCACACGTTTTCCGAAATTGAACTCGACCGCCGGGAGCTTCCTTCGTATTTTCTGGTCTTTTCTCGCGTGTAAAAACACATTGGTCTCGATCTTTTCCTTCTCTCCTTTTCGGGTGATATAAACCATATTTCTTGGTCACAGGCTTGTGTGGTTTGAATTTTTCATTCCGTATTCAATAATTTAGTCTGTTGTTTGAACAAGTCGTGTGTGTATAAAGATTGTAGCAGTGAGGGGAGCATTTGTGACAACAAATGCGAACAATTTGCAATTGAGCTGTGCAAGATTGTGTGCGTTTGTGTGTGACTGGTGAACAACAAATTCTCTTGCATTTCAAACTTCAGGTCAGCAATGCTTTTAAAAAAATTCCGTCCTGTAAGCAATTTGAATTTCGTTACCGTTTTGGTCGTGTTTGACTTTGAAAATGCGCATATAATTAGTACAGCATCGAATCGCTCTGGAGCTTGCTATGATTAAGTGGGGGCGTGCAAGATTAGGTGTGAATCTACCACACCTTTTACTGCGCAAACGGCCGGAAACTTTTGTTTGGTTAATTACAGCCCTCGCTTTTTTCGTAAGCAAATCTAAAATCTCAACCTGGGGAATTTCACGGCTGCAATGTACAAATCCACTTAGCAAGTCGCAGACGAATGCTACAGAACTGTAGTTTGTTATCTGCAAGGTTATCTAGTAATCCGAGCAATAACTTGCGTGATCCAGTTATGATACTTGAAAGCTTCAAGAAAAACCTTTCATTTGATAATCGATGCAATCGTGTTCAAGCGAGAAATGGTCTTGAACCATGTGCTTTTGCTTTCCCACTGTGCGCAAGGCTAAAAGGCATATTCAAGGCTGTTGGAATACTTTCGAACACTTGATCGAGATTAAAAATGGGTTTAGCTTATACGCTTGGGTACTCATTCTAGTAAACTTTGATCGGTGATAGACAATACCACCAACCATGAATTTAATAATCGCCTCTTAAGCCGTTTATTCACCTCAAATACATGTCTTTTACGTTTCTTCTCCGCGGTATCAATTTCGTGTCTGAAATCAACATCGAACGTTCCTTGTGCTAGCAGTTTGTCACGCAAATTATTTAGTCGTTGTGGGTTAGGTATCTACACTGTCCAACTTGTTTACTTGTTTCTAGAGCTGACTGTTTTCTCTAATTTTAAAACAAACGTCGCTTATTTTTTTTTAATTTTCATTGTTATGATACTACTCAATTTATCATTCGAGGAAATTTTAATCATCCCTCCGCAAGAGATGCCGCTAGGTTTTGAGTCCAAACATTGGTTGAAAAGTCTTAATACGTTTGAGTTTGTTTTTTCAACATTCCTTCGTTGAATATTTCTCTTTAACAGCTTGTGTGCAGAAAGTTATTCTTCATTATTTGTCCATGATCAGTATAAAAACCTCTCAAAGACATTAGCATTAATTTGCTAATGCGTGTTGAAAATATTAAATCTGCTTCTTTGCTCTTAACGTGCAAGTGATTATTTTCTAAGATAGGTTATTCTTAGAAAACTCTTTTCAAATTCAGAATTGAAATGTGAAACAAAGAGTGCTGGAATAAATAACATTAAACCAGAACGCAATGATTGCATTGTTACGATCCTTGCTATGTGTATTTAGCTTAAAGGGAAAAATAAGTCTTGAAACAAAAAAATCAATTTGAAAATTTCCTAATGTTTCCTAAGTTTTGCGTTTCTTGAAATCAGTCAGTCATGTTCCTGACAGTATGTATCCCATAGAGTTTACACCCCAAGAAATTATGTGTGTAGTTGGAATTTAACAGTTTTGTTTACACGCTCACATTTCTGTTGATCAGGGATGATATGAGTCAAATTTATTTGCTAGCTGTTGACAAGATATTTAATTTAAGATTATTGTTTTTGAGGTTGATTTCTTCTTGTGTTTTGCATCCCATTTTCCTCTGCTCTGTATAGTATATATTTACTCTGTTGGTGATTTCTTGGTGAATTTCTGCAAAAATAGAAAGCAACATTCTTTTTCTGTTATTGATTAATGAAGAATGAAGGGAGAGGTCAGTCAAATAAGATTTGTCATGTTTTAATGTGACATTGAGTTGGATGTGTTCAAATTACATGACGTTATAGTCAAATATTAATACAGACTTCTCCAAATCCTTTTCCTCATAAAAGTGTGAAAAGTTAAAATTAAGGAAACGTTTAGTTTTTAAAATATGTTAGGACCACCTGAAAACAACAAAATAATTTGCTATTAGCTTCCTTTGTGATGATTTCATCCACAGACTCAGACGCTTCAGCCGCATCACATAGCATAATCAACATTTCCACATGTACAGGAAAGTGCATGAACCATTCAATAACTTTTATTTTAATGGACACACTTTAGGATCCTGTCCACAAAGTAAGAACCACCTTGTACAGCATAATAAACAGCACCACAGGAAAGTACTGCTCAGTAGCTTTCATGGTCACACTTTAGGATTTCGTCCGCAGACTCAAAAGTTAGAACCACCTTGCACAGCATAATGAACAGCACCACAGGAAATACTGCTCAGTAGCTTTCATTTGAATGGTCACACTTTAGGATTTCATACACAGACTCAAAAGTCACTGAACCACCTTGTACAGCATAATAAACAGCAAACAGGAAAGTGCTGCTCAGTAGCTTTCATTTGAATAGGCACACTCTAGGATTTCATCCACAGGCTTAAAAGGGAGAACCACCTTGTACAGCATAATAAACAGCATCACAGGAAAGTACTGCTCAGTAGGTTTTATTTGAATGGTCACACTTTTGTTTTTACCCAGAATCAAAAGATAGAACTACCTTATACAGCATAACAAACAACACCACAGGAAAGTTCTGCTCAGTAGCTTTCATTTCAATAGGCACAACTTAGGATAACATCCACAGACTTAAAAGTTAGAACCGCCTTGTACAGCATAACAAACAACACCACAGGAAAGTTCTGCTCAGTAGCTTTCATTTGAATGGTCACACTTTAGAATTCAATTCCATGATCACCTTCACTATCTGCAGTGAAATCAACATTACCACAGTAAAGGAATATTCAGTAGCTTTCATTTGAATTGCCACACTTCATAATTTTGTCTTCAGAGTCAAATTTTGAGCCACCTTGTGTGGTGATTGAAAATTAAAATTTGAGTAATAAGTACGAGATTAAAACAGGCTGTCATCAACATGAAGGCAGTGTAAGTTGATAACTTGTGGTGTGTAAATTACACATATTTTTCCCCTCTGTCGTTTCTCTGATAAAAATCTTCTCTTCTTTTTTCATAAAATGTTAGGATGATAGCTAGTGATATTTTTTTGCAACCAATTTTCCTGACAGCTGTTGTGCATTTTTTTTATCAGGTTGATGTTGCATTTTTGAGGGCTGCGAGAGCTGGGAACCTTGAAAAGGTTAGCAATTTCCTGAATGAAGAAGGAGATATTCACACCTGCAATGCTGTGAGTAACAAGGCTTTGTTTTGTTGTTGACTTTCATGGGCATCGAAGTTTGAAATTTGACCATTTTGTTTTGCTTTGTGTGCTGGGTTTTTTTTTTTTTTTGCAAATTAATTAAAAGTTAACACCTGCTTTTCCGCATCTCTTATCGGAAGCTGGGATCAGGTTGCTTAATCATCATCATCATGATTCACTATTGTCACTCATACCTATCACAAGGTTCCAGATATGAAAGGGGACTTAATTAAAAAAATTCACTTGAACCAGGAACTTAAATGGTATTTAAAAACCGTGGTAGATTTGGAGAGATTCACATCAATAATTATTAGCTCCTTGCAACCACAGTATGGGGGATGGCATTACAATAATTTTTTAAACACAGAATTAATTAAAAGGAAAAGCTGAGTTCATGAATATATTCACCTTTGGAGATTTGGAGAGATGCACGTCAATTAGCTCCTTGCAGTAGCACAGTATGGGGGCTAGCATGACAATAATTTTTTAAATACAGAATTAATTAAAAGGAAAAGCTGAGTTCATGATTGAATAGATTCACCATGATGAATTTAGTAAAAAAGCAAAGTTTTGTTGAGGGCTGCTTCAAGCACAAGGAAATATAGAAGTTTGAATTTTTACAAAGAAGTGTCGTCTATGTCTGGCAAGCTACCATTGCCTGTATCCCATATGTTTCTTTGTAAAAAGTCCAATTTTTAACTCATGAATGCATCCATGCACAATGAACGAGTTATCGTAATGTGGAGTAGATGTTACTCGGTTGGTTGATCTGTTGTAAACTTTCATGCATGCACAGTGAACAAGTTATTATATATAATGTGGGGAAATGTCACTCGGTCATTGATGGTAAACTTTCAAATGTGGCATACTCTCACTGCCCACTTTTGGTTCTCTCCTCCTTCAATTATAAAAATTCACGTTTTTGGAGTTCAAAATTAAAGTGCACCTAACCCCCCAATTTTTTTTTCTCTTAAATGAATCTTTGCACCTGTTCGAAACATATTGCGCTATTTGGCGCCTTTTTCAACCAAATCTTGACTTTTTTTAGGCTGTAAAAGTTACGAAATCTAGCCATCATCTGTCCCACGATTGAGCTAGTAAGGGGCATGGGTCTATTCCTTACTTGGTGTCACAAACTGATTTGCACTTTATTTAAGTCTTTGTGGAAATGCATGCAAAGCAGTTTGTGACGCAATGCAAGGAATAGACCCATGCCCCTTACTAGCTCGGTCATGGGACAGATGATGGCTAGATTTGGTGACTTTTACAGCCAAAAAAAAGTCAAGATTTGGTTGAAAAAAGGCGTAAAACGGGTCAATGCATTTTGAACAGGTGCAAAGATTTAATTAAGCGAAAAAAATTTGGGGGTTAGGTGCACTTTAAAAGAAATAGACTAAAGAACACTTGCCGATGTATATAGTCTTCGTATGTTTATATTTTGGTTCACAAGAATTCAGTGAGAATTGCACACTGTTGAATGCTGAGCAGATTGAGATTGTCGTCCAAGTCAACAGGGATTTCACGTAAAATGGAAACAGAAAATACGATGGGGAAACGTCTGAAGATATTCTTGTGTATTCTTCTTTGGCAGTCCGAAAGTCATTTGGCTGCTATTTAGACACCCTAAACAACTAAAAAATACAATCATTAATGTGTGTGGTCTTTGAATCTGAAGGTTTGGTGAGGGTCCTGGTTCAAACCGTCGTACATGTCAAAGACAAAATCTTTTTATCTTCGCCTTTAAAAGCCAACCACTCCAAAGGCCCCAAAGAATTTTCAGTTTTCAATTTTACGGTTACCACTATTCACTTCTGCATTTATGAGTTGGCTCACGGGAGCCTTTGATGTAGATTTTACATTTCCTTGAGTTTATGTCAGATCTCTAACAAACTCCACTTCTTATAATTTTGTCAATGTATGTTTTAGAATGGCCTGAATGCACTTCATTTATCGTCTAAAGAGGGCCATGTAGAAGTTTTACAAGAGCTTCTCAAACGTGGAGCAGGAGTGAACTTTACCACCAAGAAAGGAAACACAGCTCTGCACATTGCTTCATTGGCTGGACAGAAACCTGCTGTGGAAGTACTGTTAGAATCTGGAGCATCTGTTAACTCCAAAGCTCAAGTATGTGATATTCAAGAACTAATTAACAATTACAGTCGAACCTGTATATAACGGCCCTGTATTAAGCGGCCACCCTCTATTAAGCGGCCAGTTTTTAAAGTCCCGATTGTTTGCTCATACAAACGCTGTATTTGTTACCTGTATTAGGCGGCCACCTCTATTAAGCGGCCGCGGCCACCCTGTAGCAGTCCTATGTTTGTCTTTCTTTGTTATTTTTACCTGTATTAAGGTATTCCTGGAGGCTAAATCGAATGTTTCGGATCATGACCTTTTTTTAACATATGCAAGATAACTTAAAATGGGACATGTACGCCAAATTTCAGAGATCAGGACTGAAGCGTTTGCGAGTAATAAGCAAGGGAAGTTTGGTTTCTACGGGGTCTTTCGCGGGGAAAACACGGACTGCCTACTGCGAAAATCCTTGCGTCGTCTTCGTGTACAATTCCCCAAAGAGTATGATGTTGACAGATCTGTCAATAGTGCTCTCTTTTACGTGAAAGATGAGACTGTTCTGGATCTCTAGATGGGTGAAATAAAATTTGTTTTCGCTTAAGACATCATCTTTTGCGATCAAGTCAGTGGTGACAATATTCGAAATGAAAGCATGGATGCTATTGATGCGAGAAATTTCTTCAAAACCGGTAATTTGAACATCTCAGCAGTCTATTACGTGATTGATATTGTTTGTCGTAATATCGCAATTCGCTTCTTGGCGCGATAATTTTACGAATAAACGCTATTTCTTATTTCACCACTTAGCCAACTACCTAAAAGCACGCACTATTCCGATATATATATTTTTTTTCAGGTTTGCTGGAACGCCGAACGGGTCCGGGTCGCGTTGCGCCGCGTAATCCAACAAACGGCGAATTAGACTGCGAGCAGTCGTACTTTTCCTCCTCATATCACGCACGAAAAGTGACGGTAAAATTATGCGGCTTCACCGCCCGCTAGATCGATCCATCGTGCGCTAACGCTTTTTGAAATGCAGGACATTCTCTTTCAGTTTTATAGAGATATGCCAAATGGCAAGGTTTTGACCACGCCCATAAACAGATCAAATTTCAGGAATTCCTTTCATTCTTTCGGAATAAAAATATTTTTTGAAAAAACTACATGCAATAACGTGTTATATGCGAAAATTTGATGAAGTTTAAGTGATTTTTTCAACAGATTTTATGCATGTAGATATGTGTTGAAAATGTGCAAATTAGCCTCCAGGAACACCTTAAGCGGCCACCCTTGAATGGAAACTAAGCCATATGTCATTTTACGCGGTATTTTATTGTGTTTAAAATGCGATCCAGCATCACTATAAAGAAATAACATGTACAAAGCTACTGGTAAGCTGATACTCGGCCGTTAAATATAGTTAACGCTTTTCAGATGTCCACAATGTGCTGAAGTACAGTACCATATATCACGAACGCTCAAAAAAAGTTTGTTTTGAATATGCTTCACTCTTTAGCAAGAAATTCCTCTTTAATTAACTTGTTCTTCAGCCATGTGACATTGAACATTGAGCGTAACAACTTTGAAATGACAGAATGAGATATTTTGTTGTGAACTGTAAGTCATAGAAATAGAGCACTGTTCTGTCGCACTTTGTAATAATCATCGCACTTTGTAATACCTGTCGCACTTTGTAATAAAACTGTCACACTTTGTAATACCTGTCGCACTTTGTAATAACACTTGTCACACTTTGTAATAAAATAGCTGTCGCACTTTGTAATAACAAGTTGTCGCACTTTGTAATAAATGAAGCTGTCGCACTTTGTAATAACAAGTTGTCGCACTTTGTAATAAGCTTTCAAATTTCCTTTGAATAGGATATTTGGTAGAAAATATATGACTTAACTAATCCCCCAGGGCACAAATACGTTCTTCCTTGATATTTTACTCTGCATACTGAACTGAGGGGACGAACGCGTTCTACTCCACGCTTCTCCCAGTTATTTTGGAGATCACATAGCTTTTTTAGCAACGATGGAGTGTAATAACTGAACAGAGGGGAAATAACTCCAGGTAAAAATAAAAAGATGAGCGAGAAGGTTGAGTCCAAGGGTAAGCAAGGGAGACGGAGGCTTCAAGAGACTCGCTACTTGTTCTATATGAGGTTTTTTTTTGGGAGGGTAGTCACAAGATTTTAAATAGGTGCTACAATCGTGGCTAAAAGTCGGGATACCTTGGACACCATTACAAGACAAATACCACAGTTCTTCGAAATATACACGCAACACAGTATAAATGGCCGATCGCTCTGCGCAGTAGATGCAAGCACGGTAAATAATCGAATTTATAGTTGTATCGTTCTTCGCTTGGTGTGTGCTGAGGTATTAGTAGATGGGAGTTGCAGTGAGGGGTGGGCCAAGAAAGAAAAGACTGGATAGATTCTATCTATATACTGAATATCTGATCCATTATATCCTCAAGCTTGGAGGAATGGTTCTCGTGCCTTTTTGATGAAGAAACTGATTTTCTCACTGCTGCCTCTGGATCAAAATCCAGAACTGATGAACCCTTCAGTGAAATTCCCATGAGATCTGC
This sequence comes from Pavona decussata, assembly GCF_977016875.1. Taxonomy (NCBI): domain Eukaryota; kingdom Metazoa; phylum Cnidaria; class Anthozoa; order Scleractinia; family Agariciidae; genus Pavona; species Pavona decussata. The sequence continues at coordinate 1,566,466 of NW_028145474.1, read as the reverse complement.
AAGGGTTTCTCCACCAAGGGAGGAATGTGAATCATTCTTGAATCTGTTTTGGGCTGATTATGCCCTTTCCAAGCTGAGCAGCGGAGATATGAAGAACCAATACGATTTCTACCAAGTGGAGTCCATCTTCTAGATCATCTTTGTCGGGTTTCTTTGTTAGAAGGGTGGTCCACAGATCTGGGTATGCTTACCCCTTGAACTGAGTATTAACCAGAACCTTCAAAAGGATCCACTGGGGTGGAATGGATGCAATGTGACAGCCTTTCTCTTCGAGCATTAGTCGAAACCATTGTGTGAGATGTACAAATGCCTCCTGCCCTAGATCGATGAAGTCACTTTGAGGTGTGGGTCATGCATAGTAGTTAGACTAGCATGTCTTTAACCACTTGGTTGGGAGCAGAGAAAAACGTTTTGCCCGGGATTTGCAAGAGAACACCAAATCTCTCCTTCTTTCCTGAGCCAGCTGAGCATCATCACAGGTTGCTTTCCAGTTTCTTCCTCTCTAAAACCCCACGGAGACAAGCCTTTTTTATTTTCATCCGCAGGAGATGCCATTATATTTCAAAATTCGAATCTTTATTTAAGATCTTAAGACCCGTTGATAAATACCTTTTTTAACACCTGAATTAAGCTATCATTTACAAATTAAACATACAATAGGGTCATTTGCACGGTAAATTAGACTAGTACCGAGTCAATGGAGCGGCTTAACAAAACCGATTTTTAAAAGTCCTTACTCATGATGAGAAAGTCACGATACATCGTAGTCAAGATCTAGACAATTAACAGTTGCGAGCATCGTGGAGGAGAAGGAGTTTTTCCTTTTTCATCCCCTCAGTTTAGTGTGCAAAGTAAAATATAAAAGAAGAACGTATTTGTACCGTAGGTGATAAGTTAATTCACTTATTTTCCACCAAACATCGTCGTATTCAAAAGTAATTTAAAAGCTTATTACAAAGTGCGACTACTTGTTATTACAAAGGGTGACAGCTTCATTTATTACAAAGTGCGACAACTTGTTATTACAAAGTGCGACAGCTATTTTATTACAAAGTGTGACAAGTGTTATTACAAAGTGCGACAGGTATTACAAAGTGTGACAGTTTTATTACAAAGTGCGACAGGTATTACAAAGTGCGATGATTATTACAAAGTGCGACAGAACAAGCACTGTATACCGTAGGAGAGTAGAGGACAATTTATTGCATAGTACTTTTACACAATGTTACGTATATTTATACCGTTAAGTTACAAGTTGGCACTGAACTTTGTTTAAAGTATTGATCACTTGAAAGAGTGTTGATTGTCCTATTGTTTCCTTGCATGAAGTGTTTTTGTATGATACGCCATTAAAATTGACATTAGACCACGCCCAGTGAGTATTTTTAGTGATCCTGTATTAAGCGGTCACCTGTATTAAGCAGCCAGTTACTCAAGTCCCAAGGGTGGCCGTTATATACAGGTTCGACTGTATTCCACGAGCGTGCGTTAGATATGAGATGATAGATAGCCAACGAGGCGCAATTTTAGCACTGAGTTGGCTATCTATCATCTCATATCCAACAAGTGTGAGTGGAATAATTGTTTTATTAAAAACAATCAAGAAATATTGCTAGATTTGGCAGATTTCGCTTTGCAAGAACAATTAGAAGACAACTTAATGGTCTCTATTTCTCGGGTATGGTATAATGGCTCATATACCATGGCCGCTAAGCCAATCAAATCGCTCGAATTACATCATACAATGATCCAGTTTTTAATAATATAAATTATAAGTAACTATTATTATGTCACAGTTGCTTTGAAATGGCTGTAGAATCAACCTGTTTTATAAAAACCTATGATCGTGGGCAAGACAATTTTCGTCTTTATCACAAAACGAGGCGGAAAACAGCGGTAAAATGTCAGAACAATGGTTCCTGAAGGAATTGGAGGTCAAATGCAAAAATCTGGTGAATCTGAGCTAAAACAAAAAAAAATGATCTAAAATGCACTAAACATCAGTTATTCACTGAGCCTTTCCAATTTGTTCAACTTGTCCAATGTGGCTGACCTATCCTGGAACAGAACAGGTGGGAACAGCATTCAAGCTGGGACAAAGAATGAAAAATTCATCGCCGTAACCTCACATTCTCCACAAAATCTTAAATTTGGTTTTGGTTGGCATTTCATGTTTATTCATCCTTCACGGGTATATTAAGAACTCACAATATGACCAGCTCCCAGTTGGCTTGATAGCTCAGTTGGTAGAGCACTGCACCAGCATCGCAGAGGTCATGGGTTTGAATCCCATTCAAGTCTAAATTTTTTCAGGCTTTTTTTTCGCAACTGCTTATTTTGCGTAGTAACTGCGAGGATCTTTCTTCCATTTGATCGTTCATCCGCAGTTCAAAATATATTTTTCATATATTTACATTTATTTCATGTTGTTGTTTTGCCGAGTATGAAAAGAAATGCAACAAGATTTATATCGTTTGTGCCAGGCCATTGCTTTTCTCATTTAAATCCTGTTGTTTTGTGACGTTCTTGTTGCCATTGCCGCAGTAGCCTATTTAACTCCCTATTAATGATACTTGTTACTTTGTGCTATAGAATGGTTTTACTCCACTGTATATGGCTGCCCAGGAGGGACATGTTGATGTTGTAAGAACACTTCTTAGCAAAGGAGCCAACCAACAGTGTACTACTGAGGTTAGTGTGTGTTGCTATTAGTACTAGTGTTAGTTTAGATAAATGAAAATTGTCATAAAACAACCTCATTAATACATTCAATCAATCAATCAATCAATCAATCAATCAATCAATCAATCAATCAATCAATCAATCAATCAATCAATCAGTCAGTCAGTCAGTCAGTCAATCAAACCATCCATCCATCAACCTTCAGTCAGTCAGTCAGGATTTACTCTGGCGAAGAGCTAATGCTCAAAATGTCAGCATTTGAATCTCTTTATGGCAGTCAAATTACTTGATAAAATCAAACACTTGTTTCTACTCCTCTACCAAAGCAGCACCATATTTTCTTTAGAAACTAACCCCCCTCATCCGTCAGTCAGTCAGTCAGTCAGTCATTCAGTCAGTCAGTCAGTCATTCAGTCAGTCAGTCAGTCAGTCAGTCAGTCACCTTCAGTCAGTCGGTCAGTCAGTCAGTCAGTCAGTCATTCAGTCATTCAGTCAGTCAGTCAGTCAGTCAGTCATTCAGTCAGTCAGTCAGTCAGTCAGTCAGTCAGTCATTCAGTCAGTCATTCAGTCAGTCAGTCAATCAGTCAGTCAGTCAGTCAGTTAGTCAGTCAGTCAGTCAGTCAGTCAGTCAGTTAGTCAATACATTATTCACAAGTCCTTAAGAAAAATATATGTCTACTTGTAACAAAGTAAAACATTTGCTTGTGCATTGGTGGTTTTATTAATGGATTCCACTGTAGTAGAGTCTTCGTTAACCATTCAACTAAACATTTGCTTATGCGGATGTGCCAAATAATTTGTGATGTTGATATTACATGGTGAAAATATCATCTGACTGTGTTGCTGATCTGCACAAGTCCACAGCAACTGAAGATGTCTTTCTTGTTACATTTGCAGGATGGTTTTACTCCAATTGATGTGGCAGTTCAACAAGGACATGAAAAAGTTGTTGCTGCTCTTTTACACCATGATTCTAGGGTAACGTTAATATTTGTTTCTTATAATTTACTGCTAATCAAGTTGTAAATATTATAAATGTACATTAAAGGGGAAGTATCACATGAATTTGATGTTATTTCAAAACCCAAAAATGTTTGTCCATCAACAGAAAAAAGAAACAATGATTATTGTTGAGTTTTGTTATAAATTATACCTGAGTGGAATAAAACTGTCGATTAGTGCCTCTGGCCAGAGACAGAGTAGACCGGAATGGATTGAAACTTGAAAAATGTTAGGCTAATATGTTTGAAGTTCTTGCATTTTTGTTTCCGAAATGTGCTAGAACAGATCACTAGTTGTTCCTTTCAAGAATTGAGTTGATTTCTTTCCTCTCGTTGTTCTAGAATTCTTTTGTAGCTAGTTGAAGGTCTTATTATTTTCATCATTTTCAACAAAAAACCCCATAACACTTCATAATTATTTCTTATCAAGTGGCAAGATGAATTTTTTTTATTGATTTTAGTTGCCCCTTGCCTACCAAACATTTAAAATATGGGTCATCTTTCCTCCTTCAGTTGATTTTTTTTAGCGGAGAGGGGGGTGGGGGACAGCATTTATCTCTACCCCTTTGAATTTTGTCAAAGTGTCAGCCATCTGAAGTAATTTTGCTTTTCTTTTTTACAGAAAGGCTATCGTTCTCTCCACACTGCAGCCAGAAAGGACTTTGCCAAGGCAGCCAAGCTGTTACTTCAGAAAGACCGCAAACCTGATGTTGAAGCGCCGGTAAGATCATTTGTCTTTATAATTCTGAAAGTCCTTTTCCAACTAGTAGTTTGCCATTTTCAACCGTTTTATGAGCAATTTATTTTTAATAACTCTCAAGAGTTCTACTCTACTTCCTTGAGTGTGTTCCATGCCTCATTACAGTTTCTCAGAGTTGCAGGCCATCTGGAGGAAAAATTGTTGCATTAAATTAGGGATGTAAAGTTTTACAAAAAACTGATATAAAAATTGTATCATTTTTTTTTTTTTAAACTTTATTATTAGGCCAGAGTAACCACAAAAGGTTAATTGGTGAAGCAATAAAAAGAAATGTTCTTCCTTGTTGATGCTTTTCCCTTCAGAGGAATCATATTCTGGGTCCCAATTTAAGGATGTAGCTCCTAATACAAAGCTATTTTTTACAGCTTATGACCATGCAAGAAAAGCAGATCTAAAGAAGGGCTTATATTTACCAATACTCAGATCTTCTTTTCCCACATTGCCATGAACCACACAAAATTACCTTTAAATTCCATGTATTAGTCACTGTCCTTAAGAAATCAGAGTTTCGTGGATCATCCCAAGATGCATAGAATGTACTTGTATGCACAGCAGCAAAAGTAGGCACTGTCCATAAGTTTAGTTCTGATCTTGTCTCCAAATGTGCAGTTCACCTAAATGCAACATTTTTATCTGATACAGGCACTGCCGATACAAAATAACACCTTAAGATCAAGTAAAACATTTCTGTTTGTTTGTAGAATGGCTTTACTCCACTTCACATTGCTGCAAAGTATGGTAATCTCAATGTCGCTGGAGTGCTGATTCAGCATGGAGCCACTATTGACTACAAGACCAAGGTACGTATCAAAGTTTAAAAGTTTATTTGCCTTGCCAGAATAATAGGGAATGTCTGGCTAATACTTTGCTTGTCTTAAGGTTCTACTTATTCATTTTTAAAGTTGGATAAGTGGTCACCAGTAATGTCATTTTGTGTCGTTAAAACAGGATTCCTTCTTTTTTCCACAGAATTATGTGATTGCACCACTTCATGTTGCATCTAAGTATGGCAACCTTAATATTGTGACTCTGTTGGTAGAGAAGGGCTCCAAGGTTGATATACCCAACAAGGTTTGTTTTGTTATTCATTGGCGTGATTTATCACTGCAAAACTTCACAGTAGTGGTAGTTTTGTTGCTGCATCACCTACAACCATTTATAGTAAAAATTATTTAATACAACTGATAGTTTTGCTTTTGATAGCTAACAAGCAAACTGTTAAGTTTTTCATCAGGATATTTAAATTTAATTTTACTGGAAAGTCTGGAAGGAGCAATACATCTCTGTTTAGTTTCTGGTGTATAGTTAGTGTCAGATGAATAAAAGCCTCACCTAAACTATATACATTGTCAGATGAATAAAAGCCTCAGTTAAACTGTTTTAATTGAAGCAGAAGACTTTCTTGTCGAAGGTTCCAAAAAATATTGTTGGTGCTTGGGTAGGAAACTTACCCACAAGAACATGAACTTTTGTCAAATGCATTTCTAAGTAAGAAACTTACCCACAAGAAGATGAACTTTTGTTGAATGTATTTCTCGTTCCACAGGATGGCTTGACACCCCTTCACTGTGCGGCAAGAGATGGACATGATGCTGTGGTGGAATATCTTGTTAATAAGAAAGCTTCTATAACAGCAGGAACCAGGGTAGCTTTGTCCATCTACTCTTCCATTCCCAGTAATAAGCAACATAAAACATAAAAAAAAATTATAATTTCTCATAACCTTGCAGTAGAGAATACATTGTTAAACAGACAGCTGTGTCGTATACAATTTACACGACATATCTTTGTGACCATTGCCTTAATTCTCATAGCATTTCTGCTTACTCTTGTGGTGATATCACCAAGGGAAATTAAGTTGTTGATTGTCTATTAACTCCTTGACCCCTAATATCAAAGAACAAATTCTCCTATCTTGTCCCCATACTTTTCTGAAAAAAGTACTGAGGAGAAGTTATTAAAATATGAAGAAAATTCATCTTGGGTGATCATATCCTTAATTCTCATGCCCTCAGGGGTTAAATAAGCAATGATATTACAAGGAGAAATTTGATGCTGATCACTGTTACACGCTGGGCTTGAAGGGTTAAGGGGCTTGAGGGTTTAAAGGAGTTAATCACCATGAGTTAGGAGAATTTTCTTCTCAATCTTTAACTAAAAGGATTAATTGAATGATTAATTTTTATTTGTCTTGAAAATTGAACTTTGTTGCTCTTTTTTTTTTCCAGCATGGGCTTACACCTCTGCACATGTCCTGCCAAGGAAATCATACCAGCACATCTGGCCTGCTAATCGACAGCAAGGCACCAGTCAATGCTGTGGCTACAGTAAGAACACATGAACAACTGTAAACATAAGAACACTCAATCAGCAGAAACAAGTGAATTTTCATTAATAAGAACACTTGATCAGAACACTTCTTCAATAAGAACACATGATCAGCTTGCCATGATAAAGAAATCACATAATCATACCAAAAAAATTGACACAGTCCCTTTCTGCACCCGGTCACTCAAATGTTTTGTTTTGTTTAAGTTCTCATCTTCTGAAGTTTTACCTAAATCTACTTCAATTACTGTTGGATTCGGACTTGGCTCAAGCTTTTGGTATCATTGACTTTGTCTTGAATTGGCAGACGTAATTTTATTCGTATTTTAATTAAATTGTTCACTTTTCATTTCATATATCGAAGAAATATGATACAGTGCACTGATAACTGCTTTGATGGAATACTGAGTGAGTTAGCCATAAAAATTAAACCAAGCCACTGTTGTACATCTCTGTTCTACCCTGCCCTCTGTGAAGCTCATGTGTTTAGCTTTGATTCCTCAAACTGCTAAGCTTAAGTAAACCCAAATCTAAATTTGTACAAAGTACAACTTGGTCCTTTTTGTAGCTACTGCGCATGCGCGAGTAGCTACTATGTTATCGGTTTGATGGATAGAGTCGATTTTACCGTTTGATGGATAGAGTAGATTTTACCACAGGCTAACCACCCTCTGTTTGTGTGGTGTAATGACTGTTTGCAACTTGAGACTTGAGACTCTAGTACCGGCCGAACTAGAGCTGGCAACACTGTTGAACAGTAAACGCGCCAGAGAAGGGTTTCTACGGCTCGGAATGGCAAAAAAACACCACGCGTGATTAAATCAACATTTCCTTTCCTTGAAACGCTTTTTCAACATAAAGGTAAAAGGCGTCTTTAAATATCTCTACTCAGTAAAAATTTCAACCGATCGTGTCGCGTGAATATAAAGTATCGAGTTGCAGACAGTCATTACACGACACAAACAGAGGGTGGTCCGCTTGTGATTTTACAAGCATGCCGAAGCGGCTTTCCGAGACCTTGGGATCACGATCGATTTTCTTGGCGCCGGCAACACTGTTGAACAGTAAACGCGCCGGAGAAGGGTTTCTACGGCTCGGCATGGCAAAAAAAAACGGCAGGTCTATTCCGGGGGTGAGGGGTGGGGGGTGAGGGGGTGGGGGGGTGAGGGGTGAGGGGTAGGGGGTGAGGGGTGGGGGGTGAGGGGTGAGGGGTGGGGGGTGGGGGTGAGGGGTGAGGGGTGAGGGGTGAGGGGTGGGGGGTGGGGGGTGAGGGGTGAGCCAATTGTTCGAAACGAATTCTAGTCTGAAATGTCAGCCGTCTCTTCTCCCTAACCCACAGGGGGTTATGGGGAGGAGACAGCTGACATTTCAGACTATAACAATTCAAGATTCAAGACTGTAGTTTCTTTCCCCTATTTTACTGAGATCTGAGACGCATCTAATACCCGACATTCACTAATGGAGTGTATTGTAACGTGGTACATGTGACACTGATAAGTTTCCTGAGAACTATAATTTTTACATTGTTGCTAATTTATTTGAATTTAATCAGTGATTTAATTCACACACCATCTTAGGTGCTAAAACAAAATGGGTTCCATAGCAGCCCAGAAACCCCTTTCCCTTTGTCATACTGTCTCCATATGTGACCCTCCACGCGAAAAGAGGGCTTATGGATTTCACTACAAATAGTGAATTTTTTTCACGGTCACGGCGCGTGTATTTGAAACTTCACACTGTGAGGTGGAAATTTCACGCCGTGTTCACGCTATTCCGAAACGTTTTCACTCTGGGAGTGAATCTGAAGACTGGGAAATAAATTCACGCCGCCCGGTCACGCCGTGAAAGTAAAATTATAAAGGAGTGAAATATTTCACGCCGTGAAATGTAAACCTCGCCGTGAAACTTTTCAATGGCGTCAGAGTGAAAAATAATGAAAATAATTTACTAGGATCCGGTTACGTATCGCGGCGAGTTTAATAAACAAAATGCCCCAGTAAACATACTTCTGAAGTATTATAAAGCTTAATCCATTATTTACGCCAAAATTTCACAAATAAAACACAATATCCTTAATAATAGTGTTTTGCTTTTGTTCAGCCAGGTCAACTTTCAAGTCAACTTAAGAACGTGTTTTGTGATCATTTGCATGAAATCAACATCTTGTGATAATGTTGTCAACAGCCTGTCAAAGTTCATTATTCCATTGGTTAGTTTATCGATAGCCTGAAAAATGAGGCGCCTCTTATCGCGCTTTAGTATGAATTGAGACGCGGTTGTTGGCAGACGTAGTATCTCAGAACTATAAACCTGTGATCAGGATCTCAGTCTTGGTATTTTAAAAACCATTCCTGCAAAAATTTAGCGAGCGACCGCGTAAAAATAAATAAGAGCACTGCTAAAATTGGGCCTTATCACAGGTTTAATGGGGAAACCGACTGAACTTCTGTCAAGGGACATTTAAACTCATCCCAGTTAAACTCACCCCCACCCCCACCCCTCACCCCTCACCCCCCATCCCCCCACCCCTCACCCCCCACCCCTCACCCCCACCCCTCACCCCCCCACCCCTCACCCCCACCCCTCACCCCCCACCCCTCACCCCCCACCCCTCACCCCCCGGAATAGACCTGCCGAAAAAAAAACACCACGCGTGACTCAGTCAACATTTCCTTGAAACGCACCAGAGAAGGGTTTCTACGGCTCGGAATGGCAAAAAAAACACCACGCGTTACTCAATCAACATTTCCTTGAAACGCACCAGAGAAGGGTTTCTACGGCTCGGAATGGCAAAAAAAACACCACTCGTTACTCAATCAACATTTCCTTGAAACGTCTTTTCAACATAAAGGTAAAAGGCGTCTTTAAATATCTCCACTCAGTAATAATTTCAACCGATCGTGGCGCGTGAATATAATAGCCTGAGTATCAGGCCTTCCTAAGGGGAGGGGGAAGGGGAGGGGGAGGGGGAGGGGGAGGGGGAGGGGAAGGGGGAGAAGAGGAAAGGAAGGCCTGACACAAAACCTTTCAGAAGTTTGTGTCGAACGTCCGAATTTTGGACGTTGGCGCTGATTGGAGGAAACACAAAAGGTAACGTTACACCGCCGGAAACAAAAATTATAATGATAGACTAAACAATGCAACTGTCGCATGTTTTGTATTTTGATATCAAAGGTCATTTCTGTCATTTCTGGGCTTATACGAGTGCTGCGTTTATCGCCTGTTGAGCAACCGTCGTTCTTATACCCGTTGAGGCATTTTATTTGGGTTTGGTACGTTTGGCTTGTTTCTGAGTGCGTCCGGTGACAGTACAGCCTCTCTAGTTAGGATTTGAACTGTTTAATAATCTTTATCCGGCCGCCTATTTGTTTTCGTAGCTGAGATCTTGTGTTTCTTATCACCGCTATTTGTCTTTTGATTAGTTACGGCTGCGTTTTTGTCATCACTTCTTGCCATCCTGAACTGTGAGATTTGCATTTTCCTCCTGTAATGAAGCTGTATTTAGTCGCGAATTCTGCTCAGTGGTGCTCAACAGAAAATATTTTGTTTGGAGAGTCTTTTGCAATGGAGCTGTCTGTGTAACTTCAATTCATATCTCTCACAGCGGTCATCGCTGACATGACAGTTGCATGACCGGAAGTTATTTGGATTGGCTACTATTTACGGCGTAGCGTCATGCTCATCGAGGGGGCGGAATACTCGTCTCAATGCTTTTGTGTCAGGCTTTTCTTCCCTTTTCCCCTTCCTCTCTTCCTCCTCTCCCCCCCCCCCCCCCTTCCCCGAAAAGCCTGATACTCAGGCTAGAATATAAGGTCTCGAGTTGCAAACAGTCATTACACGACACAAACAGAGAGTGGTCCGCTTGTGATTTTACAAGCATGCCGAAGCGGCTTTCGGAGACCTTGAGATCACGATTGATTTTCTTGGCGCACGATAACGCCGGTAGGAAATTTGATAAGCGTCCAATTTCGATAGACTTTACAGGTTATACAAACAAACTTATTGTTTAGAGCTTTTCTTACTTTGAATCTGGTAGTACGTCTTTTTGTCTCAAATACAAATACTAGTGTAATTACTACCACAAACAGACTCAGCAGATGGGGTAAACGGATGCTTATTCAAATGTGATACTACTGAAGAGACAACACCCTAAACCCGGGTGAGGTGGGTGGGTTGCTCTTGCTTTCACAAAGGATAACACAGGAATGAATGATCTTTGACATGCACGACATCTAAAGGTCTTATCTGAAGACACGCATTACAGAGATATCCATTATGGAAACTAATGTAGTAATTAACCCTTTTAACATATCTATTAAAAGCAAACCAGACACCAGTTACACAAGAGTTATATCTTGATGAGAAAACAATGCTTCATGTTTATGTTATTGTTGACTGCATCTACGGCAGTTACACAAGGAGTTATATCTATGAAAAAATAATGCCTCATGTTTATATTATTGTTAGCGGCATCTACATCAGATTATTTTTGTACCTCATGAACAGCAAATCAGACGCCACTTACACAAGGACTTTTATCTCTTGATGAGAAAACAATGCCTCATGTTTATGTTATTGTTAGCTGCATCTGAGCGTTCTGAGAAAAATCCATCGAAAATAAAATTTCGAAAAGATATTGTCGAATCATACAAAGCTATTGTTTGGGCTGAGCCCCGACCAATTTCTATCTTGCAGTATGTCAGTCATTTGTCGAATAACCACTTATTTTTACTTTTTACCTCACATGCTCCTTTGCGGTCTGGGTGTGTACACTTGAGCCGCGACAACCTTAGATGAAATAGCTGTATACAGCTAATTCAAAAAAGGTTGTCGCTCTATGAGTACCCAAGCGTACGCGTACAACAACCTTTTCTAAAATAGCTGTCCATACTAAACAGCACCGTATTCACATAACAATGGAAACAAGAATGCAGTAGCTACACGCACGCATCGCGGGCCTATTTTTTGCAAAATGCGGATGGCTTGCACAATAATTTTTTTTCCTTAGTACTGATTTTCGAGTTATCTCTGACTGGTTTTGTTTCTTTGAAGTTTTGATTTCTCTTTGAGTCAGTGCAACAAAAATAAATTCTGTGGTGTTCTTTTCAAAGAATGGTCTGACACCTCTTCACATAGCCGCACATTATGGTCATGTAGACATTGCTGAGTTGTTGCTAAATCGTGGAGCTGATACAGATGCAAGAGCCAGGGTAAGTTTTTAACATGGTAACCTACAACACATTTCTTTTTAAAAGAGCAGAAGTAGAGAGCACAGGATAGAGCATAGACGTGAAAGAAACAAATACTCTTTCTTGTGTGCATGCTCTTGGAACCCAAGTAATAGCCATGTTTTGTAGTGTTCACAGACATCAAAAAAATAGGCTGAATTTGATTGTTTTTTCACAACTCTGTTATTTCACATGACATAATTGTGATCAATTGCTTCAGTGAAGTCTTATAATATCATTCTTTTTTACTTGTTTTCCTCATTATTTTAATGTTTAAGTTTAATTTGTCAGTGTTTGTTTCTCGGATCAACCAAAAAATTGAAGAAAACACGGAGATAATGAGGAACCTTAAGACACAATAATATTGCAGTGTCACGTACCCTTCAAACAACTAAGGAAAAAAACCCAGTCTGCCACAGCTTATCCTTGGAATTTGGATGTGTGCTTAGGACTTGTAACATAAAAGGGAAAGCCCAGAAGAAGGTCAAGAGATGGAGACCAGAAATCTGCAGATTTTTCATTCGTGCCCTCCCACCCTCAATCATTTCCCACCCCAAATGGGCAAAATTCACCCTCCTTGCTCAATTTCCCACAAAATGAACCAGTTTCCTGTAATTTCTGGATCAAAATGTTGCAACAGATTGGGTGAAAGAGGCATGAAAATGCAACCAGGAATTGTAGCATGGATTAGAAAAACTGGATTTTTTTGTGATTTTGAAAAAATTTTGAACTAAAATCTTTTTGATTCTAGAGAAGAGATCAAAAGTTGCTTTTATCCGGGAGATTTGGTGACCCATGAGAGAGTTGGTGCATATGAAGCCATATATGTAAAATTTCTGTTAATGAAACAATTTAACGTTGCATCATGTTTTGATTTTTTCCATTCAGTTAATGTAGATCATTAATTTTATCTTTTGTTTGCAGGTAGATTTTCAATTACGTGGCTCACTTGTAACAATTAATTTTTTTATTAACTGATTTCATATTAAATGCAAAATAATTTTAAGGCTTTTTCTGAATGATGAAAACACTGTTTATTAAATGCCAGTTTTTTTAATCAACTGCTGTCACTGAAGCGATATAAATAAAATATTCACATCAACTATTATATAATCATAGCCAATCCCAGCCTTTGACGATAAAATTGTAAGTTCCCATTGACAAAACATAACTGTAATTAAAATGTTAACTCTAAGGCAATCTTAACCAATCTTAAATCCTCAGTCAGCTGGCTGAATATGTAACTTGTGTTCAGCAAGACATCTTCTGTCCTTCATAACATGACAATTTAACTTAAAAAACAAACAGAACAAATGATGTTGATTTATACACAAATGTCTTTGAAAGGCCCTGAAATAGTTTCTGGAAAAAGAAAAACATCTTTTAATGTTGTTTACTTAAATGTTTGGCTCAGCTGCCCCTTTGAGTTACAGACTGAAATAATCATTATTACATAAATGAAATTACTAAAGTTTAAAGGCAAAAGACATGACGTGTGATTTTTGTTTCCTTTCAGAATGGATTCACCCCTCTCCATGTTGCTTGCAAGAAGAACAGAGAACAAGTGATCCAACTGCTGTTAAAATATGGAGCAAATGTTCATTCTGCCAACGAGGTTTGTTTTCTCCTTTTTTCTGTCATTGGTAACAAGTTGCAAATAATCCGTGAGACATTGTTCTTTGACAATTTGTGTGAAGAAAGTTTTTGTTTTCAAAAATTTCCTTTGTATGAGAATAGGCAGCAATGCCTGCTTTTGAAAAATGGTGGGACTTGGTGAATTATACAATTATCTGTTATTTTCAAAGTGGAATTTATAATAATATAGTAGGAGGTAAGTATAGTGAGTAATGTGTCTCAACCCTTTTAGTCCCACTGGTGACCAAAATCCAATTTCTCCGTACAATCACTGCTTGGTTAAACATTTAAGACAGGAGAATAAAGGATATAATCACCAAAGAATGAAATGCCTTGATTTGTAGACAAAATCTTCCAACTAGTAGCATAAGAAATAAATGGAGGACAGTGAGGAGAATATACTTAACAATTAGATTATGAGCTCGAGATTTCTATCGCGTGATAGCTGATGAGGGCGCAGCCTGGATCAGCTATCATGCATAGAAATCAAGAGCCAATAATCTAATTGTTTTAGTATAAATCTACTAGTCGTTGAAAACTAAACAAGTAAATTATCTATATCCTCATCGTAGACACTTCGAAAACACGACGAAGCTGCCGCCATTTTGTTGAAGAGTCCACTACTCACTTTCTATCATAGAATAGATAGCGAGTAGCGTAGCCAATCAGAGAATGGCATTCGTAGTAGATTTATACTAAATGTTGATATAGGAGCCGAAAGGGTTGACTGTGCTGCAAACTTGTACTGTGTGTAAAAATGTTCTTTTCCTAAATGATAAATAATTAACTTTAGAAGTAAAATTTTAAGAAATTTATAGAAGTCCCTAAGAAATGGGTCAAGGTTATATCATTCTCAGCAATTTTTGTTTTTCAAAGAACATACATGTAGGACTTCCAAAATGTTATGTTTTCTTCTGTTCCTTTAGGGTGGTCAAACTCCCATGCACGTGGCGACATATTATGGCAATGTAACATTGGTGCTTATTCTTCTCCAACATGGTGGGTCTCCTGATATCACCAATGTGGTAAGTTCACTTTATTTTGAGGAGTTAAGCTTTCAAATGTTTCATGAATGCGTAGATAATATTTTTAAAGCTTTTAGGTCCTGCTGTGATGCTTTCAGTAGAAGGCATACTTTTTTTAAAGTCTTTATTTTAAACAATAGAACACATGGCACCTTTTGCAACATGTGGGCTGATTTGCATAATTATTCCAGTATTAAAGGAAGCTAGTTTCTGTTGCTGTTGTTAAACTTGTTTTATGTTTTAGTTTCAGTGCAGGGAAATACATTTAATATGCTTTATTTTTTGCCTCTAAACTGAAGCTTTTTTAAACCTGACCAGTAGTTTCTATGTTTCAATACCTGTTTCCTTGTGCCAATAAATTAACATAGTTGTTGCTGTCAGAATTGATCATGAGAACTTCTTACAGCTGAGGCTGCTGTTTTATTTTCGTATTTTTAAACATATTTTCATTATTATAAGTAGAAGTATCTTGTTTGCCGTGAAACAAAACAGCCTGTTGCCATTTTGAACCCATATCTGCCAACCAAATGTAGAATGAAGGAAGTTCAAGTTTATTAAGTTTTCCAAAGGTTACTTACAAATGAACACTGCCTGCAAATAGCGAGCTAATCTAGGCAGGCGGTGTTAAGGACATACATAAACTAATTGAGGGCGTTAAAAAAGTTAGTTTTGACTACATTATTTGTCAAAAGAGTAAAAAGTAATGAAAAGTGAAGAAAAATAATATGATTTATGATTGAGTTATAATTAAGATGACTTTTTTATTTCAGAAATAAGAGTGCTAATGTCAGCACTGACTGTCCAGAGTTTCTAAAGTTACAAATAGTAATGTTTGAATTTTCTTTTTGAATATGCGCTTTGGTAGTACTAGTGCTTGTGGATATGTGGTTTTTTTTTACTACAATCATAGCCTTAATGAACACTTATGATTGTTTTGTCTGTTTGACTGAAACATTATGATTTAACTAACCTGCCATGAATAGCAACAGCTACCAGCCTGGCCCGGGTTTGTGAAACTGTGTTCATTATTTTCTTAAAAAAGTTTCTTTGTTATTACACTGTGTACTGTATCTTTATGAATTGTTTCTTTGCATAATAACTTATTGTGTTATGTCTGGTTTTGTCCAGAGAGGAGAAACTGCTCTGCACATTGCTTGTTGCCGACGTCAGATAACGATTGTGCGATTGCTGCTAAGGAATGGAGCAGCGGTGGATGCTAAAACTCAGGTTAGAAATATGTTTATTTTAATGGCCTACATGTAGCTTCCACGAGTCTCCTGTAGCTCAGTGGTAAAGCATGATCCGAACTATTAACAATGTTACATAACATAACATAACGTAACATAACATAACATAACATAACACAACACAACACAACACAACACAACACAACACAACACAGCACAGCACAGCACAGCACAGCACAGCACAGCACAGCACAGCACAGCACAGCACAACACAACCTAACGTAACCTAACGTAACGTAACCTAACGTAACGTAACGTAACGTAACATCACATCACATCACATCACATCACATCACATCACATCACATCACAACACAACACAACACAACACAACACAACACATCACACCACACCACACCACACCACACCACACCACAACACAACACAACACAACACAACACAACACAACACATCACATCACACAACACATCACACAACACAGCACAACACATCACACAACACAACACAACACATCACACAACACAACACATCACACAACACAACACATCACACAACACACAACACACAACACATCACACAACACACAACACACAACACATCACACAACACACAACACATCACACAACACATAACACAACACACAACACATCACACAACACACAACACATCACACAACACACAACACATCACACAACACACAACACAACACACAACACAACACAACACAACACAACACACAACACAACACAACACAACATAACATGTATTATTATATAAAAACCAATGAAAAACCGGGTGAGCTTTTGCACGAAAACATGATAATTATCTTCACATGTGAAAAGATCACTGTTGCTATGGTACATAATAAATCACGCCTTTTGCAATGATTTGGTATTTCATTGGGGTTTGTATAATAAACAGAACATTTCATGGCCGCTTAGAGAAACGAAATTTCTCTTCTTCTCTTGAAAAATATTTCACTCGTTCGCTGCACTCACTCGTGAAATATCTTTCTCAAACTCATTTATAATTCACCAAGCCAAAACAAAGCAAATCACTACCGTGAAGGAGGTTTGGAAATGTGATCTTAATTATCATAAAATTTTGTGAACTTTTGCTTCGAATTTCTCTAAGAATTATCAATACTTTGAGAAGCTATATCAAACACTCGAAAGAGTGTTTCCTCCTTTTTCCAAACACCTCAAAGTTTGTTAAAAAAAAACTCGGCTGCGTCTCGTTTTTCCAATCTACTTCTTGATGTTTGGAAATCGGAGGAAACACTCTTCCTCGTGTTTGATATATTAATTAAATATTAAATAAAACACTTCCTGAAAAGGGAAATTGTGAGGTTGACCCTATATTGAAAGGTCATAGGTTCAACTCCTTTTAGAAGAATTCAGATTTTCTTTTTCCAAATATGCCAGAGTCACTGACTGAAAAATATATTTTTCATAAATACAGGGGAAAGTTTGTAAGTTGTTTGATGTGACCCTGTTACAAACAGCATCTTGTGCAAGGGAGAAGCAATATTCTAAGTTAATTGATCAGCCTTTGGACTCCCCAGTGATTAGAGCAAATGTCACGCAATGTACTTTTTGCCATGGATAAAGATTAAGGTCGACTGGCTGTATTCTGGAATAAGAATAAGCGAAATAGCTGTTAAATTTCTCTTTTTACGTAAATTTGCGAAGACATTTCTGCAAACTTTCGTCCATATTGTACTCCAGTAACTCCAAAAACCTGTTATGAGGGAGTTCTTGTCATGATCATTGCATGTATTCTTATTCCGGAAGAGGGTCAGTCGAACGCATCCTTACTCAAACAAGTGGTGCTTGTAATGTGAACATTTCTGTGTAGTAAATACGAGGACGTACAATTTATTGGTCAAGAGTGAATTTCATTTTCATTACGTTGCTTCCTTGTCCTTGCTTGTTTCAGGATCGTGAGACTCCATTGCACATTGCCGTCAGAACGAAGAATGTAGAGATGGTGAATCTGCTGCTTGATCACGGTGCTTCTACTGATGCCATTGATAAGGTTTGTCCATTGTCACTTAGGCCCAGTACCCTTCGGCCATGTTGAATTTAATTCAATGGAGTTCCTTAGAAGTTTGGCAAAAGTTCAACTGTTGCTTTGAGAGGGTTTTCTCTGTGTACTCCAGAGACCAACATTTCCAAATTCCAATTTGATCAAGAAAGTGTTGCCAATTGACGCTCTAATAAAGAGATTTATTTTTATTTTATATTTATTTTTTTAACCTAATATTTCTGTGTTTTGATCAGAACAAATGCACACCTTTGCACGTTGCTGCCAGAGATGGTAATGAAGAACTGGTGGAGATTCTACTGGAGCATGGAGCTTCTGTTACTGCATTATCAAAGGTAAACTTGTACTCAACATTTTTGTATCTTTATTCATCTCCACATAATACATTAGAACAGTAATAATTATCGGCAAAAAGAAAAAAATGGTGTAAATGTAACGGAGAAAGAGCAAAAATAATTTAACTAATAGTTAGCCCTTAACATACAAAGATGGTTAATTTTTCGCTTTTGTAAGGGAAAAGTAACAAGATCTTCCCTCCTTGAACCTGCAGTGTAGGAGAACATACTGGAAATGCTAGAGTTTTTCTGAAACATGTGTTTTGTAGAATCTTGTAAAGTGAGTTTTGAGTTTGACAAAAACGAGCTGACTTACTATTGGATGTGGCATCTTATCTGAGGGATTTTGGGGGGATTTTTTAGGAAGGGAGGGGGAAGAGTTGTCCTCCAAATATTACGAAGACTGAAAGACAACTCCCATAGGAGAGATTCTTTGAACAGCCACTTTCCTTTGAGAGTTGCCTTCTCCCAGTGACAGCCCTGTGGTCAGTGATTCCTTTATGCTAACTTTGATTTAATCATTCACAAGTGTTTCGATTTCTTTTCACAGAAAGGATTCACTCCACTCCATGAAGCGGCTAGGCAAGGCCATGTTAGGATTGTGGAGATTTTGCTCAAACACTATGACAGCCCTGACCCAGAAGGAAAGGTCAGTGGTCGGCCTTATTCAGCTTCTTATATTTCTCTTCCCCTCGCGCGGCGCATTTCCTCGCAGGAACCCAGTTTCACGCGCGCTCTCGCGCGTTTCGTTTCCTTTACACTACTTTTACTTTACGCTAAGAAAAACCAGAGACTACTTGTTTACACATTCAGGAAAACAAGAGCAATGTTCTGGAAACAAACAAATTTTCACAAAAGCGGTGCCAATTTTTCCTTTGAAAAAGCTTGTTAACAAAACATGACAAGTTGCAATGAGAAAAATGGACAGGAAGAGTTAGTAATCTGGTGGTTTAATTGTTTGAAAACCTGGGCAGATATAGCGACGGTGGTAGCTGATAAAACAACATGGAGACGAAGGACATGCAGGCCAATTCTCTGCTAAGGAGAACGGACGATAATGATGATGATGATAATGACGATTATTTAATGAAAACTATTTGTCCGTGTTTTTATTTTACAGCACGGTCTGACACCTCTTCATGTGGCGACTCATTACAACAATGATAAAGTAGCCACATTTTTACTGGACAACAATGCCGACCCAAATGCCCAGGCAAAGGTAAAGCCTAGCTTTGTCATTGTTATTGAGCGGTTTTCAATTGAGTGTTGAATGTATTTCGCGTTTGCTTTGGTTATGCATTTCTACGCTCAGTGATTGGTTGGCAAAGTTCGCGCCATGTTCTCAACCAATGGGAAACAAAACCCAAACCAAACGTGACTTGCTCACACGCGTTTTCCCGCGCTTGACGCCATTTACTCATCCTCGTTCCCAGAGCCTACGATCTTCTGGTCAGCGCGTTGGATCGTAGGCCCTGGTAACAGCCGTTACCGGATGTCGTGAATTTCACGACATCCGGTAGCGCACGCTCAGTGCGATAAATTACCATTGCGCTTGCTCAGTATTATTATTGCTCAGTACTGCTCAGTATTAGGAAGTAAAGACAAATGCGCAGAAGCGTAGCATTTTTCACCTTATGGCGCATCAGGTTTTCGACAGCCAATGAAAAAAAAGATATTTTTGGATGGACCCAGAGCCACTCGTTCAACAATTAAAAAAAAAAACGTTGGGGCTCTGGGGACGAGAATGCCATTTACTTGTATCTACGTGTTCTGATTGGTTCATTTTGCTTTTTCCGTGTTGTGATTGGTGAGAGTATTAACTTTGGGTTGGTTCTGCGACACTCAATTGAAAACTGCTCTGTCAGAGCCTGTGAATAATAAATTGTATAGATGAACTGAAATATACGAAAATCATATATGTGAAGTGAACTACGGATGAAAGATTACATAGACAAAACTGTCGCAGTTATCAACGCAACTGAAGCAGTCACGAAAAGAAATTTCAGGCTTTCTTTTGGCAACTGCTTTATTTGTATTCAAAACTGCGATCGATCATCTTTCACCTATTTAATTGAATAATGTATTATACGTGACTTTGCTGCGAAGGGTGGTGCCAGGTTAAAAGGAGTAAGAGAAATTTTTAATAAGCATTTGCGTCTATTTGCATGACCTGCAAAGTGCACACTGTTTAATTCACGTGTTCGTTCACATGGGGCCTTTATTGTTCTTTATCATGGCCTGTAGAATGGATTTACACCTTTGCACATTGGAGCCAAGAAGAACAGAATAGACATTGTACTGATCCTGTTGAGGCGAGGCATGGATCCTGACATCCCCACTCAGGTATTGTTTGTCAGAAGATGAAAATAAAAAGCTTTTTGTTCTGTCAAATTTTGTATAATTTTGGGTTTCAAGACGCCTGAGAGCTTTTCGGAAAAGAGGACGTACCGATAATAGAAAGGGGAAGGGCGTCGCAAATGTTGGCAAAAATTGTAGGACTTTTTCGAACGTCAATTATATCTGCACTAACTGAATTTAACATGTAACGCGTTGTGTGTCACCTTTGTTCTTAAAAGAAAGAAAAAACCAACATCATCCACACATCTACCTGAACTTTGATCCTTCTTCTTGTGAAAGACTACATTTTCGAGCAAACGGAGTAGCCCGACGAAAATCAGTATTTGACGTTATACTCATCTCACGTTCTCTACGATTTCTAATATGCAATATTTCTACTCTTTTTGAAACGGTAAAAGTTTAACTACTAAATTGGGTTGGAACTGGGTTGAAATTAGACTCATTTTTTCGCTCTGACGAAGGGTCAACGCTCGAGACGTTAGCACGGTCGCCAAATGTTCCCTCTCCCCATCAACTCAGCACCACTGTTTCTTTAGAAACTAAACCCCTTGCTAATTTTTTTCTGTGTTTGTTCTTTCACAGACTGGCATCAGTCCGCTTCATTTGGCGGCCAAAAAAGGACATCTGGAGCTGTGCGAACACTTGGTGGAAAATGGAGCCATGCCTGGCGTCACCACGAATGTTAGTCACGATTTATAACAGGAACAGCTGTGATAAGCGTGTTTTATTCAGTTACGGAAGAATCTTTGCTATGCCGAATATTAACTTACTTTTCTTTTTGTAGAATGGTCTGACGCCACTGCATCTTACAGCAAGAGAGAACAGGATTGACGTAGCAAAACTCCTACTCAAGCACAATGCTCCTATCAATGCTCAGACTGTGGTACGTTCTCATCTCTAAATCATTCTCTTTTCTTATTCACAGCGGCGTTTTTAATGTGGGTCGACAAGTATTTTCGCGTATTCTTTGGTTTTGTTATACGACGCTCTTTGATTGGTTAAAAAAAAACTCGCGCCACGTTTACAACCAATTAGAAATAAAACCTAAACCAATGATGACTTGGTCGCTCGTATTTTCCCGCGCTTGGCGCTTGTAAGTAGTGACAAGTTCTCGTTTTGAGTTCTGATTGGCTCATTGTCTTGTTTGGGTCTGTTGTGATTGGTCAGATTATTTTGGTTAAAAGTAAGAACCACCCTCCATTTACAGGACTATAAACAGCACCACAGGAAAGTGTTGCTCGGTAATTTTCAATGGTCACACTTAAGGATTTTGTCACAGACTCAAAAGTTAGAAGCACCTTGTACAGCATAATAAACAGCACCACATGAAAGTACTGCTTAGTAGCTTTCATCTGAATGGTCACACTTTAGGACTTCGTCTGCTATCTCACAAGTTAAACCACCAATCATGTCATAATTTTTCACTTCGTCTTTCTCTGTTCTTGTCATCAGAGTGGATTTACGCCGTTGCACATCGCTTGCGTGTACGGCAATTTTGAGCTGGCAAGATTGCTGCTCGAGGCAGGAGCTGACATTGAAGCAAAGACAAAGAATGGTTACATGGCTCTTCATCTTGCCGCACAGTATGGACATCTGCTTATTATTGACCTGTTGCTTGAATACGGAGCTCCTCCAGACGCTCTTACCAATGTGAGTAAATTTGAGACTAACTTGCAGATTTTCGACATTCAGTCGTGTAGCAGCTGTTTTAAAAGGAGTTTAGAAGCATCTTTTAAAAGAGAACTACGGAACTTAAGCAGCGACGACGGCAACGTCAACGAAAACGTCGCCAAAAAAATATAACTTCATTTTATTTGTGCTACTTCGCGATTATTTCAACTCGTTCAACTTCTACGGAAACGGCGAATTACCCAGGAACCAAATTGGTAGGAGTGGTGTTCAAGTTAAGAAAGTGAATGAAAATTTCACCGTCGTGTGTTCACATTCTCACAAAACCTTGAATTTGGTCATTTCACGTTGTTGTTTTGCTGAGGACATCAAAGAAATGTACCAAAATTTAAACGTACGTGCAGAGCGATTGTTTTTGCTCATTGAACCTTTTGCTCTACGGGGTTGTCGTTGCCGTTGCCGTTGCCGTTGTCATTGCTTAAGTTCCCTGATTTCTTGGATGCTGGGTGTGAAAAGCTTGCGTATTGCAGTGCAAAATTTTGTGAAAATGTATTTTTCTGTCACTTCCCTTATTTTTTGACATCTTTGTGCTGAGTTTGTCAAACTTTTCAGCCAATCAAAATACCGAATCTCACCCGTATTTGATTATCGGCACGTGCAATGTAATCTTTAGCACGTGCATCTGGCATTTTGAACTTTACTGTTTTAAACATCTTTTACTTGGTGTAAATCCTTGGTCCAAAAAATAAGTGTAGTTACGTGTCCTCTTATCCTCATTTGAATCTCTTGAAACGGTCTGTCGGATTTGCGAAACAAAAGCAAAACTAAACAAATAAATAATTACGACAATAATAGAGCAACTTAATGACGGTGCCTACAAATACCGAAGTATTTTTGCACGGTTTATGACTATGCGGGAAAAGCAAGGGCTATGGAAATCCAAAAAGAAATTTGGGGGGGGGGGGGGGGAACCATGCAGTTCTTAGAGATAATTAAGCAACAATTATTCTAAAAAAGCAGTAAAATACAAAGCAATCTATGGCATTTTTAAAAAATTGAAGCTTTATTATCTCTGAAAGATGCATGGTTACCCCCAATTTCCTTTTTTGGATACCAAAAGCACTTGCTAAATTCTGCTTTCTGCGCATAGTTTTAAACCGTGCAAAAATATCCCTGTATTAGTGGGCATTACCCATAGGAAACCCAAGTATCTCGAGATGCGCAGTTCGTATGCGCAGTAACAATGGTAGGCACCGTCCTTAAAGTGGAAGTATGATGTGAATTTGATGTCATTTCAAAACCCAAAAGTGTTTGTCAACAGAAACAAAAAACAATTGTCTAGTTTTGTTATAAATTATCGCCCCAGTGCAATACAACTGTCGATTATTGCCTCTGGCCAGGGACAGAGTAGGTCGAATGGATTGAAACTTGAAAAATGTTTGGCTGACCGTTTTTGAAGTTCTCACATTTTTGTTTCCAAATGCGCTAGAACAGATCACGAGTTGTTCCTTTCAAGCATTGAGTTGATTTCTTTCCTTTCGGTTGTTCTAGAATTATTTTGTAGCTCAGTGCAGGTTTTATTTCACCATTTTTAACAAAAGAGGTCGAAAACCCAATGATACTTCCCCTTTAATGCTGTTAAAAAAGTTATAAACACGTGTGGCAATTCTATAATTTTATGTTGATTTCTGTTTTTTAGGAGGGCTACACTGCTTTGTACATCTCACAGAGAGTGAATCTAAACACAACAATCACGGAGACTCTTAATAATCTTACTAAAGTGACCGTCATCCACATTACTCTGAAGAGAAAACCGGTAAGTTTATTCATTAGATCATTTTAAGGCCCCGTTACACATGCGATTTTTGATACAACTCAGTTTTGTCAAACCTCCTAGCAGACGCTCTTTGGGCCCGTCACGTATTCCTCCCCAACGAATGTGTGACGACCCCAGAGATTTGTCGCACTTCACTGCAATGTTTTTCGTGCAAGGCTGCGACTTCAAATCCTTCATTTAAACCAGTTACGATTTCAACGCGATATCGCTGTACATTTTCTGAGGATTAATGCAATTTTGCGTCAAAATTCAAACGTGTTCGAAACCCCTATGATATCGCGGCCATTTGTCGCGGCTAGTTTTCACACGCGATTTAAAAACTGCAATTTGACAGAATTGCACAAAAATCGTGTGTTAAACGGGGATTAGAGTTTTCTGCAACAGAACGGTGATAACAGCCCTGTTGAACTTAGGAATCTTTAATCCGACTTACAAAGGTACCTCGTCTGAGTTGCTCGCACATTACTGTCTGCGGAATTTTGTGGTTTAAAGTTCAGTCGTTCACTAAGGGCGAGGTTCATTAATTCTTTTTTTAAAATATTACTAAGAAGAAAGCTGTGATTATCCAAAGATAACCCTTGAGTGTTTTCTGTGGAGGAAATTTTAAAACCGCTATCATGTGGATGACTTTATTTTTATACTTTGAAAAACTAATGTTAATACTAATTTATCATTTATCTAATTTATCAGTAGGCGCTTTATGCTAGGGCTCTACTGAAAGCTCTTAAGAAGAAATATAAACTATAAATGATTTAAAACTAATAAAAAAATAAACAGTAAAGTGGAGATAGAGAGTAAAAAAGCTATATTGAGAAAACAATGAGGATTAAAAAAGTGTGATTTCCAAGTGCACAAAAGGTTAAAAATACGCGATATGAAACAAATGACTTTTCAGTTTAGATTTAAATTGGTTTAGGTTTTCAGTAGTTCATAAGGAACGGAATCCCACAGTTTAGACGCGGCAACGCTGAACGCACGGTCCCCATACGAAACGGTGTACTTGGAACTTTTACTAACATCTGATTAGAGGAGCGTAAAGATCGAGCAGGGTTATATCTGCCAAGTAGGTCAGTAATATACTGAACCCGGTGCGAGAACACGGCTTAACGCGCTTCGACACGAAGTCAGCTTTCCACTGAACTAAAAGCTTTTAATTTGAAACATTGTCACGCCTTAGTGGGTCCTTATAGCACTTAGACACACTGCCTGCTGGTCGGAATACGCTTTCACGGTCTAGTGTAGTGGTGTGTATGCCGAGCCATCTCTCCACTGAGTATCGAGAACTATAAATAAGTTTTCGCGAAGGAGAGGCGAAGCCTTGACTTTGAGAATTATGATTAATTTTTACGGTGAACCGCATATCACGGTGAAGTTAGAGTTACGATGGTATTCTGCAGTTGTTCTTGTCTTCATTGCACTATATTTCTGACTCTAGTATAACCGCACGATTCTTCGGCTGTTAATTAATATGAAAAAAATGTCGGCTTCGGCGTCTTGTAATCACAGTACCTTGCCAATCATTGATTTTCTACTCAGTTCTATAATTGGTTCATAAAACGCTGTTTCTATCTCAAACCATTAAAGCAATATCAGGGTTTTAGTCACGAACACGCTGAAACTGCGATCACAAAAAAGTTAGATGGGAATCCGTATTCTTGGAATCTACGGCGAAACTTGAATTGTGTTAATGTTTTTCTCGGTATAATTGACAAAGGTAAGTGTTATCTAAATAACGATAACTCCTTCGATCACAGATAATGTCCGCGGACAAATATCTGTGCATATTTTCGCGCCAAATGGAGGCTATTGTGTATATTATCCTTCAAATATTTTTCGCAACATGCGGGAATCTCGCGGGAATCGGCAGGATCTGCCATTCTGTCATATGTCAATCACGTCAAAGTTTGTCAGTCGGCTTCCAAAATCTCCACGTCAGATTTCGCTTCAGGTCGAAAGCGTTTGTTTGAGGAAAAGGTAAACATTTGAAAGGAAAGTAAACTTGTTTAATTCCGTGAAAGACAAAAGCAAGATACAAGTGGCGGATAAGGTTACAGGGAATCTAACTACCTCTCAAAAACAAGCTAAAGATCACTGAAAGCGAAAAACTGTAAAGCATCGCATTCCGTAAAAAGTGTAAACTGCCGTCAACAAAACAGCCGGCGCTTTGTCGTTCTCTTCCTTTATCTCGTGTTCAATTGGAGCAGCACTTTATATCGAAAATACAATAGTGGAATTTGCTAGCCGAAAACGACCTGTGAAGAAATCGAAGCTGAACCTGCAGTCGAATACGACGCCACCGGTTGTTTTTGCTGGATTCCATCATAGCGCTTTCTTTGCTAACTTGACATTGAATGGAGCCAGTAACGAAGTCGTTCACAATCACTGAGGATTAAACTTGTTGCCCGAGAGTAGGACAAGCTGCTTCTCTTCGCAGAGAATTTCGACATCTCGGGGTATCATGGCTGGCCTTAGTGTTTCGTGGACAAGATTTTATGTTCGCGAGCGATCTCGACCAGGTGAGCATTGATAGCATCATTTACCTGTTTGAACTCTGTCAGTAATGGTACTGAAATTTATGTTTTCGTTATTTAAATTCCTTATATCCAGGCCAACACGAATTGCTCTCATTGAATTACAACTGTAATATTTGCCGTCATGTAAGCGAGCTTCGAGCTTATTAATAAAACTCGTTTAATAGCTTGTTGATGGCTTTCTCATTTCGCCAGACTAAAAGAAAACCATAAATACTCTTAAATGAGATGGGCTAAAACTTTTCGTCTGTCATATTTTTCAGTTTTACCACATTTTTAATTCAAGGACTGTTAAACAGAGTTCAAACCAAGAGAAAATGTCGCAAATACGAGCTTGAGTATTTCAACATTTCGTTTACGAACAGCTTACGGTCAAAAACGTTTAGAGCGAATGCTGTTTTCTGGTACTGGTTTATCGACCAGCAGGTTTATCTCTTCTTCTGTACTGTCACAAAAGCAAACCGTTCCCCCATCTTGACATTCATTTTAATGGTAAACAAGACGCGCCTTGAAGTTTTTGAAATTGGGGAATATCCTCGGATATTCCCCAGTTTTAGCTGGGGTATATTCGGTCACGTGAGGCGTTTAGACCAATCGCGCGCGAGCGAAAATATTTGATGGATTATAATTTACGATAACTCCTTCGATCGTTTAAAAACGTGAAATTTCGCAATTCGCTTACGGTTAGTGAGTAACACTTGTGATATTGCAATCTTCAGTCGACTCAGCGAAGGTTCACTGTTTGCTGCTTATAGTTAAGTCGTCGACTGTACTTGTTTGTTTTTGGCTAATTTTGGCGCGAACGTTTGTCGGACTCAAGCTCAAAACAAACCTGGTAATAAGGAAACTTTTTGTAGAAAAATAATCAGTAATTCCATGTTGATTTTACAGATATGCGCTTATATTTGTACCAAGATATTATCTTATCCACGAGCTTCGCTCTGCAAAGACAGTTATGGCTTCTCAGCACAGAACATAAGAAGGGTTATTCAAACCGCCGTGGCTTCGCTTAAGAAAAAATCACCAAGCGAATGGCTTTAGATCGTTCTTCACGTGCGCTATATATCAACGCGCAACTTCTAAGCTGTCCAGTGAAAAATCACCATAGTGAAATGAAGCGATGAAGCTGTGGGTCTGACCAGCTTGAAGCAGAGCTGGCGGAATTTGCATACAACATATAAGATTTGTCTTTGTCTCTCAAGAACATTCAGGTCGAGGACTATTAAGAAAACGAGGTGCTTAAAAATTAAGCAAATTGCAAGGGTGCGTTCTCGGACAATATCGTGGAATATTTTCTTGCAAAGTGAGGCTTTTGTATGAATTCCTGGGAATGGTGGAGGTGGGGAAGTACTGGGAATGGTGGGGGGCGGGGGGGAGGGGAAGATAGTAGCATTTGCGTACCGCCGTTAGGACATAGCATTTGTAACGGAGTCTTTTTCGTCTGAAATAGCGTTAATCTTTTACCTTTGACGCTCAATACCGGGAACGCTAGTTCTGGAGTAACAAAATTCACATGAAAATATATGTTGATAGAATAAATGTGATGGAATATTATAAACCTGGTGCATAAATGAGAATGATTTACATCATCAATACATCATTCTCATTTATTCACCAGGCTTAAAATATTCCATCACATTTTTTCTATAGCGCATATGCCACTCATTGACATTCCAATCCTAGCAGAATGCAGGATGTTTGTCCCATGAACCCAGTTTAATGGCCTTAGCTCCCACAAGTCTCCTGTAGCTCAGTGGAAGAGCATCCGAGCTAGTAATCGGTTTTAGGGTTGACTCCTGATAGGAGCACTCGGGTTTTTTTTCCGAGTATGCCTGTGTCACTTACTGATTAATGCATCATTCTCAACGTGTGTTGAGTTTTGATTTCTGCCGGCCACACACCTCAATCCATAATTTCAATGTTTTTTTCAAAAATTTTCAATGTTGCGTGACATTTATGTGTGCTATTTGTCTAGAAAAGGGAAGGAGCCGAAGGCGAGGACGAAGAAGAAGACCGAAAATCAGACGAAATCATTTTCAGCGCAGCACCCGAGGAGCTTGAGGAGGAAGAGGTCCTTGAAGCTTTGGAGTTGGCAGAAGTCGAAGAAGGTCAGTTTCTATAGAGCGCTTCCACCTTTCTTGTACTCAGAAATTGCGCACAATACTTCCAGCTCACTCAACGGCTAGCATTTACTGGAGCTGGCTCTTTAAAGGCTGGTTTCCATATGATCGCGGATCGCAGATCGCAATAAGGTCTGCGATCGTCTGCGATCATATGGAAACATACTTCTGCGATCGTCTGCGATCCTGCGATCGTCTGCGATCGCGATCATATGGAAACCAAAGTTTTGCGATCCGTGTGTTCGATTGTAGGAACGGTCTACTAGAAACAATCATTTCGTTGTCATTTCGAGGAATTAATGGAGGAAGTTGCTCGTTATGAATGTGTTTACAATCGCAGCAGCAAAGATTTTAAAGACAAGAACAAAAAGGCCAACTGTTGGGACAAAATCGGGCAGAAGTTTTATTTATCGGCCGGGAAAGCAGAGGCCAAATTTCGCAACATAAGAACTGCGTACGGTCGTTATCGAATCCAAAACCGATGTTTTTTGACGGTTTTGGAGCTGACGACGACTCGCTTCATGACAAACAAAAGAAGTAAATTTGCTTGCGGCAAAATTTCCGCTCTTCCACGTTCGCGATGTTGTTTGCTTTTCAGCCTACACGCGCGTGTATATTTGACATTTCCGCTGACAAAACGTATGGCTACGGTCGGCTCTGCGGTCGTTGCGATTATATGGAAACAGCCTTTTTTGCGATCGTCTGCGATTGTTTGCGATCTGCGATCTGCGATCTACGATCGTCTGCGATCGTCTGCGATCATATGGAAACCAGCCTTTAGATAGAACATGGTTCTATCTTCTGCGATCGTCTGCGATCACGATCGCAGGATCGCAGACGATCGCAGAAGTTTGGCTTAACTAAGGAATACCCCGCCACTCCAAAAGTAATCCACTCGTTTCAGGGTCACTTTTGGAGTGGTAGGGTATTCCCTAGTTACTCCAGTATGTTTCCATATGATCGCAGACGATCGCAGACCTTACTGCGATCTGCGATCCGCGATCATATGGAAACCAGCCTTAAGAATGTGTCAGTATTCATCTTAAAGTCAATGACGAATCAATACCTTTCTTACTTTAGTTTTCTTTTATTTGCCGCTTGCTATTTGCATCTTGGTAACCTGCTGTAATAGAAATAGAAGGCTATGAAGTGAATTCGCATTTGACTTGTCCGGATTAGCTAAGAGAACAGCCCATCTTTGAAGTGCAAAAGCCTTGTGAATGTCAGATTCGCTGTGTGATGAACCATGTACTTTCCCTGTGGTTTAAACGAAGTTGCCATCATTTGTTCCAGAACCGTCAATCGCCGAGGAATCTTATGACCGCTTCATGACAATGGAGGACATGGTTGATGATGATCACCGCTCTTCCACTTTGGGCCAACACCGAGACTCGGGCATCTTCAGCTCGTCCAGATACTCAGGGGCCTTCCTTGAGGGGACCCCTACTGGGTCCAGAGCATCCGACTTGGACCGCTCACGCCTCTCAGATTTCAACGTGTCACAGAGTATAACGACCTCGGAAATGATCGTTACCGAGTCGGAGCTCCCGTCGAGTCTTGCCGATATGGCCGACGATAATGTACCGAAGTACGAGCCCCCAGTTACCGGGGATTTCTTGGTGAGTTTCTTGGTGGACGCAAGAGGAGGTAAGATGGAGAGCTCCCAGACCGGGCTCAGGATCACACTGCCACCGAGATCGTGTCAGATGCCGACAACGATCACTTGTAAACAAATACGGTGAGTGAAGACAGAAAGGTCAAAGATTAAGGGCATTACAGATTTCATTTTGAATCGTTGAACTTTAGTCTTTCAACCCTAAGCTCGAACGTTACAGCTGGAAGCTAAGTTGTATAATTTAAGGGCATTTTAACAAAGAGTTGCTGCTCAGTAGCTTTCATTTGAACGGTCACACTTTAGGATTTCATCCACAGTCTCAAAAGTTAGAACCAGCTTGTACAGCGTAATAAACAGCACCACAGGAAAGTACTACTCAGTAGCTTTCATTTGAATGGTCACACTTTAGGATTTCATCCACAGTCTCAAAAGTTAGAACCAGCTTGTACAGCATAATAAACAGCACCACAGGAAAGTACTGCTCAGTAGCTTTCATTTGAATGGTCACACTTTAGGATTTCATCCACAGACTCAAAAGTTAGAACCAGCATAATAAACAGCACCACAGGAAAGTACTGCTCAGTAGCTTTTATTTGAATAGTCAAACTTGAGACTTTTATCCACAGACTCAAAAGTTACTTGTTACATAATAATCAGCACCACAGAAAAAAAAGGGGAATGGTTACCAACAGAGGCCTGTCTTGATTGTTACACATTTACTAGTTGGAAAGATTTGGCACGATATTTGACGATAAACCACGAATAGTTCATAAAGGAATTTCATCAAACTTGTTTTTGGATTACAGTCAATCCAGGTCACGCGTGAACGGTATTTTCGAAATTTGAACGGAGTTTTGAAATTTACATGTCAGTTTTGAAAATCGCCAACGAGATTTCACAGTTCCCGTATAAATTTCCCTAGCTTATTGACAGTATAAAGCTATGCATTTTTCTTTACATTGCAAAATTGAATATTTCAAGAATAACAAAGAGAAATTCGAATGTTCATTTCATTCTTGGAAATACTGTTCACGCGTGACCTGGGTTGACTGTAAATAGCTTCTCTTTTAGCATTTTGCGTACATGAACTGGGTGTTTATTCTCCATCGCTTGGCTTCCGTTTTTAGGTCAAACAAGCCTACTCTGTTGCCACCGTTGTACGAAGGCGAATCTTTAGCTTGTCGCGTGTTGGATGTAAACCCTTCAGGCGTCAAATTTCTTCAGCCGGTGTACTTGGAGTTGCCGCATTTTTCTGCACTTAGAGATGGCGAAAGAGAACTTGTGGTGCTGCGAACTCAGGACGGAGGATGGAATTGGCAGGAAGTTTGTGTTGAAGATATGAAAGGTACCCGTGTGATTTACTGTTTTCTTAGCTGATTAGAGTAGTTGCCAGTTGAATATTTGGTTTCAACATCCGCCAATCCTTAGACGTAAGACTCATAGTACTAAGGAACATCTACTGCTCCTTGTCTCAGCAAAATGTCCACATCGGATATGGGCTTAAGTTAGAAACTAACTAACCACAAACTAGGGAGCTTAAGCAGCGACGACGTAGACGGCAACGACAACGCCGCAAAACAATAGGCTTAATGAGCAAAAACAATCACTCTGCACGTGCGTTTTACATTTTGGTAAATTTCTTTGCCGTCCTCTGCAAAACAACAACGTGAAATGGCCACATTTAAGGTTTTGTGGAGAAGGTGAACGCACGACGGTGAATTTTCATTTTCTTTCTTAACTTGTACGCCATTCCTTCCAATTTGGTGCCTGGATAGTTCGCCATTTTTGTAAAAGTTGAGCGAGTTGAAATAATCGCGAAGAAGCACAAATGAATAAAGATATTTTTTCGGGTGACGTTTTCGTCGCCATTGCCTTCGTCGTTGCTTAAGCTCCCTAAAGGCTGGTTTCGATATGATCGCGGATCGCAGATCGCAGATCGCAATAAGGTCTGCGATCGTCTGCGATCATATGGAAACATACTTCTGCGATCGTCTGCGATCCTGCGATCACGATCGCAGACGATCGCAGAAGATAGAACATAAAGGCTGGTTTCCATATGATCGCGGATCGCAGATCGCAATAAGGTCTGCGATCGTCTGCGATCATATGGAAACATATTTCTGCGATCGTGATCGCAGAAGGTAGAACCATGTTCTATCTCCTGCGATCGTCTGCGATCCCCTGCGATCAATTGCGATTGTGCGATCATATGGAAACCAAAGTTTTGCGATCCGCGATCGAAACGCATCCCATAATATTTCGGGTTCTCTCCCACGATTCAACGCTCGTGTGTTCGATTGTAGGAACGGTCTACGTAGCAACAATCATTTCGTTGTCATTTCGAGGAATTTATGGAGAAAGTTGCTCGTTATGAATGTGTTTACAATCGCAGCAGCAAAGATTTTAAAGACAAGAACAAAAAGGCCAACTGTTGGCATCAGCGTACGGGGCGGGGGGGCTGGGGGGGCTGCAGCCCCCCCTGTCGGAAAAAAAAATAGTATTATTCGGGCAAAACGGATGTACCGTTAGGGCAAAGACATAGTAAAAAATATTCTATCTTTTAATAACTTGATTTGGGTCGTGCTACAATCGTGGACAAAACGGTTAAGAAAACGTACCCTTCCAAGCGTTTTTACAAGTAAACAATCGAACGACAATATTTTTCCCGCCCCCCTCCCCCCAACTCAATGTTGTTTGGTGGGTCACGAACAGTTTCCCGGCAATCAGCACTTCCCAAATCAACATTGTATAGGGGGAGGGGGGGGGGGGGAGGGAGAAGTAACTTGTAGAAATTCGAGGGGAGGAATAGGAAATAATTGTTTTTGGTGGGCAGCGTTCAGATTTCTTAACCAGAATTGTCCACGATTGTAGAGCAAGTGCCGAGGATAATGGAAGGCGTGGTCACTTTATCAAAGGATCGCGATCTCAAGACCTACAACGAAAGTAATTCGCTTCTCCACTCAATTTGTGACTTTAAGTTTGTTTATGGCTTGATGGTTTTGAAGCTCATCTTATCCAACACTGATAATTTGAGTAGATATCTACAGGGAGAACAGATGGATGTCATCACTGCCAAGAAGACTGCTGATGCTGTCGTTAAGACACTGAGCAATTGTCGCAATGAAGAGAGCTTGAGAGATGTGGTCACATGCTGATGTTATAGCGCAAAAAATCAGAATAGGAATCAAGAGTACGAAATTTGCCTTCAGAGATGCCAAGGTGCCACGAACCTGACCATCACGCCGACTTCAGGGCCTTACTGGTAAGACACCTGCTGCAGCAAACGACAGCTCACAACAGACGGCAAAAGACCACTTTCGTATTACAGGTTATTACACAAGTATTGACAAAGTCGTCACTGTAAACTTCAATCAAGGTTTGAGGGCAATGACCAGGAAGTTTTGTGCGCACTGGGCGAAATCGTATTCAGCCGTTCTCCAAGCATCAACAACACCCAAACTGTATCAAATTTCTATGGCGTGGATAGTGAAGTGCTATAAAGTGAGAAGTCAATCTTTGAAAACTACGACTGCGGGGACCCATGCCAGAGAAAAAACGCACCCGTGATGGTAAAGACCATGCATCAAAATGGTCTCCATGACAATTTACCTGTTCTATATAAAGTTGCCTCCATCCTGGCCACAATTCCTGCAACCTCGTGCTCTGCTAAAAGGTCTTTCAGCGCCCTTCGCCGCATCAAGACATTTTAATTTAAGATCCACAATGGGACAAGAAAGACCGACTTAGCAGTATCGCCGTTATTAACATTGAAAGAACGTATGCAAACACGACAATGCAGAATTACATACAAAGGATTATTGACATATTTGGGTCTCGAAGTAATCGTTCTTCATACTTCTTTTAGAGCTCAAATGGGTACGTTTTATCTCTCGCTTCATGGTTTTGTATTTTAGAAATGTTGATCTCGATTTACCGAAAATAATTGCACTATTTTGAATGCCCGTGCTCTCACGGTATGGCGAAGAAAACTTGACGTCACAAAAGAATCATCTTGTGCATCTGTGACCAACAAGTTTCATTCGGGCAAATTATGTTCAGCCCCCCCAACAAAATTTTTCCCGTACGCCGATGACTGTTGGGACAAAATCGGGCAGAAGTTTTATTTATCAGCCGGGGAAGCGGAGGCCAAATTTCGCAACATAAGAACTGCGTACGGTCGTTATCGAATCCAAAACCGATGTTTTTGACGGTTTTGGAGCTGACGACGACTCGCTTCATGACAAACAGAAGAAGTAAATTTGCTTGCGGGAAAATTTCCCCGCTCTTCCACGTTCGCGATGTTGTTTGCTTTTCAGCCTACGCGCGCGTGTATATTTGACATTTCCGCTGACCAAAACGTATGGCTGCGGTCGGCTCTGCGATCGTTGCGATTATATGGAAACAGCCTTTTTTGCAATCGTCTGCGATTGTTTGCGATCTGCGATCGTCTGCGATCATATGGAAACCAGCCTTTAGATAGAACATGGTTCTATCTTCTGCGATCGTCTGCGATCACGATCGCAGAAGTGTTTCCATATGATCGCAGACCTTATTGCGATCTGCGATCCGCGATCATATGGAAACCAGCCTTAATAACTAGTCCGTCCCAGTCGCTCAGAAAGCGGGAGCGGCGCATACAAAACGAGAAGAGACTAGGCGGAGAAGGTGCCAACGTGTTTTAGTTGTTGTTGTACGCGAAGAAAATTTTGTTTTTGCTGGACTGTGATAGTAACCGAGTTTCTGGAAAATAGCGAGTCTGGGATAGGGTAGGAAGTTTTGGTCTTTAGTCTAGTATAGGTTTGCAAAATGCAACTAAACTTGGCCTGGTTTATGGTAAGGATTTCAGAGTCCCAGTGACATCCCCCCATCCCACCCCCACCCCAATTTTAGAGCACCGCCCCGTGTCTCCCCACCTAATTACGTTCGCACGCATCTCAGGCTATAAACTAACTTGCAATGTGATTTCTTGTTTCAGCTGTTGATGGCTACAGTTCAGATATGAACATTCATCAAGGTTTCCCAAGCAAGAGATACGCCAGGATAGAAACACACGACTTCCCCGAGAAGTTCTCCATCATCTCGCGACTCAAGAAAGAAAGCTTTATGGTTGGCCCCGGTGGGGACGTTCTCAGGTCCTCGGTCCTTCCTCAGGTTCAGGTTAAGGTTCCTGAAGGGGCTGTATCAAGTGGGACAAAATTGACCCTGCAGGTTAGTACCGTAGGCTCGAGGCTTCTCCTTATGGAACCTTGGTTTCTTACGAGGTGCATTCTATAGGTGATCGTTTTGTAGGATAACAGCCTCATGTTTGTCTTCGCAAGAATGTAGCCGAATCATCGGTTTTCTTTCTGCCTGAGTATTTTGGTAATCTACGAAAGATTCCGAAGATCATCTAAAAGCTTTCGAAGCCTTTTGGTCGTCGACTGTTTCTTATTCGTTTGAATTGTTCGACAGTAATAAAAAAGGAGAAACTTTTCGTTGTCTAAAGTCCACACGAAGGCTTCCTTTGATTCCCTTTGATTACAATTTTTAGGGTAGCCATGGTTAGGGTAAAGTCAGGGGCAAACAATTTTTTTCAAGGTTAGTGAAAAGTCAGGGAAATTGAGTTTTGAATAGCCACTAGATTTGTAAAAGAATTCCCTTGTTGGCAAAGGTAAGGTCATTTAAAACATTATCTGCAAAGGAGCTGATTTATGTAGCTTCATCGCTGGCTTTAGAGCCTAAGGATTTGTCTTTGGTGGTCAGTGAAAACTGGTTTGTGGTCAGTGAATTTGGTAAAACAAAGAGGATTAACTGAATAAAATGCAATAAACAGCTGATTTCCTTTCTGTTGTCTTTTTTCAGGTTCAACCTGCGGACGAATCATTCAATGACTTCGAGGAGTGGGTGGCTGTGAGCCCTGTGGTTGCTCTTGAGCCACAGGACGTTGTCTTCTCCAAACCTGTCAGCATAACCATCCCCACCCCAGTATACAGCTCGGGCGGGGAAAACGTTGATATCCAGCCGTCACTCAGACTCCTCAGCTGTCAGCCTCAGGACAATAGGAAATCTATGTCCCATGCCCCGCTCTACCACTGGAGTGACATCACTGATACGACACCGCTGAGCGTGGTGAACGCATGCGCGACTTTCACCACCAGTCATCCGGCGAGGTGAGATCTGTTTTAGCGTCTGCTCGATGTTTAATTTCACCTTAGCGCATTAGCCGTTGCCAAGCCGACAAATAAAGAGAATAATAAAATTGTTTAAATTTGCGTGGGCAAGGGAAAGTATGACTGAGCTTTCCAATCGTTAAACGTAAGCAGGACGTAAGAAACGTGCTACCTCCGCGCAACCTTTTTCTGGATTATTTTACCTTACTTCATGAAATTCACTCTCATGGCCAGAAAACAACACGAATAGAAAAACAAAAAATAAAAACGGTACAGGAAATGTAAACCTAAAAGCTTCATCGCAAAAGTTCCAACATTTCTAACTTTCAATTCAATCAGGAAGAAGTGGATAGAAAAGGCACTCCGTAGATTTCCATTGAAATTCCTGCAGCGCTTATTAAATTAATTTATTATTTATTAAAAGTTCGCGTTTTCGCCGTCTTTGCGGACGCGTTTTTGAAAGTTTTCACTGCGTGGACGGAAAATAAAAACGCAACGACAAGTTTCCTTTTTCAAATGAAAACTTCTTCATGTATTGGACACGGATGTGTGACGGAACCTTTGATCTCCTTTATTTCCCACAGATACTGGCTCGTGGAGATCCGTAACCCAGACAACGTGACGTCAGACGCGCGCCTGTTGTACCGCAAGTTAACCGCTGTCCCATACTCGGTCAAGGTGGTTGTGTTTGCTAAAGTGTTGCCGGATGGTGCAGAAGCTCGGCTTCGAATCTTCTGCATCACTGATGATAAAATCGACAAAACGCTCGAGAAACAGACTGGTTTTGTGGAAGTGGCGCGGAGTCGTGATATGGAAGTATGTGAAGGAAGACCGGTTCACATCAGGTACGAATACTTTATGATATGATGCTCTAACTCTTACCTTGGTATCCTTATGCAGGGGGATGGTAAGGTGTTTTTTGACTCTCCCCCCCCCCCCATACATATTTATACACTGGCGTAATCCGTATGTATATGTATATGTAGAGACTTTAACGTTGTCAATTGCTGGATTTCACATTCCTGTTTTCATCCAACTCCACAGGTGTTTAGGTAACGTAATGCCAGTCAGCCGTGAGCCGTTGCAGATCACCTTTTGTCCTTTCCGCGAAAACCGCCTGTCCGTGACTGTGCGCGTGACCGACCCGTCCCAGCCTCCCACCTGTCGGCTGGCTTTCCTCAAGGAACCTCGTAAAGATCGACTGGGCAACGTGCGAACCATCTGCAACCTGAGCATCGACTTATCAAAAGAGGTGAGGCGGGATCAATGGGTAATTTCTCCTTACTTGATAGTTGCATTGTCTATGGGCATGTAGTGAGAATTTGAAGAAAGCATCATCCAAAGAGGCATTTTCTTGGAGGGGTACTAAATTTATAACTAATCTGCAAAACAGTCCGTATTTTACTGCGAATTCACTGCTTTCGACTCGCGAGACTCGCGCGCGACCTCGCTGGTCTGTGCACCTCCATTTGCGCGTCACGCGCGGATCTCGAAAGAAAGAAAGAAAAAGACAATGGCAGTAGTTGGAGTATGTCTATATACTGATTTTTAACAGCATGGTCTATTTTTTATTTTTATCTTTTCAATTTCAAAGTGTTCATTTTAGTTGCTATTACAGTCACTTATATTGTTTGTCTTTATGATCCTTTATGAAAACAACTCTTCTGTGTAGTTCTCACGTCGATATCTTTGTTTGCCTCCTTCATGATACAGAACTTGAGAAAGGATGATGCCCCCGCTCGACTTTCTGGTGAGTTTATCCGTTTACGTAAACTTGAGCGGTCGGTTGTTGTTGGTTTTGTTTTTTTTAACACCAGTCCATCTCCAGCGAGCCAGGTGAATACGATTATCGAACAATGTTGAGAGAGAGTAGCAACCGTGGGAACAAATTTGGGAGAGTAGCACTTACTTAATGAGACCACCAAGCAAAAACATGCCGCTGTGAAAACCGCGGCAAAATATGTAACTTTCCAACCAGTGCCAAGCACGAAAACAATGTCCTCCGATGCAAAGCGCGGGAAAACGTAGTCAACAAGCGTCCTATGTCACATTCACACCAAGGCTTGAGCACGTTTAAAAGCTGTTTAGTTAAACACAGTTTAAAACTGTTTCCTTCATAAAAGCTGCTTTCGTATTTTTGTCGGCTACAGATTTAAGACAAATGAAAGCATAAGTTAAAGTTTACTTGAATCCTATGTCAAAGCCAATGGTTCAGCTCCCTGTTGCCAATTTACATTTTGTTAAACCTGGTTTAATTAAACATGTTTTGTTGATGTGAATGGAGCTCTAGAGTGATAGTCCAGATAACGTGTCTATCGATAAAAAGCGCGGAAAAACTTGTACCCTGGCAACCGGTACAAAGCGCGGGAAAACTTGTACCCTGGCAACCGGTACAAAGCGTGGGAAAACTTGTACTCTGTCAACCGGTACAAAGCGTGGGAAAACTTGTACCCTGGCAGTCAGTACGAAGCGCGGGAAAACTCGTACCCTGGCAGTCAGTACAAAGCGCGGGAAAACTCGTACCCTGGCAGTCAGTACAAAGCGCGGGAAAACTTGTACCCTGGCAGTCAGTACAAAGCGCGGGAAAACTTGTACCCTGGCAGTCAGTACAAAGCGCGGGAAAACTTGTATCCTGGCAACCGGTACAAAGTAAGGGGAAATTTAAGTGAGTCAGGCAATGTGTTGATCATTTACAGAATCTTTGCTTTGTGTGGTTAGAGTTTGTGCGATTGACTGTAATAGGCTTTAAACCATCCATCTTCTTTTCTAAATCATATTTTCTTGTTGTTGTTTTTCGTTTGTTGACTTGTAGATGATTTGCTCACACTGATTTCCAAAGAAATTGGATATGACTGGGTTGCCCTTGGTCAGGAGTTGGGCTTCACTGACTCAGAACTTCAAGAAATTGCCGACAAGCAGTGAGTATTGATAAAAAATAATAATAAAAACAAAAACAAAACAATCTGAAAGGGCGCATCCTTTTCAGAGCATTCAGGGTCGAGGAATAACAGAAAACACGGAAAATTTATCCCAGAGTAACGCACGTCTGTCTTTTCCGCTCATTCATTTGTCTTCGTTTACTCCTGATATCTCTAATGAAAGCAGCTGAGCTTTGTGGCGCCGCTAAACTTAACTGAACTAAATATTTTCCCCGTGGTGTCAACTTTTTGGTCTAAGGCGTAATCCTTAGAATAATTATTTCAATCAGAGTTAGTGAGCGGAATTTGGCCAAATGTTTTGGTCTGTGAATGAGCGACCATTCAAATGAAAGCTACTGAGCAGTACTTTCCTGTGGTGCTGTTTATTTTACTGTACAAGGTGGTTCTAACTTTTGAGTCTGTGGATGAAATCCTAAAGTGTGATCATTTAAATGAAAGCTACTGAGCATTACTTTCTTGTGGTGCTGTTTATTATGCTGTACAAGGTGGTTCTACTTGAGTCTGTGGATGAAATCCTAAAGTGTGACCATTCAAATGAAAGATACTGAGCAGTACTTTTTGGTTGAGCTGTTTCTTATGCCATACAAGGTTGTTCAAGTTTTTGTAAATTGTCACCCTTCAAATGAAGTTATTGAGCACAACGTTCCTGTGGTGCTGTTTGTATTTATGTATTTCTTTTTTACTAAGTTTAAGTGGTATTCTGTTGTACACAATTTAACTTGATTCAATCTTTATTTTTCCTTTACATTATTTTATCCCTTTTTCAGTGATTCTGAGTCAACAGACGAGTGTGCCATGGAGGTATTAACAACCTGGCGCGATAAAGAGGAGAAAGCTCATCAAGAAATCGGACGAGAAAACATCGCTGATGACTTCAAAAAACTCGCCTACAGCAGCTACTCCAAGGAGCCAGTGGTTGCTGTGGAAACGCATCACGTGAGCAGCAGCCCTAAAACGTCTTCCACTCCTAGTGGCTCGAGTCCAGGCCACCGGCGCATTTCCGAGTTTCTAGATTCGGCTGGTGAAACGGATTCCATGTTTAAACTGAAAGATGACGGCGGCTCGCCGCGCTTGCCTCGCTTGTCTGACAGAGATGAGGAGGTGTTCAATGTTGAAGGAAAGAACTCGCCAGAACCGCTCGACGAGGAATCTGTCATTGTAGTGGAGAAGCACAGCGTGGTAGACGAAGACGGCAATGTCATTGAAGAGAGCCACAAGGTCATGCAAGATGGCAACGAAATGTCCAAGGAAGACACCGAGAAGTTACTGCAGGATTTCTTAAGGCGTCTTAGATTTCCTCTCCGATGAAACTACCCAGGCAGCAGTGGAGAACGGTGGGGAAACAGAAGAAACTGAGATTTGAACAGCTTGCTGGTGTAGTCTCTTTTGTCGTCAGTATTTGACTGTCACATACGATTCTCGTTTGCGTGACACTTACGCGAGTTTTGTGTGACACTAATAGCAGGGTTGTATGACGGCTGATGAAGGAGGCTATGCTGTGTAGTGTTTTAAAATTTCCACACTCAGAGGAAAAGAACATGTCAGTAGATTAACGTTATTTGCTCAAGCCAAGAAATGATAAATGATAAATGAGAGGTAACCTTTCCAGGGTAGGAGTATGAATATATAGCAATTTTTGTTCAGCCAATCGACGAGTGGATTTATGTATGAAGATAGTTGAGCATATATTGTAAGAGAAGGATTTGAATGTGTATCGTTGTTAACTAAGGAAGTCCGGCTTGTTGTTAACGGTTTTAATCGTTTTTACTCTGTCATGCCAAGCATGTATTGTTCAGTCTAATTTTGGCGATAGGTTTAGTATTTAGGGTTTTTAAAGTATTAATTACTGAATGGATAGTTTTTTTAGCCTCTGTTTTTACACGGAATTCAGTCTGGTTTTACTTACGCGCATTCTCGTGCCAGGTTTTATTTTGGATTTTTATTTTATTTGTCGATTCTTTAGCGAACATAATTTTTGGAGGTATCTCTTACCAATGTCGTGCTATAATTGCATGTGCCAAGCAGTTCGTTGCTTGAGAAGAGAATAATTCAAAGCGTAAACGAGTAACACAGTCGATAGACAAGCGACTGTTTCGGTAAATTTTGGTAAAGATTCTCGTTGTATTTTCCGAAAGTGGTCGTGGGCTCTCGAGCGCACTGATAAGTTGCTTGCCAACCATTTTAAGGTGCAATCTCCAAAAGTGTGGAATTCTGTTTTTTGTGTCAACTTAACTGTCTGGTGCAAAGTTTCATTCAAAACTTGCCAATAAAAACATGGCGGACAGAAACTCAGCCTTTGATTGTTACATAGATGATAAGGAAAAAGTCATTTGTTGTTGTAAATACGAAAACCGCGGTTGAAAACAAAGCGAGGCCAATTTTCATATGCATTCGACTATTATAAAGTTTAAATTGAATCGAAAAGCATTAGCTTTGTTGTAGAAATAGATTGCACCGTAGAATGATCGACGGGTAGACTTGTTTCTTTCCATTTAGCCAAAATGTTCGGTTGGAAATTTTCAATGTTAATGAAAAGACTTTTTTCCAGTCGTTTCAAACTTGCAATCTCATTGGTAGATCTAAAACGTACGTGATGGCGGAACAATGTTGTAAGAAGATGGAAATTTTGTGCAAATGGAACGGTGATTTCCGTTCAAACGGGATGCAGCGGAAAAAGTGGAGTGCCTCCAATACTGGTCCATGCATACCATTTATATTTCAAACGGTTAGAGCGCTTTTCAATCGAGTGTCGTAAAATTAAAACCAAAGTAATTTCTCTGGTTAATCACAACAGATGTAAACAGCACAACCAGCCAATCAGAACTCGAAGCAAATACATGTAGCCTGCGTCAAGCGCGGGAAAACGCGTGCGACCAAGCTAAGCACGATTGGTTTTGGTCTTGCTGTTGATTGGTTGAGAAAATGGTGCAAACTTTGCCAACCAATCATAGAGTGCAGTAAAGCAAAACCAAAGCAAACGCGAAATTACTTTCGACACCCAATTGAAAACCGCTCTAAACCGAAACTTTTGGGTAAATGGAAGCACCCCGGGTCATGTTAGGGGGAAAATTGCGGGTTCAGTCAATGCCAAAACAGTGGGTTGTTTCGATTGAAGGCTTACTGTTATAGCCTCTGTTCTTGTGAATTGTTGTTCAGACTGTGAACTTTTAGCAATGTTAATGTAAGTTCTTGGCGGTCAGTACTAGTATCTGGAATAATAAACTGGCTACTCACTGTAATTGTGTGTGCTTTTCTTTCGGTGTTACATTGACAATCTCCATGAAAAAGTTAATCCCGGGGGGGGGGACTTCCATATAAAAATGACGGGGGTGATCGTCGAAAATTTTGAAAAGAACCCCTAATAGGTACCAGAATTCCGTTTGTGGGCGTGGTCCGAACAACTTTTTTTTCCCTGATAGGTACCAAATCAGTTGACTGACATTTGCTCATATTTTCGTCTCAATACCGTGAAAGGTACCACCATACCTCTAATGGAAGTTAGTTTTGATTTTAGCACCCTAAGGGGTACCAAAACACGAATTTTAACCCCTAAAAGTTACGACGATCGCCCCCGTCACTTTTATATGGGAGCCCCCCCCCCCCCCCCCCCCTCTCGGGACAAAACAAACCAGACCAGGACACCAGAGACTACCGGGAACTTTCTAAAGTTACAACATCCGAAAGTAACGATAGAAAATGAAAGTTCGCGAAGGAATTAAGTCATTGGGTGATCGACACCGTGGAAAGCAAGGACTGAACAATCATGAACACCTTGAAACATAGAAACGCTAGCGCCATAGACTGTCGTCCTTAATTAAAATCAATACGTAGGAAAAAATGCAACCGCGAGAATAGACGCGCGAAGGTTCCTCTATTGATAGCAGTTTTTTTCTCTTTGTAATTTCTGAAAGAGACACCCGATCAGAGAGTAAACGTACAGTGGAACCTCCAGTTTGGCATCCATTAAGGGGACACAAACCTTTGTCCCAGAAAAACATTTTTATTATCTTTGTATCAGTGTTCTCTAGAGGGGAGGGAAACCTCTACCAAGGAGACGGGGACAATTTTGTAACGTCCCAAATGCTCCTGAAAAATCCATTAAGGGGTCAACCACTATTGTAGGCATTGATTTCCTGGTACGTGATCGACCGCCAAAGAGGATTGTAGGATTATTGTACCTTAATCGCTAGTGATGACAGCTTTAAAAGCTTGACCTTGGATTGTACTCTAATTAATGAATGGCAATTAAGAGACGTATGGTGTACAAATCCTGTTAGCAATTTCAATCCTGGTCAAGAAAACAGGCCTTTTTATGGTGGTTAATTATTAAGAAAATTATCCCCAACCTCTTCCCAGCGGACACCTCCATTAAGGGGACACTTTTCTTTGTCCCGAGAGTGTCCCTCTAAGGAAGGTTCCACTGTCTCTCTATCTCTCAGACCCAGCCCCCTCTCCCACTCAGTCCTCGGCCGTTCCTGTTTCCACGTTTGCTTTCTGTTATCCAAAATAACTTGGAAGATCATGCATGCTGGCTGTGAATGAAGAACTTTCTCTCAGTTTAGTTAATCGCGTCCTTGGGTGTGGACGGAAGCCCGTTGGTCTTGTCTCCTACATCTTCTCTGCTTTACGAAACTTTTGGATGCAGGGGACCACACGACGCAAAATAAACTGTTCCGGCTGAATACGCTCCGTTGCCGGATCTCTTGTAGTCGAAATGCTCGTGCCAGACGTCACTTAACGTGTAAATAAACCAAACTGATTGCAGGGCTGACACTACGGCAAAGGGCTTATTTATTTGGGCCAATATTTCAACTAGTACAACTAGTCTTCTTCAGGACAAGAGCTACAAGCCCTGAAGAAGACTAGTTGTACTAGTTGAAATATTGGCCCAAATAAATAAGCCCCGGCTTTGCCGCAGTGCAAGCCCTGCAATCAGTTTGGTTTCTTCGGTTTGTCCTACCCGTGTCTCTCTCCTCTACTTCTCTGCAGAGGTTCATTCTGATACAAAAGGAGCGAAAAGTCGGAAATGGAGAAAACGCGAGTGCGGAGGACGACGAGAAGAGCCCTTGCTCTCCTCG
Organism: Pavona decussata; assembly: GCF_977016875.1. Classification (NCBI taxonomy): domain Eukaryota; kingdom Metazoa; phylum Cnidaria; class Anthozoa; order Scleractinia; family Agariciidae; genus Pavona; species Pavona decussata. Next base: position 1,521,962 of record NW_028145474.1, on the reverse strand, counting down.
TTATTTCACTCTCTCCAGTCCCTTATTTGGCTGCGTTCGAGCGCGAAAAAGGCCTCTGCGGAGGCCTAGTACCCATGTAGAACCCACAAAGAACTCGCAAAGAGTACCGGAGACGTAGCCCCTGTTGTCTGTGGTTTGGCCTTGTTTCAGTAATGTGGGCATCTCTAACTTCAGTTACTTGACTCAGTTGATTGTTTACCTGCGATCAGGAGAAGTCACTAGGCAAAAAAGACCCCTGTACGGTGCAATTTGCAACCACAAGCAGTATAATTGCAAATTCTAGTCTGGTAAGGACCCCCCACACAGTGTTACAAAGCGTATTTGAATCAGTTTCATAGAAAATAAATAATTCATTTGTCCATTATCTGACAACAGAAATTTCCCTAATTGGCAAAATGTTTGGCACATTAAACTGGGGTCAAGAAATTGAGAGCAGAATGCGTATTTCTGTCACTCTGCAAGTGAACAAAGAAAACACAGTTTGTTTTAAAACAAACGTTAAAAGAATGCAGCACTTAAATTTGCTTGGGGGAAAATGAGAAAATAAGCAATTTAGATGTGATTTTAGAACTAAAGAAGACCAAAGAAGAGAAAGTTGTATAAGGAAAGAGCTATCTAAAGAAACACGGTGTTGCCCCGATTAACAAATGTTCTCCACAAGAATTGCTCGAATACTTTCTTAGTAGGTGGCACTTGCTACTGTCAAAGATAGCGAGCAGAGGAATAATGAAATGCAATAGCATTTCTTTTTTTCTGCTTGCTTTAGTGGCAGGAAGCTCTAAACGTTTGAAAAGTAAATATAAACTCGGGATAAGAGAGCGTCCTTGAGCTCATCACGCAATCTTTGCTCCCCAAGGCTAAGTGTCCCTCAGAACAACGCATTTTCTCAGTTTGCAGTTTACGACACTTGGCTGAGCTTACAAGTTTTAAGGTAAGAATGTTTTTAGTGTGCTCATAATAAATTAATTCACTCCTCTTAACGTTGCATCGTCTGGAACATGCCCTGCGTTTTTACCTTAATTTCTCACCTTTCTTTCGGCGACGTTTTTTTTTAACATCTCCCGACGTAAAAATCATGTCTGGCTGAAGCCTGATTTATTTTTTATTTGTTTGCCACACTGAAAGGTAAATAAATTAAACAAAGACTACAAGTGCGAGGAAACCTAATAGAAACTGTAAAGCTTATAAGCATAAGGCTTCCTCATACAGTTCGGTAGGTGGACTAGATATAAAGCATATTATAGATGGGCAAGTTTAGTTTGATACTTTGGCGATAAGGTATTTTTACACGGAAAGTTTAAAGTTTGAAAAGCTGGATGATCGAGTCAAATTCTAAAGTAGGGAATTCCATATTTTGGACCTTAGTGGAGGACTGTAAATTGATTGATGTTTGTTCTGCAGTAATGTGGACGATCGTTGTGTACTGCACTGTCCAAATATGGTCATGGTGCACTCAATATTCGCCGTTTGTAGTCAACAGATATCCTGCGATATGCGTAATTTCTTGTCCGGTCGGAGAGAAAAGCGGCTAAATAAAGATCGTCTCCAGCTTTTCTGCAAAGAACTATGCTTTGTTATCAATGTGTTGAATAATAAAGGCAATTATCTTGCTCAATCGTACGAAATAAGTAAACTCCACTTGCAATTATTCTAATTCTGTGTGGCAAAGGCACAAAAACACTGTTACTCAGCTTTAATGCTTCAAAAAGTGCCGCGAAAACTGAATCTTGTAATTATGTTCGAGCAAGGCTTTTCTAAAAAAAGCGATGCTTGTTTGCTCCAATTATGCCAAACGTTATGCTACTGAGGACAATGGGCCAAGCTCTGTTGGGGAGAAAGTTTGTGCGTTGGAAGAGTTTGTAAGGAGAACTGAGATTTCCTAACGATAACTAAACGACTTTTTTAAAGAAATGGTGTACGCTGCAGACCAAATGATCTCACTCCACAAGTTGTGCTAAAACTGTGCAGAAAGGCAACAAAAAACACCAGGTAACATTTACGGATTGTCTGAATTTATTTGTCGTCGGGAAACCACAGTTCGACTTGCAGAAACTACGGGGAGACTGGTACGACTAAGGGATTATGGGATCGGTTTGGGAGAAGGAAGCAAATTGCCGCAGACATGGCAGATGAATAAATGCCAGTTTCTAGGCGGTAAGCAGTATAGGAATTGGGAAATACTCTTTTAGGTTAAAACTATTTAACAAGAGCTATGCTACCCCGAGAAAATGCCGAAAAATGCATGTACACGTCGCCGTGTGCCGTGATGTCCACCCGCCTAACCAAACTACCGCCACAATCCCTTAGTCCTCTCACAATTCCAAAGTAACTTCTTTGGCCAATCACAACGGATGTAAACAAAACAACGAGCCAATCAGAATTCGAAGCAAATACATGTAACTGGCGTCAAGCGTGGGAAAACGGGTGCGGCCAAAACACGATTGGTTTTTGGTTCGCATGGGTTGAGAAAGTGGCGCGAGTTTTGTTAACCAATCACAGAGCGAAGTAATGCAAAACCATGCAAAGCAAATGGGAAATTACTTTCGACGCTCAATTGAAAACCGCTAGAAGACAGCAAAAGTGACCCTTTATACGGCAAAAAAAAAAAAGGACGAAAACAAAGAAATTGGATAAATAAACAGAAAAACATATGTATAAAGATTGCACTAAAAATAGGCCTGTATAAGCTTCGGCATCCCTCAACGTCTTGCATGTCGCTGTGGTCTTGCCAAATTTAGAATTGTTAATTATAACTCTAACTACGAGGTATTAGTGGAATAAGAACAACTTATACAAGTTAATGCAGAAAACTATCTGACACCACTGACCTCAGCTCTTCTCGTTTTTCACTGAGCTACACTTTTTTTTTTAATAAGAACGTCTAATTTTGGGGCTAAGGCTAAACGTTCTTATTGTTTTTGGCAATTTGAGCCTGAAAAGTTCTTAAGATATTTTTAGTTATCTGTTATAGTATTTCAAGAAAACTATGCGGACGTGACTAAGACGCCTATACAGACAATACAATACAGACAATACAGACTAAATTTTGACCTGTATTATTTTATCCGTTCCGTACTGTTCATTTAAAAAAAAACATTTGGTCGCAAAAAAGATGTTCTTAACTGATGCTCAGCCTGGGTAATATTCTTAGTATGTTGTTAAATTTTAGTTAATATCAGGCTCAACGTTCTTATATAAAAAAAAGGGAGTATTACTGAGGCCGGGCTCGGCTTCTTTGGTGTTCCAGTTTACATAATTTCTTAAATAAGTAAGAAAACGCTTTTATTTTCTCTCAAAAAGTTAAATTTTCGACGAAAAATGCCACTAAAATGCTCAAATAATGCTTAACGCCCTTGCCGCTCACTAAGATGCTCGAAAAATACATGGCATACTTGTTTGAGGCTTGCACGCAAAAATCCACACCGTTTGGCGCTTTGCGAATCCATGGTTTAAACGGGATCTGTAGAGAGTTTTCACGGCTGCTACGTTGCCTGATGTACGACCGAAACGAAAGTTGTTTGGTATTGGGATACGCCTCAGCCCCTAGCTCTCTTACTTGCGACCAGGCTCTTTTTTCGTTTCGGTTGGAAACCCAGTACCGTGGGAAACTCGACAAGAAACTTAGCGAGGAACCACATACTTTATAAGAGGAACAATAAGAGCTCTGATAAGAGACTGAGTATTGTCTCCTAAACAATAGTCTATAGCTGGAAGAACAATAGTCTATTGTTCAGGTACAATACTTTGGATACATCCTGGTTCCCCAAAGAAAGGTTAACACTCTTCCTTCCTTCCTTCCTTTTAGCACTGCATGCGGACTTTTAACAAATTGGGGCTAATTTGCTACAATATATTTCAGTTGTTCTAGCCATTTTGTTTTTTTTTCGCCGACTCCGCCGTTAGGATTAGACTGTCGTCTATATTTTGCATTTGAAGTAATTAGCTGATCCAGGTCTACAAGCCCGGTCTACAAGAGATCCGGCACCACTCATCGGTTTGTCGCTGCTGTCTTGCAAAAAAAAGTTGTAAAATGATTTTTGTATCTCAAATAGTCTGCGTGGAAGTGCCATGAAATCGTAGCGAAAGATCTGAAAGATGGACATTATTTGAGAGCATTGAAAAAGAAAAACACCTTAAAAGGCTATTGGCCATTTTATTTCGATTTTTCCCCAACATAGCAGGGATCCCCACCCCCCTCCCCTCATGTCTTTAGTCCTTAGTCCTTTGCACTTCGTATGCAGTCACGTTTTTTTTTTTCTGTCTGACCTTTGACAAACAAACACCTTACCCGTACCCAGGACCTGCCCAGTCCAGTTTCAATATTCCGTTGTTATTCATTTCATGTCACGAGCTGTGGTTTTTGATCGTTGCTGCTTCTTTGTACCAACGACTTTCCGTTTCCTGAAACTTTTGAAGGAGTTCAACGTGAAATCTGACCAACAGCTGGGAGTTGCTTGAGTTGGTTGTCATGTCACGCCCTTTGGTGAGCAGACTAAAGAGTTCAACAATAATCGATTGTTTCACGTGATTACGTGCGCGGCGTTCCTTTACATACCATATTTGGAGGATGGGGATCAACAAAGATTATAAGCTATCAACATGGCGGACGCAAAGTTGCTTTGCAAACAGCTGAATTTACTGACTTGATTGGGCTGTCTTTTAGGAATTTTGACTTGTAAATTAATATGTTAGCCATGGAAGAAGGTTACAAGAAGGTACTAGAGCGACACCGGGAAAAATTTCGACGTGCAATTACGGTGGAGAGGCTCTTGTCGGCGCTCGTTGTCAGCCATGTTGTCAACTCGGAAGAAGCCCAAGCAATTCAGAGTGAGCATCCTTCGCAGCGAGTGGACCGATTACTGGATGTCATTCAAAGGAAAGACCATGAGACGTTTAAGAAGTTTTGTGTGGTTTTAGAGACGACGTATCCTTACATGCTAAACTGTATGTTTCTTGGAGTAGAACCACCAACAAGTACAGGTAAGCGAAACTTGTGACTAGCCAATGTCAACATGTCAGCGTTTTTGGTTTTAAATTGTCTTGTTCTAGCTTCCAGTTAATTATTTGGCTACCAGATGAAAGCATTTCAGGTATCGTAAACGATTATTTCCAGCCAAAAACGTGTGTTGTTTTCTTGTATTTACCTCTTAAAACCAGCTGTTATTTTAAGTTTGATGTGGAGCGTTCAAAGTTGCATCTTTTTTATGAATATTTTTTAGTGAATATTAATTCACCAACGAAACTTCATCGTTGCTCAATTATTATACAGTAAGTTTGCAATAACGTCTTTTAATGTCCACAGAGTATTTTTAGCTCGTCGCTTTTAAAAGTGAAATTACAATGGAAAGTGTTTGATGCGGAAATTCAATTTGTAGTTTGTCGGTGACGTGACAAGGTGAAGTCTAGGGGGTCTAGCACGCAAGAGGTTTTCTTGTTTTCCGTGAAAAACTTTCGGACGGAAAACTCCCTGGATAGATAACAAAATTATATTTCGTCGAATTTATGAAAAACAAACTTAGGATTTTGGGAGGGGACTTGAAAGTTGTTTGTCATTTGAGGAGCAAAGCGCAACCCACAAATATTTTTCCCAGTTTAATTTCAAAAGTTTTTGGTCAGTTGTTTACGAGACTTTACGGGGTTTAAGACTTCTGTAACCATAGGATTTTACGATATTTTTTTTGATGTTGTCCTTATAACAACTTAGCAGCGATATTGGAAATCGTGTAATGGCAATTGCTTGTTTTATTTTCATGCGTGGCGAAGCGCAGCAGTGAAGTCTGTCATATTGTTGTTTTTTTGCGTTATCTCCTAGTCTCGCCGCACATTAGGGCGGATCAAGGTAAAACAGCAGATAACGGTGAAGACAGCTCTCGACACATGCAGTGTAAGTATCTGAAAGATACCATGTTCGTTGTAAATGAACTTGAATGATGAATTTAGAGATCATGAAAGGAAGTTCTGTTTCGTTAAACGTGCTTTCCCCGCGGGCAAAATTTGATCTCCACAATCAGTTTTCTTTGGCACATGATCACGTTGCTGTAATTAATATCTAGTGAAGGAAGAAAGAAAGTGATTTGATTTTGGCATCGAAAAAGCATAGCATATTCAAGTGTTGTTTACAAAGTGCAAAGTCCCATATATTGATATTTGCTTTTCTCCGTTTTTGCATCTCATATGCATTTTAATAATAGACCTAGCTTTTGGCAAATTAGCGGGACTTCTATTATTGGAGCGTTAGCGTTAATATATTAAATTATTTTTTATATTGGCCAATAAATCAAACTCGTTGACCATGGCCCTATGGAAGGAAATTTGTGATATTTGTTGGTTTTCAGCTGAAAACAAAACACTAGTTGCTGAGAAGGGATTAGTTGAAAAATACAAAAGGATGGTAAATTTTAAACTTAGAAATGAAATGAGAGATGTAAAATTCATCATGTCACATTGACACACACACAAAATATCTGTAAGTTGCTTCTGCGAATCAAACCTATGGCCTTCCATACAGCAAGCAGATGCTTGTTATGCTGGGCTTCTAGGTTTTTTTGGCGAACTGTAGCACTATGGTGACACTTCACAGCCAAATTCCCCCCCCCCCCCCTCTCAATGTTGTTTCCTGCAATTCCGCTAGACAACCTTGTAACCCAACATTGAGAGGACAGGGTGATGAGATCCCTCACAAGAAATCTGACCAAGATTTTAGGCCATTTAGGAGAAGGTTTAGCAATTTTGAAGGTATCCTGTGTGTTAATAAATAAAGAAAAGTGATGAATTTTGAAATCGGAAATGAAATCTCAAAAAGCTACAAGAGTTATTTTGAACTTTGTGGTCAATTTGTTTTCCCCATAAAAAAAGCTCTGCGAGTGAAACTTCACAGTGTTACTATTTATAGTAATAAAAAATTTATGGGATCTTGTAGTGTGTTACAATAAAAATTTATTATGATTTGCATTTTTCTTTAATAGTTCTTCCTTTCAGGCATTATCTTTTACATAACTGAGTTGCAAAATTTGTTTTAGAATACGGTAGAATCACTCTTTCTTAAACACTGCAAGCATGAACCTCTTGCCTTTCTCAAACATACATCTGTTAAGTTAGTAGAATGTTATTATGTCTGCAACTTTCCAATGTTGCAAAAACATTTCAAAGATGTTGACATACTTTTTCTGTATTATAGGCATTGGTCCATCTCGGCGAGTCAATGTTGGCCGGAGTACAAGCATGACGGGCCACGACCTTTGTAAAGATCGTCTTATTGTGCTGAAAAATGAGATGAAGACAGTTAAGCGAGAATTAGAAAGAGTTTCATCACAGCTGCATGAGACGGAAGCCGAACGGGACGCTTACAAGAAAATCATTGATCTTGAAACAGGCGATAGGATGCACATGGAGAATTCAAATCCAGGACTCGGAAGTTCACAGGGAAACGACAGAGAAAATGAGTTTGAGATTCTCAAAAAGCAGTACGTTGAGAACTTGAAAGAACTAGAGATGCTAAGATACGAGCATTCGGAGATCTCTGCTAAGTATGAAACTGTTTGTCAGCAGTGCGAGAATAATAGAAAGTACAAAATGTTGTTTCAGAGCTTACAAAGAAGATTTGAGGAGATTAACGTCGAGCGTGATAAGCTGAAACAGGAGTATGAGGAGATTGTTTTGCTGAGAGAAAGAGAAAAAATTGAACTTATTGAAATGAAGGATAACCAACAGTACGAAGAGTACCTCAAGAATCATTCGGGAAATACTGGTTTTGATAAATATGATTCACATCAGAAAGAATACGAAAGCCTTCAAGACGTGCACAGAGAACTCAGGTCCAAATATAATCACTTATTTAACAGTTTCAAAAACTTGGAATCTGACTATTCAGCGTTAAAAATACAATTTGATGGTATCATTCATGAGCGAGACTCATTGATGTTTGAGCGCAATGGACTCAAACAACAGTCAGATGCTGCAATCAAGAAGTACGAGAAAGCGATTAAAGATTGTGAAACTGCAATCAAAAAGTCGTATCAGGAAAAACAGCAGGTTCAACAGCAGCGTGACTCGGCTCAGAGAGAATGCGATCAGGTTATGTCACTACAAGTGAAAACAGCAAAAGACATTGCCAAACTAACAGAGGAGAGGAACGCTGCTTTGAACGAGTATCAGTTAGTCATGAGTGAGAGAGACACAGTTCATCATGAAATTGAAAAACTTCATGACGAGCTCACTGACTTGCGCAAGACTAATGAAAGCCTTCAGAAGGATTATACAAAGCTGCAGAATCACGTTGAGGACACCCAAGGAGAAATATCTCTCTTGGTGGAAGAGCGTGAACAAGCTGCGAAAGAGGTGCTTGGACTGAAAGATGGGCTTAGTCAGGCCTTACTAGAAAAGGAGAGCGTCATGAAAGAGCGGGACAAGGTTAAAGAAGATTATGAAATGCTCAAACAGGAGAGAAATGTTGCACGCAGGGAACGCAGCGAGGCGATCATTCACAGAGACAACATCCTAAAAGAATGTTTTGAAATCAAGCAGAAACATCAGCTCGCACTTAAAGGAGAAAACGAAACGGAAACACTTAGAAGACAGTTTGAAGTTCTTTCTAAAGCGCTAACAGATGCATTGCATGATGTGGAAGTTGTGAAAATGCGAAGGGACTGGGCTCTGACTGAAAGAGATAAGGTGATGCAGGACCGTGATTCACTCAAGATAAGGTTTGATAAGATGCAGCGCGAAAGAGATCGCGCAGTTAGTGATCTAGCTGAACTCCTTCATGAGTCTGATCGCATTCGAAGAAAGCACAGTGAAGCTGTAGCAGAGTTGTTGGAGTTGAGGAGTCATATCGAGTTGCAACTGAATCAAGGAAGTCATTCAGAGGAACTTGTGTCAAGCAGGGATTCAGCTATTGACACAGACTCCAATGTAAGCTGGCTAAACTCTTTCACTTCTTACAATAGCCAACATCCCAAGTCACAAAACATAAGATTTCTTTTTGCAAAATAGCAAAAAACAAATAGTTCAACAGGAAACTTCTACTAAAGGCCTTTTATTTGAATGGTTGCACTTTGGGATTTCATTCACATTTTCGTCATATATTTTTTTATCACCCATTTTGTTTTGTTTCATCATCCATTTTTTATTTTTGTATACATTATACCATGAATACAAACTTGAAAGCTAGCATGGTACGCCATCCATCAAGAACTTTACCTATTTACACGAATTCGCTTTTCTTGCTCAGAAAAAAGCAGAACTAATATTTTGTGGGTTTTATTTTCCTGCCACTCACTGCATGTGATTGATGTTCTGCTTCCAAATTTGTTTTAAGAGTGGGTAAGTAAGCTTGTAAGGCAGGCCCGACTTAGACTTGAGAGTGTACTTCGGCTCTTTGGAGGAGGATGTGTTACCATGCCCACAAAGTAGACTACTTGAGGTAAAATTAGACTCATTCACATGTGAACAAGGGCTCTAGTATATTCAAGTTCTACTTACTGTGCTACTATGTATGAACTCACCAATTCAGAGTCTCATATAATGTTTTCGTGGTGCAATTGTTTTTTCAGGAATGGGAAACAGAGTCTGTTGTGCTAGAAAGGGTGAGTGTTGACTTCTTAAAATCTTCTTGCCTGCTAGATTTTCTTCTGCTATTCCACAGCTGCATTGCTTCGCTGAAAATGGCCATAAAATGGATTTTCAAGACTGTTATACAGATTTGGTTGTGGGATGATAGATCACCTATCAATGATGTCTCAATTTTTTGAAACAGTTAATCGTTATTCCCATTGTGTTAACTGTTTAATCCTTGGAAATGACAAGCATTCAGGACATGAGAATACAGCCAATGAATGGCAGGGCTTTTGATAGGGTGCGAAAAAAATTTGGAAATAATGCGGCACTTTTAAGTCTCATTATGCAGCAAGAAAGGTCTATTATGCGGCAAATTATGTGATTTCATTTTAGCTAATTTAACCTTGTTTTATTAGGTCTGAGAGGAGCACAATCCATTTTTTGCTGTTCAAGAAGCAATTAGAGCACGGAGCAATGAAGAAACAGCTGAAATAAATCATTTGTTGCCTCATTTCAAATTACTGAAAATCAGATATTGCTAATTTGGTCAAGTCAGCGTTTGTTGCTTCCCACCTGCATTTTTTTTTCGCATTCCGCTTGTGTGACTCAGCTTCAAGGTCACAAACTTTCGAAGACGATCAACCACTATGTTGCATGAAGAGCAAAACAACAGACCATCGTCAACTTGAAAAATTCCTTCAGGGTACTTTCTTGCCCTGTCTTTTGCCGAAATATTTACAGGAAGGTGCGATCTTTTTTTCTCCTGTGAAGAAGCGTTCAGCGTTTTAACAACAAACTCATCCATAATGAGGATGTTTATTTCAATTAAAACAAAATAACTACATATTGCAAGCGAACATCGAGCAGTTTTCACATCAATACCTACATCGCAAGTATGAAGGGATCAAATGACATCTTAAACATATATCAATGATTGTGATTGGTGTTTTTACATAAAAGGATTGTTTATTCCGTGCCAGTGATCACTCGTTCACTCGCTTAATATTGAAAACCAGCATCAGGTCCCCAACATGTAAAATGAAGCAAAGAACGCCTGTTTGTTTGCTTGTTCAACGAATGAACGCTTCCGGGTGATTTTTGACGCCTTTTGAAAGAAAAAAAACTCCTTGAGATAATGTTGAAATTATCGGAGAACTTAACATCAAGCGAGATTTTTGCTCTTTTTTTTCTTAAATTGTGCGATTTTGTACAAATTCTGCGATTCTTCATGAATTATGCGATTTGCTGCGATTTTAGGTCAATTATGCAAAATTGCAACATCGCATAATATCAGAAGCCTTGCAATGATCGTGGTGTCTAAATAAAAATTTTGCTTCAACTAGCACCATAAGAATTACTATATGAATGTAAGGCCGGGACTTTTTGGTGAAGGGAATTTTGCATTTTAAAGCGCCTTCAACTGGATTAGAAGGAATTGATAAATAAAGCACGTTGTTGTTGTTGTTTTGTCTCATGTTCCAGTCCTTTATATATCAATTCCTACTTGTGCATTGGATTGTCTGACTGGTTTAACTTTGATCATAGATGAATCTTGACGATGACCTTGGCATTGCGATTGCTGGTGGAAGAGACACGCCTGCCGTCCCTAATGACAGCTCTATTGTGATAACAAACATCGCCAAAGGAAGTATAGCTGACGGCAAACTCAGGTTAGATCATGTTAGCTGTTTTGTTTCTTTTACTATGACAAGCTCTGCAAAAGTAGACTAATGTACGATGCAGCAGCTGTAAAAGATTGTTGTGATAAAAAAAAAAAGAGAACAACACAGCAAACATGTCATTGTCAATAAATGATTTTGCTTTTAACTTGAGTTGTTTCAATTTTTGATTTCGACAACAGAGTGAATGATTGTGTTCTGAAGGTTAACAACATTGACTTAACAAATGTTGAGTACTGCACTGCTGTCCAGGCTATCAGCCGAGGAGAGGTTGTCAACATGGTTAGTGAACTAATTCAATTTCATCTGAGTTTCCTTAAAAACTTTTTGTTTAAGATGTTCATTAACATTGCTGCATTTATTTTGGTTATAGACTGTGAAGAGGAAGAGGTCAAATGGATCCCGACTGCTGCTTCATCCAGTTAGTCTGATGCTACGAAACAACAAGGGTATGTTACTAAATACAATACAGTTTTAAAGTGCACCTAACCCCCAATTTTTTTATTAGCCTAAAACAATGAACGTGCTTCTTTTCTGGAGTATTTTGGTAAAAAAATTTTTTTGATTTGGTAAAATCCTTGATTTTTTGTGACCTGTTGAATGTGATGATATTTTGTCCCAGTACCAAGGAATTGGGGATCTGGGGCAAGCTGTAGCTGCCACGGATTGTGTCGTAAATTCGGGAACATGATGTAAAGAAATATTCCTCACCATGTCCTTGATGTTGCCACAATTGGCAGCGATGCACATACATTATTCCAAACTCATTTTCTTGGCTGAATTTCAGGAAAGCTAAATTTTGGTAAACACTGCACTTTCTGTACACCAAGCGCATAGTTGTTTATTTTTTTTTTTGCACCACATCCTGAGACTTGCTTGGTTTTTGTTCGAAAACGAAGCGTAAAGCTGAGATAAGACATTGGAGCAAACTTTTGTGTAGTGATAATAATAATAACTTCCACAAGCAATACAAATTGTACCTTTTCAATACCTAATGAGTATTTGATTTCTCTGCCCTCACTATTAATTAATTATTATTTCTATTGTTTTTTATGAAAAAATTGTAGTATGATTTTATGCACTCTTAATTTTCTTGTCTTTTGTTTTGTGCTACTTAGCTAGTTGCACGTTATAGGCCAGTTAGCTGCATGTGGCAGTGACCAACTTGAAAGCCTAAGCTCCTTTGGTCACTGCACACATTTTACCTTTGATGATTTATGTAATTTAATGTTGCCTTTATGTTACTTTTGTGATGTATCTTATTTTCATTTTGTAGTAAACTATTGAAAAAGTTCACAAATAAATAAAAAAATCTGAAAATCTGAAAACTGAAGGACACATGCAAACAGTCCATTAAATCTGAGCTAAAACAACAAATAGAAATCTAAAATGCACTATAGGTTGGTTATGCATTAAACCCTTCAATTATGATGTTGTACATTCAGTACATTTGTGGAAGTATGTTTGATGTGTCCCTTGTGATGAACTTGTTTTTCTTTACTTTTTCAGAGATTGGCATCAGAGTTGACAGCACAAATCATATCACCTCTATTTTGCCTGGTAGTGTAGCAGCGGAGGAAGGAACAGTCGCTGTTGGTGATAGGATTATCACTGTAAGAATAGTATTGACAGTATAAACAGTATTTGCATGTACCAAGCTAGTGAATTGTGTGTTTTGTATGTATACTATGATTGGCTTCTCAAACTGGGGGTAGTTATAACAGAATTTTTTTATTTGCTTGATCAAGTCTTCATGATGTCCTTATATGAAAATCTAAAATTTCCCTATCAATTTTTCTTCCCCACACTTGAGGTGTATAAAAATGTGGAATTTCACTTCTAGTGGGATGCAATACCATACAAAATGGGACACTGGGGATAGTATATAGCTCTGACGTCAATACAGGATTGCTACTTTCGCAGTTTCCCAATTCCTCAGTTGTTTCATTGTGAGTATTCAACATTCCCAGTATTAATTTCATCCACACAGCTTTCTTCCTTTACATGCGAAAAACAACTGAGGAACGGGTAAATGGCAAAACTAGTGATCCTGTTTTGACGTTATAGCCCTACTATCTCCAGTCTCTGTATTGCATGGTATGGTATCCCAACTAGAAATGAAATTTCACATTTTCATACATCTCAAACTCTGGTACCTGTTTCTGTAAAATCCATACCCCTTTTCAGACTTTCAAATCAAAGTGGTTAAAATCTATACCCTATTTTCAGACCAAAATGGCTAAAACACCCACACCCTTAGGTGCTGCACCTCATACCTATGTAGCTTGTATAAGGGAGTATGCCCCCACCCCCACCCCCCAATTATGTAGGGTGCAGGGGTGGCACAGGGGTGGTGAGAGTACTCACCTGTCACCATTGTAAGCTGGGTTGAAACCCAATGTAGACACCTGGCCCCAGTTGTTCAAAGAGCGGATAACTCTATCCAGTGGATAAGTCGCTATCCGGTGGATAAAATGCATTGGTTGGAGTACATTTTATCCGCTGGACAGCGATTTGTCCTCTGGAGAGAGTTATTCGCTCTTTGAACAACCAGGGCTAGGCTCTTTGGAACTGACTCTTCCGAATTCCACTATTTTTCAGATAAATGGCACATCAGTTGAAAACCTCAGCCAATCTGAAGTTGAAAGTCTTTTGTCAACAAGCCTTGTAAGCCTCACCGTCCAGAAGTTATCTGGAAGTTCGTCACGAACACAAGTACTTCAGTCACTTTTGGAAGAAGTCAATGACAAAATCAACAGAGAAAATGACATCTGCCGTAAGGTTGAACTCACAAAGGAAAGAATCACAACATCGGGAAGCTTAAATGAGCTTCAGTTGTCTCAGCAGGAATCTTCATCTGCTTATTTCTCTGGGAAAAGCTCTCCTCTGCCTGATGATCAAATATCGTCAACGCCAGAGTCTTTTTCTGAACCTGTGTTGCATTCATTATCATCGTTGACACCTCTCTATGAAGAAAATCCTGAAAGGTTGATTGGAAAACAAACTGATTCCAGTGGTGACCTATCTACTGAGGAAGGCAGTGCGTCACATCTTGTGTCATCAACAGGTTCAGCCTCTCGCAGCCAAACTTACGTTAAGCTCAGAAAACCAGTTGTTCGACCAAGTCCAGTCACTCAGTCATCACGCTTTTCCATGCCTGTACAGTTAATGCACAAGGAAAGACCAATGCCGCCAGTGAGAAGTGGTTCTTACATGTCGGCAATCACTTCACCCCCACAAGGGGAAGTGGTGACTGCAAGTTCTCAAGAAGACGACCTGCACATGTTGCCTCCAACTCCGGTATGTACAGTTCACTTTCCGTCAAACTCACTGCCAGATTCCTCAGTTGTCAACACTTCAAACACTGTGGTTATTCGTAAGAAGAATGAGTCGTATTTTCGCAATCATGGTTCTCGTCCCCAGTCAGCACCCTCTGCCAGACATTATCAGGTTGCGTTAGGAAGCAGTCCTGCCTCGTCCAGTTTTGGTCGCTATTCAGCTAGTCATGGAGATCCTCTGGCATTGACCCCTCCCAAACCTAGCACATCAGGTAACCCCGCCACCATAGCTGTGTTGAGGTCAACAATTGTGCCATCTTACACTGCAAAAAGCCACTCGGTACAGAACTGTGAAGGACTCCCAGCTGTAAGCCAACAGTGTTTACCTGTGCAGTGCGACAGCAAGCAGAAACAAGCTCGGCTGAAGGCCGACTCTTTTGGAACAGGCAGGCACAGCCGCCAAGGCTCATCTCACAGTGCAGAGGCAGATGAACGCAGAGTGCGACACTCCTCAGTGTATAACTTTGATGCACCAACAAAAACCAAGCACAGGCCACAAAGAATCAGTTTACCAAACCCTCTGTCGCGTGTTATGTCTTACACCAGCGCTGGAACATCCAGTTACTGCAGCGGTTCAGTGAGTTCAACATACTCTATTTCTTCAGGTCATGCTACTCCAGTTTTGATTCCTTCAACTCCGATCGTGCCAGCAAATGAAGGTGGCCCTGCTCTCGCTTTTGACTTCAGTGGTCCACTGACATCCACTGAGGATCCTTTGAACAGGCAAGTATTTTACATTTTCCAAGTTCTCCAACACAAAAGAAAATATTTAGCATTTAATTCTCCTGATGGTTGTGGTAGTATGAGGGGAAACTACAGTGTACAGTGCAAGTCACTTTGTTCGTTACTCTTTTGTCATGGACTCCTCCCAGTCTGTTGTTATTTTTCTTTATATTTTTTTCCTCAATTTGCTTTCCTTATGAGAAGAAACAGTCATCATTACTTCTCCATATATTACATGCTCAAGGCTGTCATAAAATTTTGTCCACGTGTTACATTGAATTTTTTAATGCATTGCAGTCTTGTTGCTTTCCACCAGTAAGTAAAATGACCCAACAACTGTCAATATCATCAAGGTTCTTTCAAGACTATTCAGTTGTAACCTTTTATTTGGGTTACAGCCCTTAGCAACAGCGGATTTGACTTCAAGTTTTTAGCAAAGTACTTAGAAGAGATATACAATGTATCCCAGGAATCTTCGTTTTACTCTTTGTGAGCAGCAAACTTGACACAGTTGTTTTGAATGATGATAGCTATTAAGCCCTTTTGTTATTTTCGTTTTCCTGCCAAAATGACACTGGTTCACGCTCGCACACTTTCTCTACTGGAAAAACTTGTAGTCATACTATGATCTAGAGGTCTCTGTTGGGACCAACCATTTGGACCTCAATTGGTTTTGGTTGATTTGGTTGACATGTTCCTGACTGATAGACAATCTTAACACAAGTTGATCTTGGTTAAAATGGTTGGTTAAAGGGGCTGTGTCACTTATTTTTTGTGTCATTTTGAATAGACAAAATACATATTTGAATTGATTGAATCGTCAAAATAATGTTTCAGTTTTGTTAACAATAACTCTATTAGTGCACAGAAACTAGTGTTGATTATGTTTGGTTGCAGATGGCTAGGATGGAAGTGGATTGCAACTTGAAAAAATTGGCCAATTTTTTCATTTTCTTCCTTTGTATATTTGTAGAGAAAACGCTAAAACCTGATTATAGTTTGCTCTTTCTTGGAGAAATCGCTTAACATTTTCTCGGTGCTCTAACAGCAATTTCACATTATAGAAAGGTTCTTTGTCAAAAATTTGAGGAGTTTTGACCAAAATACAACAAAATCGCCGTGATAGTGCCCCTTAAACCAACCTGACCAAAACTTGAGTTCTTGAAAAAGAAAAGAAATAACTTAAATCAACCAAGTCAACTAACTAGAAGCAGCTGATTCAAATTTAAAATACAAGATAACTGAAGTTTATTGATTAGAGTGGGTTTTCTGTTTCAGGGATTACGAGCCTCGTCTTGTGCACATTGAAAAGAAGGATACCCTTGGCATTTCCATTGCAGCCGCCTGTCAAGGAGGAGTGATTGTGTCCTCAGTGACTGAAGGGAGTCCAGCTGCCAAGGCAGGACTTAAATATGGTGATCAGCTGTTGGAGGTGAGTAACACATGTGTCCTTTTTAGCTCTTTTGTATCCATGATTGTTTGGTTTGTCAGAGTTGATAACTAAAGGTAAATTGGCCACTGTAAAGAGATTCAAGTGCTGATGTTCAAGCGTTAGCCCTTCATCCTTTGATTCACTTTGACAAAGGGCTAACGCTCCAAATGTCAACACTCGAATCTCTTTACAGTGGACAATTAACTTTTATTTACCAACTCTGTCAACAAAACCAAACATTTGTTTCTACTCCCCACCGACGCAGCACCATAGTTTCTTTAGAAACTAACCCCCTTATTCTTTGTAATCATTTCAGGTAAATGAACAGGTTATAAGAATAAACAGCTTTGTCAATAGTGTAAGACTCTGACTTAATAACTTTCAATTCTGTGTATTAAATCATGAAGTTTGATTGAGCAGTTTTTTTATTTGTTGCCATTTATTAAAAGGTATTTTATGACTTTTGAGTCCTTGTCACCATTCAAATGAATTAGCTACTAACAGTAATTTGTGGTGCTTTCCTGTGGTGCTGTTTATTATGCTGTACAAGGTGGTTCTAACTTTTGAGTCTGAGGATGAAATCCTAAACTGTGACTATTTAAATGAAAGGTACTGAGCAGTATTTTTCTGTTGTGTTGTTTTATTATGCTGTACAAGGTGGTACTACATGTAACTTTTGAGTCTTTGGTTGAAATCCTAATATCCATTCAACTGAAATCTACAGGGGGCTACTTTTTTTGGTGCCTCAGTACTGGTTTTCTATCTTCTAAGTGCCAAGTGGTAGTTTGACAAATTTTGAGAAGTATAATTTAATTGTACTTTGACATTCATAACTTTTACAATAATTTTTGTGGAAGGTTTATATTTAAAACCAAATTCTCAGAAGTTAAGGTGAATGAAATGTGTTAAAAGCAGTAAAGAGAATTTTATTGCAGCACAGAAAACTAAAAAAATGCTTACTGTGTCTTTGCAGTACAATGGCGTCAATCTGAGATGTGCAACGTATGAGCAGGCGGCAATGATCCTGAAGCAGTCAGGGAACAGTGTCACCATCTTGGCGCAATTCAACCCAGATAAGTTCAAAGACACTTCAGATTCTTTATCCAGCCAATCAGAAGCTAGCACCACATGTAGCACGCCAGTTACCAGAAATAAACATGAAGGCGGCAGCAGTACTCCACCAATCAGAAGAAACGGTGAGATTCTACCAATCATTGACAATGAACCTCCTGGAGACCTGCGTTATGTATTCTTCACAAAGAGTCCTAGTACATTAGGTTTCAGTATCGCTGGAGGCAATGCAATGGGGATCTTTGTGTCAGAACTACAACCTGATGACGAGGCTGCTAAATCGTCTGGGCTCACCATTGGAGACCATATATTGGAAGTAAGAGGATGGCATTATTAATGTATAGGCGAATCTTTGCTGACGTCATTGTTTACATTTTTCCTCTTTACCATAGACTTAACTCATAGAAGCCATGGCCGTATATATGAACTAAATGCAAAAGTTGAAAGAGCTGATTAAGTTGAGCAATTTGTGCAATTTTCAGCTCTGTGCAAGCAATATTGAAGGAAATATCAGCCATCAAAAACTGCAAAATTGCTGGGTGGCAAAACGTTAATGAGCCATACATTCTCTGTAAAATTTTGAGTTTTTAGAAGAGAATTTCTCTGAAACCATTCAATGTATTGGGCTCAAATTTTTTGACAAAACTGAAACTGTTAAGCCCTTTCAATATTTTATTAGCTCATCAGAAAGTGATAAGCATATGCCCATTGCAATGACTAAAGTAAAACTGTAAATGGTTTGAACCCAGGAGTCATGTCATAAGTACGTAAATCATGATCACCCGAGTGAGCGTAGTCCTGAGAAAAGAGGACTGTTTGAAGAGTCAATGCAAGTCACCCCAAACAGCCCTTCTCAGGATGACACTCACCCGGATGATTATAATTTACGTACATGTACTGTCTTATGAAATCACTATGGTGGAACCAATGTGCCATCAAGATCAGGTTATATCCCAGTGTTTTAACTAAAGTCACTTCAAAAGTGTCATCAAAATGAGTTGGGTCATCATCATACAGTCGACTCTTTCAT
The DNA here is from genome assembly GCF_977016875.1 of Pavona decussata. Taxonomy (NCBI): domain Eukaryota; kingdom Metazoa; phylum Cnidaria; class Anthozoa; order Scleractinia; family Agariciidae; genus Pavona; species Pavona decussata. The sequence goes on along the minus strand of NW_028145474.1, from coordinate 1,503,134 downwards.
AGCGACCACTTCTCATAAGCAATCACGTCCTGTAAGCAACCACTTTGTAAACAACTGTTTGTTTCTCAGTTAATTACTGTTTCAAGAGTTCTCTCGTAAGTGACTGCCACTCAAGTTTCTCAAGGGACCACAACCAGTTTTTTGGCCAGAAATTACACATATTCTTTTGTTTTCTGTTTCTGGTAAGCGACCACCCAACATAATCACGTATGATCATTAGTAAATCATTACTCAGAAGTGACAAGAGAGTTAAAGGGGAATTATCATGGGGTTTTGATATCGTTTGTTTAAAATGATGAAATAAGACCTTCAATCAGCTGCCAAGTAATTCTAGAATGACGAGAGGCCGAGAAAAATCAATTCAATTCTTGAAAGGAAAAACTCGTCATCTGTTCTAGCGCATTTTGGAAACAAAAATGCGAGAACTTGAAAAACATTAGCCTAATATTTTTCAAGTTTCAATCCATACCGGCCTACTCTGTGTCTGGCCAAAGGCACTAATCAACAGTTTAATTGCACTGGGGCGATAATTTGTAACAAACACTACAATTATTTTGTTGTTTCTGCTGGTAGACAAACAATTTTGGGTTTTTAAATGACAGCAAATTTGCGTGATACTTCCCCTTTAAGTGTAGTTCCAAGTTGGAAATTTGACTTTGATGGTCGTACTGTTTAGCTCCACCGTGTTCTTAAAATCACAAAATGTAGCTTTCATGAGTGTTTCTGCCCTCTTTTTTACAAAAGTGAATTGCATTCATTTTGAGGTATACTGTAGGGATTATGTTTGTGTCAGTTTTTCTTGCCTATCACAACTAGGGCTTCTGTGAAATAACCTTGAAATAATTTTTGCTGTTGTTTATGTTTCAGTTCAATGGAGTGGATTTAACATCAGTCACTGCAGAGCAGGCCATGTTAGAGTTGTGTAAACCCGCTGAGACTGTCCAAATATTGGCACAGTATAACCCCACAAGTGAGTAGTAAGCCGACAGTGATAGCGTGGATTTTCATGCATGAGCCTCACACTCCTGTAAGAAGGTGTCTTCTTCACTGTCTCACTTTCCGCCATTTTCTCATAAGTTTTATTCTTTCAGTTAGAAAACCCCATGTTCGTGTGTACGGCTCACCAAGGCTAATAACAGACTTTTTGACTTTTGCAGTCAAAAGAAGTACTATTAATGTATAATCATTTTTGTTTTCATTTTATCTGTTTAGAGTTTAATTCCCTCAGAGATCAACCCGGGGACTCCTTTTATGTCAGGTAAATATCTTTTACTGCTTTTACTGCTGTAAATGTATTTTACTGTTTCAAATGTGGGATGACTTATTTTCATTTTGTATCATTAGGGCCCTTTTTGATCGTACACCCAACTTAAAAGAGGAACTCAATTTCAAGAAGGGAGACATTCTGTATGTCACAGATACAATGTTCAATGGGCACATGGGATGCTGGAGAGCTTGTCTTGTCAATGAAGAAGATGCTCAGAAAAGAGATATTGGAATGATTCCAAGCAGAATGAAGTATGTTTTAACAGGGCTGTTTTTAAATGCAGAATGGAGTATACCTTATACCAAGCAGCTAAAGTAAGCGAGCTACGCGAGCGAGCGAGCGCGAAAAATTTCTCCCGCGTGGAGACGCGGGACGCAATAGACCCTTCTCCAAAATGGCGGCCGAAAATTCAAATAAGTGAAAATTAAAAACGTATACCAGCACCAGAAAGAGCACTTTTACTTTAGTAACCCTGCAAAGTTTCAGCATATCAGGTGTAATATCAGCTGAGAAGATGTAAGTTGAAAAATGAAAAATGTGCAGACGTTTGTATGACTGGGGGTATGACGGATAAACGTCTGTAAATTTGTCAAATTTCATCTTACATTTCCTAAGCCGATTTAACATCTAATATGCTGAAACTTTGCATGGTTACTAAAGTAAAGGTGCTGGTATCAGTTTTTCATTCAGTTCAATTTTAACTCATTCAAATCTGGTGCTGCCATTTTGGAGAAGGGTCTATTTTCGCGCGAACTCGCAACCTCGTTTTGTTACTTTTGAGAAAAATAAGGGAGTGCTTGTTGTCTTGAGGATCTGAGGTCACGTGAAAATAACCTGCCTGAGCGAATGTCTGAACACACACAAGATTGAAAAAATAGCCTGGACTCCATTTCAATTGACCGTCTCCTGGCTTGGTCCTCCTTTTCCCGCTTAAGTTTCAAAAGAGGGAGCACCTTGTACCACCCTTGTGTGGTTTGTGTAGTATGGCCAATCTACTTCACTAATAGCTATCGGAATTAAACTACATATGCATCTACATTGGCCGTTTTCACTCTGAAGACATATTAGCAGTAATAATGTGAAAACGAGACGATTTCTCTGTCTGATTTTGTCCCTCTGATTATCCGTCTCTTTGAGATTGAATTATTCGTCTGAGAGGATAATCCGTCTTTTGTAAAAATCCGTTATAACCGCACAAGGAAGGATAATTCGTCAGACGTGTTATCCGTGTAGACGGATGATTCGTCTTTAGCGTGACAACTGCTATTTATTTTGTCGGTAAAAATCCACTGGACGTCGCACCAAAATAATGTTTGGCCAGCAAAACTACTGGTAGAACGCATTTCAGAGAGCCGGAGAGTGAGTTAAAAAAATACAAACAGTCATAATCGCAGTGTCGCTATTGCATGTTATGGTCAATTCATTGCATCTAAGACCATTTTGTGCCGGTTGATTTCCAGAGCGGAACAGGAGATTCTGTTGCGCAGGAGCCTGGCACTAGCTCATGGAGATGACTTCAAACTGAGTGGAAGGAGAAGTTTCTTCCGAAGGAGCAAGAAAGGCTCGCATGGAATGTCTGTTAACCATTCACGAGAGGGAAGTGACTCCGCTACCAGCATCACAACGAGCTGTACAGGTCGGTATCTATTAAGCCTTATGTTAATGGGGCACTGACTATCATGGAGATTTTGCTGTATGTTGGTCAAAGCTGCACAAATATTTGATATAGAACCTCTTCTCTTACAGGAAGTTGCTCTTAGAGCAGCGGGGGGTGGGGGGGGGGGCGAATATGAATACAATTGATTTCTCTGTGCAAGAATAAACTATATCACGTTTTTAGCTATTTTTCGAAAATACATGGGAGAAA
>NW_028145474.1:1475000-1495000 GCF_977016875.1 Pavona decussata | reverse complement strand
CAGCGTAATAAACAGCACCACAGGAAACTACTGCTCAGTAGCTTTCATTTGAATGGTCACACTTAATCATTTCTTCCACAGACTCAAAAGTTAGAACCACCTTGTACAGCGTAATATCAAACATCATCAACAACAAAAACAATGAAAAGGTACTGTTTATTAGTCAGTGCTCGAATGGTTCAGCATTCTAGCAAACAGAACTACCAAAAGGAAGAGCTATCAAGTACATGTACTGCCGGAAAAAAGTATGCATTATTTCGATCATGAACGACCATGTCTAGTGTAGACAACAAGGAGCTTTAGCAACGACGACGGCGACAGCAACGATAACGTCAAAAAAGCAATAGGCTTAATAACCAACACAACAACTCTGCACGTGCATTAGACTTTTTGGTCCACTTCTTTGTCGTCACTGCACGACCAGGACGTGAAATTTTCTGATGGGACGTGTTATGGACAACGTGAACACAAGACGACGAATTTTTCTTTCTCTTTCTAAACTTGGGTGCGGTCTTCAAGAATTCAACTCCAGGAAATTTCACCTGCATTTGACATTTAAAGCGAGTTGGAATAATCGTGACGATGTTTGAAAAAAACGTGAATCCATTTTAATAGGAACGTTTTCGCTGCCGTCGGCTTCGCCGTGGCTAAAGCTCTCCTTTTTGTAGACTTGAAGCTGCATCCGGCCCTTCTGCTTTTAAAAGCGCGTTGGACAACAGTGCAATGCTTGGGGTGGTTGTCTTGTGATGAAAGGACGGGTCGCTTATTCTCGACTATATGTCAGTGTGCACTTCCACAACGCCATCCAGTTGTAATACGCTTTCGTTTTACGCCTAATTGCACATTGCCGTGTTTTGCTCTAATTCTGTTTTAAGTTGATAGAAAATTAAAGCTGGGGTGTGAGTGCTATTTTTCAACAAGTGAATTGCCCTGCAAATTAGTTATTAGAGAGTTGTGGGAGGGTGGCTAGCCTAGTCTAGATTAGGTAGTTTAATCTAAGATGTATTCGAGAAGCTGGAATCAAGGACGAAATTCTTAATTCTAATTTATGTGTCAATAAAAGCTTGCTCGATGGAAGTCTGTAATAAAGACAGATTTTTGAACATTTGTGTCAATATCAGTGTTGCTGAGGCCCCTTCCGAAAACGGAAACTTTCCACTGCGTTTTAATATTCTACGCTAAATGCATAATTCCGAGGAAGCACTGATTTCTGCCCTTCCTTCATTTCCCCCTTCCCCCCCCCCCCTCCCCTCCTACCACTCCCAGTTTCTAACCGGATTAAGATCCAGCCGCTGTTAGGGAAAAGAGCCAGACCCGAGGGAGCGGCGGAAATCGAGCCTACCCCCAGTCACCCTTGGAGCGCAATCAAATGTGATGTGACCCACTAAGCTCATCAGGAAGAAGCGTTTGGCTCGCTTTATAAGCGCAATAGGGGATTTACGAAACAGGACGGCAAATTGTCCTTGTGTGGCCAACGTGACGGCCAAGTTTTCATGACTCTAGATTGTAACATTCCCACCGCTCGTGGTGTTCGCGTTGTAACAGATGAGAGAACATCAGTTTTAGTCGCAAATCGCCTAAACCTGTGAAGGTACTAAGATATCATGTTGGTCACACAACGACAATTCACCGTCCCCTTCCCTCAGCCGTCCTGTTGTAATGAGGCTTGGAAACCAGGCCTGCACCCAGGCCCTCTCTGCCGATGAAGATACTGGTATAAAAATTAAAAGAAATGAAATAAATAATGCCACACAAACAGAACATATAAAGGGCCATAAAAACCCAGGATATTTATAGGCAAGATTTATGTTTCTATCACAAAACTAAGCACAAAGCAGTAGATAAACCATTTCAGCAATGTTTCCTGAAGGATTTATTCAAGACCACATGCAAAAATGCCAGTAAATCTGAGCTAAAACAACCAAAAAGCAATCAAAGTGGCTCTATTGGATGATTAGGCACCAAGGCCTTCTTCAAAATAATATACTTACACTGATGGTTCCTTTTCTTCTCTTTACAGTAATTATTGTGCCAAGCAAAGTTGTGGGTGGTGCATGTGCATGAAGGGGGAAGGGATAGTTAAGGGCGATTTAGACGGTACGATTTTGCCTACGATTTGTCGCATGCGACACGCTTACGCCATGCCTACAACACGAATCGCGTCGTGTAAATCAACCTACAACATCCTTACGACAGACGCACACAACACGAAAAATGTCGTAGGATTTTAAAACATGTTTTAAAATCCTACGACAATCATAGGTAAAGGCAATGTTGAGTGGCGAGAGTTGTGTACGATTTTTACATGACGCAAGCAGCGCGCGCTCTAGAAATCGCATGCGACAAATCGTAGGCAAAATCGTACCGTCTAAATCGCCCTTTAGAAAGTGTAAAGATGAGCAACAAAGACAAAGCTTCAACATGCGTTATGCTTTATTTATTCTGCACTTAGTCTAGCATGATGTACAAGGAGTTCATGCCAATCCTGAGTGACTCAGATTCAAAGTTGATTTGAGAAAGTAAATAAAGTATGTTACTAGAAGCCCCCTCCCCTCCCCTGCATGGAGAAAATGCATTCCCCAAAATAAGCTCTCCCCCCCCCCCCCCCCCTGAAAATTTACAGGAGGCATGTTCCATTGTGCAATGCTTGAGAAGCTTGTTGCAACCAAACTGATTGCAGGGCTGACACTACGGCAGAGGGCTTATTTATTTGGGCCAATATTTCAACTAGTACAACTAGTCTTCTTCAGAGCAAGAGTTACAAGCTCTGAAGAAGACTAGTTGTGCTAGTTGAAATATTGGCCCAAATAAAGACGCCCTTTGCGGTAGTATCAGCCCTGCAATCAGTTTGGTTTATTTACACGTAAAGTGACGTCTGGCACGTGCATTTCTATTACACGAGATGCGGCAACGGAACGTATTCAGAACAGTTTATTTTGCATCATGTGGTCCCCTGCATCCAAAAGTTTTGTCCTTGTTGCAACACTGGCACATTCATATTTACAAAAAGTAGAAATTATTTCTTTTCTCAAAGATTGTTGCAGTATTGTTGGGTAGTGGTTCCTGCAACTCAGATGTACCAATTTTAGCCATTGTGAGAACTTGCCTCTTGTAATTTCCACCTTATGTGTGCAAGAGATGGATGGACTGCACACATGACAGAGAAACACTGATCACTCACTGCTGTCCCTATTGTAATAAATACTAGTTTCCCTTAGATTTACAAACATTTTCTTCATTTTACAGACAATTTGTCTTGTGTTTGAATTAAATATCTTCAGTATGACTGTGTACATTCAGCACTGCTGGTTTTGAGGCTCCACCCACCACAGCTGGATTCTCCTCAACAGGCAGCCCAATAACTCCAGCCTCCCTAGCTTGATGAACCTTGAAAAGAACAACCAAATGAAAGATGATTGAAATAAATTATGAACAAATTATTGGCCAGGGAGGGGAGAGGAGTCCTATGAATCTATGACTGTTGAGTCGCCACAGTTTTAGGTAAGCTAAATTTACTTGTTACAAGTGATTGATTTTGTAAATGTTATTTATCTACGTTTGTACATGTTATTTATTGACGTAATTTATCACTGACTGCTGTACCCCATATCTCCACCAGCCTCGACTAGCACCTGGCATTTGCGGGTGGAAATGGACCTTATGTAAATGACAGTTAATAATAATAATAAAGTGTGTTAAAGTGTGTTAAGATTTTAAACACGGCTTCCAAGAAAAGCAGCATTTATTATTTTAAGTTTTTTACTTTTATAATTCTAGTTAGGTAGATAGTTAGTTGATAAATATAATTATGTAGCTGATGGAACTACCGTGTCTACATAAAGTTATCTTATGCTATCCTTGTTGTACACTGAGGATTGAAAAAAAAAGATGTAGCAAGGCAATGTCTCCCGGCAAACACATACCTCACATAAGAATCTTGTTATAGCATCAAAATAACCATAACACTGCCATGTTTCATTGTGGGTACCACGATCAAAACATTCCAGTTTCTTTAGACAGGAGCCTGACGCCTGGAACATGAATCAAGTAGAACATACATCAAAATGTAACGATTTAACTTATTGGTGAAAGGAGCAACAGAACTAACTTTCTCGGGGTTATGCAAAGTCTGCGTGGGTGCGTTAACTTTCTTGTTTACTATGTTTTGACAACAAAAGGAGAAACAGAACTTTGGTCACTGTTCACAGTTGATACCAATACATGTACATACCTTATACAAACTGGTCATCATTCTTGGAGGAATAAGTTGATCAGCCAATCCTGACAAAAACAGGGTAGGAACTCTTGCCTTGCGAATCTTCTTCAAGGAATCGTACTAAATTTAACAGAAATAAATGTCTCTTATTGATGATTTCTCCCTGAAATTTAGTAATGACGACAGCAGTAGCAATGATTTAATGAGCAAAATTAATTGCTCTGCTTGTGCATTATAAATGTTGGTACATTTCTTTGACATCATCTTCAAAACAACATGGTGAAGTGACCAAATTCAAGGTTTTGTGGAAAACGTGAGAAAATGACACAGAATAATTCAGAACTGCTTTCTATTATAAAAACAAACAAATAAACTAACAAACAAATAAAGAATACTTGGTTTATCATCAGAGTTATTGATAATTTAAGGTAAATTGGCTGCCGTAAAGAGGTTTGAGTGCTGATGTTTCAAGCATTAGTTCTTTGTCAGAAAGAATCAGAGTAGCCTGCAAGCAAGTTCTCTTTTAGGTCAGCTGCAAAAGGATGGCAGCTGACCTAAAATGAGCTTGTCCTCGCAGGCTAGAATCTGAGCGAAACCATGACGAAAGGCTAACGCCCTAAATGTCAGAACTTGAATCCCTTTACAGAGACCAATTTACTTTAAGTTATCCACTCTGTTGATAAAACCGAAACATTTGTTTCTACCCCCCACCGACACAGCGCCGCAGTTTCTTTAGAAACTACCCCCTTAACTAACAAAATGATAAGATAATTGATTAAAATGTGTAGGGCTATTTTATATCCCTTCTAATCAATCTTCTCAGTTAAGACGTCTTTGGTTACCAAGTGCTAACCAAAAGAAAAAGATTGAATGTTTTCTGTTTGGTTCTCCGGATTTGCAATTTCAGTCGAATGTTCCTTTATTTGAGCAAGTTCAGTCATTTATTTCCCATTCATCTCTTTTTTCTTAGTTTAGCTTTGTAGGTTTCTTTTTTTAACTTGTACTAGTGTTAGCCCTGTAAATTAGTCCATCTCTCTCGTGTGTTTATGTGGGTTAGTTGATCTGACGTAAGCTCTCTCGATGAGCACTTAGTTGCTCTGTAAATTAATATTGTATCATAATAAGGTGGTGAATGATAATAATAACAAAAAAGAGCAAATGTCATGTTTAACCCTTTCACCGCTAAAGGTGACTAATGTCGCCGTTTTAGAGGCTACCACTTTCAAGATTGGCCACGTTCTCAAATCCAGAAATCTGGTTATTATGGTCCACTAATAGTGTTAATTAGTAAGTGTTTTAGGCTTTAAGAGCAAATAAACTGAGTTTATCTTCCGTTTGCCATTCCATATCAACATTTATTTTCAAGCAAAACCAAAAATGCCTGTTTTCTGCGGCATCGACAAAGCTGAAAAACACACATCTTTGCTTCCAATTTTTTAAATTCAAAATCTCATTTTAAAACCAAAATTCCTTCATGACAGCAAACCTTAATCTCATGACTAAGCATTTATCTCCAATTTTGCCTCTCACGCGTATAGCTGTTCGAACATCAGCCATTTGATTCGAGCCACTTTTCAAAGCCCGTAATTTCCCCTTTGCCGTCTGAGTTGCATTCTGGGTAATTTCGATACAACGACGAAATGGAGGTCCCGCCATCTTAATTCAGTAGTTTTTTTATAAGTGTCGAGCCACCCGGTCCTACTGACAAAATATCGCACACATCGTTTTCTTTGCAAGTCAAATCTCCCCCAAATTGCCTAGGTAGGTCCGAGAATCCACCCACAGAACGGCCAGAGAGACAACTTCACTCGTGAGCCACCATGACTTGAGACGAACACTTTTGGCGTCCCAGTCGCTATGAAATCATCTCTCACCTCTGGATTCTTTCAGAGGATTGCCTCTACTCTCCATTCCAGCTTTATGATGCCAGCCTGGGAACTTCTGCAGTGCAAAATGGCCCGAAAGTACACTTATAAACCGATAACTTACGGATTAGAACGCGTTTGTGCTCGCGAGCAAAACAACAACGGTTCAAATAGGTGACGTCACAAAAAAACTTGAGTCCTCATTATTGCAGGGCAGCGAACATTTCAAAGGAGATCTTCATATAGGACAACTAAATCCGTTTTGGTCATCTACATCAAGATAATTGTCCAGAGAGCCCAAGAAATTTGGCAGTGAAAGGGTTAAATATTGTTTAAATAAAAAAAGTGCTAATAACTTTTTCTGTAATTCTTTGAGTTCAGCAGAACATACATTACCTTATTTCTGAAGCAAAGATAAGGAAGCTTGCTGATGCCATTCATAACAAGTTGATTAGCCATACTTGGGATGCTAGTAAAAGTATTCTCCACAATAAGAGCAAATGCTTTGTCTAAATAAAGTTCATTTGATGCCAGAGCAATAGCAACTGCTCCACCCAAGGACCGTCCAAATATAACGATCTTGTTAGTGTCTATGTCATTGCGTGAGAGCAGATAGGACAGTGCCGCTTGAGAGTCTAACTCAAACCCTTCAAGAAATAAAACATAACACAAACTTAACTGAATCCTACTAGAAACTATCCTTTAAAAGCAGCATGTGTCAGCAGAGTCAAATGATACAGTAATAAGTTGCAGTATAATTCGGACATTATTTTCTATGTATATATACAGTACGAACATTTGAGCCTTTTTTGTTACAGTTTCCTTTGTTCATGTGCAGAGTTAATAACATGCATAAACGGAATGACCTTTAAAAAAATTCCAAATGTTTGTTAACCATCCAAAAGTAATGCCTACCCGATAGTAGCTGCCCTTTTGGCCATGCTAGATCCAAAAGTAACAGGGGGCCATTACTTTCGGAATTCTCATAATGTCAAGGATATGTGGTCGCTTACGGGAGGTGGTCGCTTACTAGAGGTCAGACCACAGGGGGTCTAAATTTCGGGTAATTTACATGTGGTAATTGTGGAGACCTCACCCTTTTGCCAGTGCTTATTAAAACCCATAGTAATAGCTTTTTTTAGCTACAAGTATATTACGACTGATCCAAAATTATTCTAGGCAAAAAATCTTAGGGTCTATGGTGATTATTGTTTGTATCTCACAAATTACTTAATACAGGGATTGAGACAATTCTTGTGAAAGGAACTTGACTCTTTTATTACTCCAGGTGGCGCTTTCTAAATTTTTCAGGGAATGGAACATAAGCAAAAAGACAAGAAAATAAAAGATAAGAGAGTTTTTTTTCCTACAATGGATTCAATCTGATAAAAGTTTATTTCAGTGTGTATTTTATCAATTGTTTCAATGCTAAGCTATTTCAGGAGACACTCCTGGTAGCTCCGACTGTGAGATTTATGGCGTCCGCTGTAATGATGTGGCCAATATGTTACAGCGACACATTTTTCAATTTCCGCCTGTGAGAGATACAGCAGATTGTGTGTCAAGTAGTCGCCTACAGGAGGTTAAAAACAATTGAAAATTTAAACAGTAATCTCTAAAAGTGGTTGCTTACGAGCGGTGGTCGCCTACGAGAGGTTCCATCTATAGTGATTTGACTTGAAAACTTTTGGTATTTAGGAAAAGTGGTCGCTAACGAGAGGTGGTCATAAAGGCACTGGTTTGACTCTATGCAGAAAAAGCATAACTTAGTAAGCGTTCTTGGTATCCAAAAAGAAAATTGGGGGTAACCATGCATTTTTCAGAGATAATAAACCTTCAACATGTATTTCACTGCTTTTTGAATTATTGTTACTTAATTATCGCTAAAAAATGCATGGTTACCCCCAATTTTCTTTTTGGATTCCAGTAGCCCTTGCTAAGATCTGCTTTTCCCACATAGTCATACACCGCACAAAAATACTTCCTTATTAGTAGGCACCATCCTTAATAAGTTTCCTACCTTGTTCACTGGGGGAGCCATCACTCTTTCCATATCCTCTATACTCCACCAGGAACACATTACACCCACAATAACTATACCAGTTCCTGGCATTTGTTAATCTATGACCAACATTCCCTGCATTGCCATGAAAAAATAACACAGTAGGAACTGAACCCTGGAACTGAGGAGATTGTTTGAGAAATATAGCATTGATTCTCACGCCATCTTGTGTCTTGAGATACAAGTTTTCAAACGGAAAACCCAAAACTGCTGGATTCTGGACATAAACTCTCGACGAAACTGGTTGATCAGGGAAGTAGAGTAGAGTGTCTTGATAATGGTACAAGGCACCAAACACGGCTGCAGTCAACAACAAGAAGCTTACCACTCCGCCATAAAGCCAATAAAGAAGAAGTAGAGTCAACATGGCGGCACTACATGCTCTCCAAAATCGCAATACCACATGTAAAACAAGTTTTCCAATGGTCTCAATTGTTTTAAAACCAGTATGTTCAATAGATTTCTTAGTTCTAGCCATCTCTGGGTCACTTTCAGACATCAGGAACAATAAATTAAAATAATTAAGATCTACGTAGGCAAGTCGAACACAGAATTGGTGGATTTTGGCCAAGATATTCCAGTGTAAATCCGTTAACCACAAACTTGTGACGACCTCAGTACGTTCTTGAAATAATGGAAATTGGTAAATCTAAAAAAATTTAAGCGACAGGAGGAACTATTGGAAAAGAATGACGACGAATTTAAAGCACTCCAGCGGCTCGAGCGCCATGTTTTTCGACTTGAGTGGCACTAGAATCCAGGACTCGTCGCGTGCTTGGAAAAAAAGTGGGCACTAGTCGAGATCACCAGGTTACCAAGGTAGCAACGCTTCAACAAAAATAAGAGTTGAACATTTTATATTTTAGGTACAATATTTCCTAGTTTTCCTTCCTAATATAATTAAAACTATGAATTCCCACGAAGAAGACGAGGATGAGGGCCCTTCTGTAGATTCCGCAGTTGCAGAGGAGCGTATAGCTGCGCGCAGAATTCGAATACAAAGACGTTTAGAAGCTGCAAAAAGGTTGTCTTGAATTTCCAAGCGTGATTGCTATGCTTGACATTTCTTACTACTCTGGTGTTGTCGTTGTTATTTACTTTAAATACTTATCTTCAGGGAAGCTAGTGGTGAAGATTCTACGAAAAAGAAGCCGGTGGACTCAGAGAAAGATGCGCTCAAGAGTAGAAAGCAGATGGAAGACAGCAGACAGGTTGCTAAAAGCTTGCATAATTTGTATAATTAATCTAAAGGTCCATTGTCGATTTAGAAGATGAATGAAGCTCGATTTTAGTGGCAATTTGGAGTTCCTTTGAAATTGGCAAATTGAAAGCCAGTTTACTGAGTGATCTTTAAAATCATGCCATTGGTTTCCAATTCTAGTTCTAAACACAAAGACAAAAACTGCCTTATCTACCCTTGCCCTTGCATTGGGGAGCAGGGATGGCGCAGTGGTGAGAGCACTCGCCTCCCACCAATGTCGCCCGGGTGCGATTCCCGGACTCGGCGTCATATGTGGGTTGAGTTTGTTGTTGGTCCTCGTCCCTGCTACGAGAGGTTTTTCTCTGGGTACTCTGGTTTTCCCTCTCCTCAAAAACCAACACTTCTAAATTCCAATTCGATTTGGAAAGTGTCCGGCAATTAGTGCTCTGTGCTAAATACATTGACACTTAAATAAAGTGATTTTACCCCCACTGCTGCTCTTCCCCCCACCCACCACTCCATAAAAAATTCAAGTTTGGGTTTGGGTTTGGCTTTATCCTTTACTTCAGTTAATTATCTAAATTACTACTACCATAGATCTATCATCATTAACTCTAGAGATTTTCACTGAGGTTTTTTGAAATCCTTACTTTATCCTATATTCTATAACAAACCATCCTTTTCTTCTAAACAATGTCATTTGAATCTGGTTTGTAGCGTTTGGTGAAGCTGAAATCTGATGGCACAGAACTTGTGACCAACGTCCATGTTGCCACAGATGCAAGAGAATCAATGAGGAGACTAGAGGAAGAGGAACAGAGAAGGCAAAGGTTAGTAGTTCCTCAGTTGTTCCTTTATCACAAAATGAAACAACCACTCTTAAGACCTCGTGCAAGAAGGTTTGAGCATTTCAAATGGCTACCAGATCTGCGAAATTAAGGACGGTGCCTACTAATACCGAAATTATTTTTGTGCGGCTTATGACTATGCGGGAAAAGCAGATCTTAGCAAGGCCTCTTGGAATCCAAAAAGAAAATTGGGGGTAACCACGCATTTTTCAGAGATAATTAAGCAATAATATCTCTAAAAAGCGCCAAAATATAAAGGAATGTATGGGATTTTTTCCCTAAATTGAAGCTTAATTATCCCTGAAAAATGCATGGCTACCCCCAATTTTCTTTTGAGATACCAAAAGCACTTGCTAATTTCTACTTTCTCCGCATAGTTTTAAACCGCGCAAAATTATCCCTGTATTAGTAGGCACCACCCATAGGAAACCCGAGTATCTCGAGATGCGCAGAACGTATGCACAGTAACAATAGTAGACACCGTCCTTAAAAGGCAACCTTTAATAAGATCTCTTGTGGAAAGTTGGTGAAACCTACATCTGAAGACACCTTAAAATTCCTCATTGATGTCCTGCCCTTTAAATTTATCAGGAACGCTCTGATAGTCTTAGTATTTTTTCCAGCTTTAATTCAAATCTCAGATCTCTACCTTTTAACACACACTTGGATGCTACCAACAGTAATCATGGATTCATAACAGTGTCCTACACATCAAGTTCAGAAATTTCAAATTAATGATAAAACAGCAAATTGCTATACTCCATGTTTATTTTTGCATATAAATATAACATACTAAATCTTTACTTAAAGGAATGAGAAGCTAGAAGCTGAGGCAAAATCTGCTACTGAGAAATTTGAAGAGGTGAGATATTGTCAACACTTAATGCCCATTGATAATTTCTGTAGACCAGCAGGAAATCCAGATTTGAGATTTATCTGTGCAGACCTCAACATTTTGCCCCACCCAGCCATCCCCTGCTTTATTAGCATGCAGTACCAGGCTCCAACACATTGGATAAGAGGGTTAGTTTCTGAAGAAACTGTAGTGATGCATTGGTGGGGAGTAGAAATGAATGTTTTGGTTTATCAACAGAGTTGATAACTAAAGGTAAATTGGCGGCCATAAAGAGATTCAAGTGATGTTTCGAGTGTTAGCCCTTTGTCAGAGCAAATACATGACAAAGTGTTGTGCGTGAAATGTCAGCACTCAAATCTCTTTACGGTGGCCAATTTACGTTTAGTTATAAATCAAAGTCCTCCGTTGATAAACCAAAAATTTGTTCCAACATAGTGGGAATGGTGTGATATATGAAAATACAAAGTTGTTCTCTCTCTTTGCAATTCCAACCTGTTTTATTTATATGTTCACTTATTTGAGTCACCTTCTAGTGGTTGGCTGGTTGGTTTATGTACTTACTGCTTGCTTACGAATGTTTACGTAATGAAACTTTCTTGGTCACCTCCTTATGTCCATACATTCATGCATACACAGCCTTGCTTATGTTACACTGTATTCTTTTTTGGTTACAGATTACAAAGAAATGGGAATATGCTCTTTCTAAAGAAATACCACAAGATTTAAATTCAGTGAGTACCTGCTGGCTTTCTATAAATGCTGTGCATTTGTATTTGGTCATGTTTGCTCTGATGGTACCTTCATATGCCTAAATTCTACTTTTTTTTTCAGATGTTGATGGAACAGAAAGGAGCATGTGACAGCATGATAGATGAGAAAAATAAGCTCATTCATGATTTTCAACAGGTATTAATAGTTTGTTTATTACTAGAACTTGCCATGATTTTTTTTACTTGAGAATCATAACCATTGTTTTGTTTATTAACATAATGGTCTTGACAGCTCTTTAAACCTTTTAATTCCACTCTTTAGGAACTTAAGTCCAAGGATGACCAGTATGTGAAAGATTTAAAGAAGGCTGTAAGTTTTTCAAAATTTACATGTTTGTTGTGGTTCAGTTTTATCTTTGGTTAAAATTTTATTTTCCATTAATTGTTTCAAACTGATTATGAATCACACATTACCATACCCAAGAACAGTAAGAATTTGAACTACAACATTTATAAGAAGTTTTGAGTGTCTTTCTAAATGTTTCTCTAAGAGGACTGTAAGTCACATAGTGAAGTCATTCTTTTAATTTCTATTTTTGTTTTAATTAAGGCTGAAGATGTTGATCTGATGGTTGAAAGAATGGAAGAACAGATGAAACAGTTGACAAAAGCTTACAGAGAAGAACTTACTCAAATTGAGGTTTGTTTGGATATATCTTTACCTGTAAAAAAAAATTGCCACCCCAGAAATTTAAACTACTGAGAAAGTTGATTATCCTTGTATGAAAACTTCTAATTTTAATCAAAATGAAGTAATTAAACCTGCATTTATGGTTGCAGAAAGCGTTTGTGACTGAAAGAGCTGACTTAATTGATAACAACAGAAAGAAATGGCAGAATTCAATGCAGCAGAGGCGAGACAAAGAGGTGACTTGCTAACAGTTTTTAATAGCTTTGCACTCATTTAATTTAGCATTTAATCCAAATGTAAGGTGATAAAAATATGATTTGGGACAGCATTAATCATGGTGTTATTACTCTATTGTAAAGGGTACTGGCAGATAGGATAAACTGTCTCTTGATATTTTCTAATTATAATAGGTTGAGTACATGGATTCACGACGTAAAAGAGTGGAAGATCATGAAAATCAGTTACAAACATTGAGGGTACAAGATGCAGAGGAATACAACATGGTAAAAATCAAACTGGAGACAGATGTACAGGTGGGTAGCCTGTGTTTTGTAAGCAGAATTGCCTGTTTGTAGTATTGGTGGGTAGCCTGTGCTTGTTTGTAGAATGATGTGATTCAATTAATTTTGTGTTAAAGAATGTTTTCTTCTAGTACAGAGGTACAGTATGTTTGTGCATTTATGACTATGCTTGAAAAGCAGATCTTACCAGGTGCTGTTGAAATTTTTCAGAGATTATCAAGCAACAAAAATATTATACAATATATTCTAAAAAGCTTTAAAATATGGAATAATAGTAAAAAAATGTATGGCATTTTCTGTCCAAATTGAAGGCCAATTATCTCTGAAATGTGCATTCTTACCCCCAGTTTCCAACAGCCCTTACTAAGATCTGCTTAATGTACATAGTCACAAACTGTGCAAAAATACCCTCATGTTAGCAGGCACCGTACTTAAGAAATTTGAGCTTCTCAGACCATCCCGAGATGCGCAAAACATATGCACAATAGCAAAAGGAGGCGCACCTGAATTATTATTAATCTACTGGTAATAAAAAATTATTTCTTTGTATGCAGATTTTGGAGCAGCAGTTACAGCAGATGAAGGCTACCTATCAGCTGAACCAAGAGAAACTAGAATACAACTTTCAGGTCAGTTGACCCTAATAGTGATCAGCATCAAATTTCTCCTTTTAATATCAATGTTTATTCTACCGCTGAGGTCATGAGAATTATGGATGTGATCATCCAAGGTGAATTTTATTGATATTTTAATAACTTCTTCCCAGTACTTTTATAAGAAAAGTAGGGGGACAATATAGGAGAATTTGTTCTTTGATATTAGGGGTTAAATGGTTAAGCAACAACTTCACTCTGACTCGGAAACATTGTGCTTATATGCAATACATGTAATTCCCCACTATGAGTATTGCAGAACTTTGTTTTTGTTGTTTTAATGCTCAATCTCCCTAAATGTGCGCAAATCACTTCACTTATGCTATACAGGTCTTGAAGAAGCGAGATGAGGAAAACACCATTACAAAATCACAGCAGAAACGAAAAATTACCAGGTTTGTAATCATGTAAAGATGTTGTTCACTCAGTGCCCATAAGTCATTTTGTCAGTAAGGCCTTTAAATTTTTGAATTCTTATGGTTCTTTTTTACTTCTTAGACTTCAGGATGTCCTTAATAATCTGAAACAGAAGTTAGCTAAGCAAGAAAAACAATATAGGTAGGTATTAAGTTATAAGCAAGTTTAATGCTTTAAACATGCAACTAGATCTTAATTGTGAGTAAAGAGTTTAACTCTGACTTTTTGCTTTGTTGCTTTAAGGTTAGTTAACAACAACAACAGCAGAAAAAGTCACCGTCAACCTCTTTACTCACAATATTGACATCAATTCCTGACTACAACTGCTCTGACTTTGAACATGTATCTAAACTGAATAAAGATTGTTAATTTTCTTTTTGTTGGTGTTCAATAAGGGAAGACAACCAAGCTCTAACAGATGATTACAAGAGAATTACAGAGCAGTTCAGAGAACTTCAGAAAAAGTCAAGGTAAGTTCATTTAATTAAATTATACATTTCATTATAAAAATCAGTGTTGGCACGGTCAGGGAAAATTCAGGGGAAAACATAATTTTTTCAAAGTCAGGGAAAAGTCAGGAAATGTTATTTTTGGCTAGCTAGGTGCCAGGTTTGGGAAAGGTAATGTTGTTTCAAACAACATTTATGAAGGAATTGATTTCTGTGGCTTCACCACTGTCTCTATATTTGGCAAAGAATTTGTCTGGGTTTGAGGTTAGTGAGACGTCAGGCAATTTTGCATTTTGATGAATGATGTATGTTAATATTTTGTTTATTAGTTTAGGTTCTATTTTCTCCTTTCTTTTTTATTTGGGAGGTATCCTTGATGGGGTTAACCTGTGGTACCTCCTTTTCATATAGTTTATATTTATTTTTGATTGTATGAATAAAGCATTATTATTAACCCAGAAAATCACTTTGAGATTACACTATAACAAAATGCGATATCCATATTTTTTGAATACCATTTGCCATGCCTTCATTAAACCATGCAGAGATCAAAGCTCACATCTGATTTTCCTTTGTAGACATTTTCAAACAACGGATCAGAAGAAGTTCCAGGACATCTCGTCTATGAATGAGGAGCAGGTCAGGGAACTGGTGCACAGTGTCATGGAGGAGGATAGAATTATTCATGAGCATCAACTGGGGTTGCCATGGGAACCACCTGACCTGTAAGTACTGTCACATGACCTGTAACAGTCATGTGACTGGACAAAACTAGGACAAAACTTTTGTCCTAAAGGACAAAACTTTTTTTGAAAGGGGGAGCATTATGCACCCTTTACATAACTATACTGAATTTGAAATTACATTTGGCTTTATAGAAGTTTCATGGAGGTTGACAAAACAGTGGAACCAACTACAGGACCAAAGGAGAAGCAGATGTCTGCCACGCAGATGGCTCATGAAATAATGTCTGGAGGTAAGACCAAGTTATGTGGTTGTTATATGAAATGTTACCTTTTCTGCCAGAAAATGGCAGGAAAAGAGGGTAAGGGACTTTGGACCTTGGGGTGGAGCCTTCCCATCAAAAACTTTCTTGAGTCCCCCTTCCCCCCCACCCCCCCCCCCCTTGGATTGAGCTCATGTGACATGTGTCAGACTGCATACTGAGACTAGGATGAACAATGTTGAAAGTGCTATGTGGTGATAAAGAAAGAAAGATGGTAAATTTTCAGCTCTGTGCTAAATGAAATAGAAAAGATGAAATATTCATCATCTTTTCTCATCATATTTTGTGTGTTACATTAAGCTCTAAGCTCTAAAAGTCATAATAGATTTTGGATATATATGCAACTGCCTTATATATGTTTTCCCACCTGGTGGCAGTATAGGCATGAGAGCAATAAGAGGTCTAGTTGCGTGAGAAGTAATGTTTACAGGTTATTTGTATTGTGGTTAAAAACTCACCAGTTGCTTCATTGTCACATAGTTGGAACAGAAGATGGAGAGGATGAGCTGGAACAAGGATCAGTTGTCAGAGAATTTCAACAAGATGGCCAGAATGCAGGAAGGAAGTTATCAGCTAAGACCATCAAGGCCATATTGGAACTGATCTGCGATGAGGCTGTGAGTAAAGTCTTCAACATTAACACTGTTTAGGGATGGGCTGTGTGGAAAATGAGAGAAAAGGGTGTGGGAGCCTGGAGAAAGGAGGTGGGAGCCTTGCAGAAAGGGAGTGGGATGCTGAAGAAAGGAAGTGGGAGCCTTGCAGAAACTTATGTGTGATAATTAAGTAGCTGATGGAAATACCATGTATAAATAAAGTTATCCTATCCTAAAGGGAGTGAGACCCTAAAAAAAGGAGCCTGGAGAAAGGGGGTGGGAGCCTGAAGAAAAGGAGTGGAAGCCAAAAGAGAGGAGATGGGAGCCTGAAGAAAGGGTGTAGGAACCTGGAGAAAGGGGGTGGGGGCCTGTAGAAAGAGTGTGGAGAAAAAAGGTTGGAGCCTGAAGAAAGGGAGTGGGAGCCTGAAAAAAAGAGAGTGGGAGCCTGAAGAAAGGGGGTGGGAGCCTGTAGAAAGGGTGTGGTGAAAGGAGGTGGGAGCCTGAAGAAAGGGTGTGGGAGACTGGAGAAAGTGGGTGGGATCTTGGAGAAAGGGTGTGAGAACCTGGAGAAAGGGGGTGGAAGCCTGAAGAAAGGGGGTGGGAGCGTGGAGAAAGGGAGTGGGAGCCTGTAGGATGTGGAAACCTGGAGAAAGGAGGTGGGAGCCTGAAGAAAGGGTGTGGGATCCTGGAGAAAGGGGGTGGGAGCCTGAAGAAAGGGGTTGGAGCCTGTAGAAAGGGCGTGGGAACCTGGAGAAAGGGGAGTGGAAGCCTGTAGAAAGGGTGTGGGAACCTGGAGTAAGTAGGTGGGAGCCTGAAGGAAGCGGGCGGGAGCCTGGAGAAAGAGGGTGGGAGCCTGAAAGAAGGGGTGGGAACCTGAAGGAAGGGGTGGGAGCCTAAGGAAAGGGGGCGGGGCCTGTAGAAAGGGGGTGGGAGCCTAGAGAAAGGGTGTGGGATCCTGAATGAAGGGTGTGGGAGCCTAGAAAAAGGGTGTGAGAGCCTGGAGAAAGGGGGTGGGATCCTGAAGAAAGGGTGTGGGAGCCCAAAGAAAGGGGGTGGGGGCCTGGAGAAAGGGGCTGGGAGCCCGGAGAAAGGTGTGGGAGCCTGAAGAAAGGGGGTGGGAGCCTGGGGAAAGGAGGAAAAATGCATGGTTCCCCCAATTATCTTTTTGGGTACCAAGAGCACTTGCTAAGTTCTGCTTTCTCTAAATAGTTTTAGACCGCGCAAAAATATCATTGTATTAGTAGGCACCACCCATAGGAAACTCGAGTTTCTCAAGATGCGGAGAATGTATGCGCAGGAACAAAAGTAGGCATTGTCACTGTCCCAGGCTGACTGTCTTTTCATCTTTTCAGGGATTTCTTGTGGAGTCTAAACTGACCAAACTTCTTGCTCCTCTTGAAAGAGATGAACAGTCTTTGATGAAGCTGGATGCTATCTTTGCGGTAGGAATTTTCCGTGTTTTGGAAAAACAACATTTTTCAGTATAGGATTAGTTTGATAAATGGCAAAGTATGCTTTTGGTAATGGAGCATTGTTGACCAGTGTACAATAATTTTGCTGTATCTTAACAAGAAGGTTCGCTATAAAGGGCAAGCCCCTCCATCATTTCACGCCTTTGTGGGCATGAGATGAAAATTTAGACGCCGTTCAGCTGTGGCAAGTTGTTGGCTCAAGTGTCCTCTGAAAAATTTTGCCTCAAAATTTCAAAACACCACCGCAATATTGAGATATCAAGTTCTAATTTGTTTAACAGGGTTTATTCTGAAAACTAAACCAATTTTGTTGGTACAGGCTGTACCGAAAAATACACATGTTGTTTGCCAGTTGTTCACGCTCTGATGGTTGATTGACAACTGAAGGTGAGAAATGGCCAGGCCAGTCCCCTTTTATACCGGAACTTCCTGTTTAAAGAGGAAGAAAAATAATAAACTGGACTCCACAATTTATAAACTCTTGAAGAGAGAATGTTTTGTACCATTTGCTTTCCCAAGAGGGAATTTTTTGTTTTGGAGAATTTCTGGCAATTTTGATTCCGGTCCAGGAGTAATACAATCGACAGAATATCAGTTTCCCAACAGAACACAATTTTCACCTTTTTCCATTAACCTGAAAATCTTCTCAACAGAACGGAATTCTTCTTGTTTTGAGTGAACTGTATTCCCTTTATACTGCTATCAGGGACAGAATGAACGGAATACTATTCTTTTCAATCTCGAAACAGAATAGGCATCTAAAGAACATGAATACTACGGAACTTAAGGGGGAAGTATCACGCGAATTTTTTGTCATTTCAAAACCCAAGATCGTTTGTCTGTCAACAGAAACAGCAACAACAACAACAAAAAATAATGATTGTTTAGTTTTGTTATGAATTTTCACCCCAGTGTAATAAAACTGTCGATTAGTGCCTCTAGATCTGGCCAGAGACAGAGTAGGTCGGTATGGATGAAACTTGACTGAAAATGTTAGGTTAACGTTTTTCAAGTTCTTGCATTTTTGTCTTCAAAAGGCGCTAGAACAGATCACGAGTTGTTCCTTTCAATGATTGAGTTGATTTCTTTCCTCTCGTTGTTCTAGAATTATTTTGTAGCTACGTGAAGGTCTTATTTCACCATTTTTAATAAAAGAGTTTAAAAACCCCACGACACTTCCCCTTTAAGCAACGACAACAGCACCAAACAAAAACAGTCGCTCAGCACGAGCATTTTAAATTTTGGTACATTTCTTTGTCGTCCTCTGTAAAACAACAACGTGAAATGACCAAAATCAAGGCGAATTTTTCATTCTCTTTGTTAACTTGAATGCCACTCCTACCAATTTGGTTCCTGGGTAGTTCGCCGTTTCTGTAGAAGTTGAACGAGTTGAAATAATGGCGAAGTAATATAAAGGAAGTTATATTTTCAAGTGCCTTTGCCGTTGTCGTTGTTGCTGCCCAAGTTCCCTAACAGTTTCCCCAAGGAAACCGCGCCAAATCTAAGCTACTGTGCCTTGCTGTGCATGTAAATCACGTATATTTCACATGGTAATGCCAACAGTAAGTTCTCTTTTTTTCCCTCGCACAATCCCGCTGTGGAACAGCCATCTTATGTCTTCCATTAATGCAGAGTCAACCGCTGTCTTCCAAAAGAACGCCCTACAAACTATAAGGCAGTAATACGCAGTGAGATGTGATAATGTGATTTATTCACTTTTATGTTTATTTATTTACTCATTTACTTGCTGCACACTTGAGGAAAAAGCTGAGCAAACTGCCTCTCGAGGCGATTTGCTCAGCTGTTTCATCACGTGGGCGGCCATACTACTCTACTAACTATGATGCTGTTGAGTTTTCGTGAGTGTTTCGCCTCAAGAGATCGAGAGGAAAATATCTGTCATGTTTTGTATTTGAGATTTTGCCTCGCGAGGCGAAATTCGTACGAAAATTCAACCGCACACTTGAGGAAACAGCTGAGCTGATTGCCTTGCGTGGCCTCGCGATCCCTTGCAAGGCAGTTTACCCAGCTCTTTCCTCAAGTATGCAGCAAGCTTAATTAAGATATAGGTGTATATTTTTGTTTCCTGTCCTGCCCTTACCGATTTTTAATGTTCTTAATACCCTTCCGACTGCTACGATTATTAAATATGTATTTATGTTTTTTGAAGGCACTGGGGGTGGACACTGAGGATGACATCTACCTTCTGTCAAGCTACTTCATGAACAGGATCCGAGGAACTGGAGACGGAGAGCAGATACAGGAAGGAAGTGAGAAAGATGTCAAGGAAGAAGAGGACATGGAAGATGAGAAAGGAAGCTTGGAAGAAACGGGTGGCATGACTGAGGAGGGAGAGAAGAAAGATGAAGAAGGATCGGTGGTGTTCAGTGTGGATGAGAAAGCAAGTCAGTCATCTTCGGTCAAAGCACACTTGTCAGGT
>NW_028145474.1:1460000-1470000 GCF_977016875.1 Pavona decussata | reverse complement strand
TTCAGGCGGAGCTATCCAAGGACCACGAATGAACCAAACATAATCGTTTATCTTCTGTGTAGAAATGTATCATATGTATTAAAAAAATTCTTTCGTTTTGAGGAATGATCATCTTCATTGAGTTGCATTTTCTGTTTCTTTTAATGGCTACGGCATGACATTTTAGCGCAAAGGTGAGCTGCTAAGCAGGGAGCAGGGATGGTGCAGTGGCGAGAGCACTCGCCTCCCACCAATGTGGCCCGGGTTGGATTCCCGGAGTTGACGCTATATATGGATTGAGTTTGTTGATGGTTCTTGTCCCTACTCCGAGGGTTTTTCTCCGGGTACTCCGGTTTTCCTCCCTCCGTGCAAGGAAAATACTACCATCCATTGGGGTGGGGGGGGGGGGGGGGGGTGCACAGGCAGGAATATTTTTGCCTTACGTTTCAGATAAGTATCGGTCCTTATCGTGCATTTGGCTTATGAAAAAGAGGTTTTTATTCAATGATTTAATATCACACATAAAGACCTGGCCTCTGAGTTCCGGAAAAGAGGCTAATCGCCGCCGCTCAAGCAATGTGCGGTAAGTAGAACAATAGGAAAATGATTTACTGTCTTTTTTTTTTTTAGATAATGACATGCATCTCTTCAAGTTGTCCCGTCTAAAAATTTCCACTTTTTTCCTTTTTAACCCATTGCAGCCCACGTGTTTTTGACATTTTCACAAATTAGCATATTGTTAATAATTAACCCAATGTGCAGTAAAAATTGACAACTTACTGGGTCAAAGAACCAGCACTCCTTTGGTCTAGAATAGCTAGAATTTCTAATTGTCGAATAAAATACCCAACCTGCGAATTAAAGATTACCCAAAAAACAAAGCTGAAGGTAAAAATTTCGAAAATTTGATGAAATTTGATCCTCGCGTCACATGGCAGTAATTTGATCCGCTCTCGAGGAGACGTGTTTGTTTACGCAAGATTAGGCAGTTACCACGTTTCATCAATGAAAATAGAAAGAAAAACAGGCAATAAAGCTTTCCTAATTAAAACATTTATTCAAATAAGTCTTTGTATAGGTCTTAGAAGAAAACGCGTATAATTTTTGCCGCGAGGCGACCGACTCGCAAGCGATTTGAAGCAATTGCGAGTCAATTTTGAAGCGAATTTATCGACCCGTGCGGAGCACGTTTTTCAAAACTTTTGCAAAAACTGTTCGGAATACGAAGAATCGATCAATTAGAATAGTATTTCAGTACAAATCCACAATCAAACCTGTAATTCTTTGTGAGTTGTATTGCGAGAAACGCTCTAACATCACCAAGAAAGTCCATGGCGAAAATAATGATTTGAGATGTCCGCCAGCTCGTCGCCTCGGTAAAACTACAAATTTTCCTCGAAGCATAATTTCTTCGCCGTTAATGCTTGGATTTCCGCTGTTGAAACTGTCGAGTATTCCTTAGAAGTTCCTCTTTCGATTTACCGTTTCGAAA
The DNA here is from genome assembly GCF_977016875.1 of Pavona decussata. Taxonomy (NCBI): domain Eukaryota; kingdom Metazoa; phylum Cnidaria; class Anthozoa; order Scleractinia; family Agariciidae; genus Pavona; species Pavona decussata. The sequence continues at coordinate 1,468,529 of NW_028145474.1, read as the reverse complement.
AGGTGTGTTTTCCTTCGGAAAATGCGAAATTGGCGTCTTGAATATTTAAGCGTAAAGCGCGTGGCCCGCCATTATCGATGAAATCTGATATTTTCGGAAGACAAAAACCTTTTTGTGTCTAGACCCCCCTAAGACCTAAAAATATATGCGCAGACGATAGATTCTGATTGGTCAGTCTTTTCTAAAGACAATTAGAACAATAGAGGACAAAATTATCCCTTCTAGGGGAGGCAGGAACCTAGCGCGACCGTGCGAATTTTATCGGCCGGTTTTGGGCGCCTCGGCCGTTAATGCACTTTTCACTCTCCTTGGGAATCATTTTGAAGAAGTTACTTTCAGATTCATTGAAATAAGCAGGGCAAACTTCCCAAGACAACGAGGTGAGCGACTATCTGACCCTGTAGCCAAGACTGTAGTCTTCACAAAACCATGCGTGGGGTTTATTTTCAACACTGAAAATTGCACCGTCAGCTCAACTGTTCCTCGAAGCTGCAAAACGTCAAATGTGATGGAAACAAAACAGGGAACCCAGCCTTTTTGAAAACCTAAGTTTTTTCATGATAGCGAAGAAAGGTAATAACCACTTCAAATGTTAGTCGAGAGGATCTGAGGTTTTCCCCGTCATATGAAGAAGCGAGTTTAGTTTGGTTATTATATTTGCCGAGGGAAAATGAAATAAAGTATTCATGATATTGAAAAGTTAAATGGCAGAATGGGGAAATGATACAATTTCAGCTTAACGGTGGTGTTTTTTTTTTTTTTTTTTTTGCGAAGCATTAATTTGAGGGGGTGGCTTAACCAGGGAGGCGCTTTTTCAAGTAAATACAGAACTACTTCTGGGAAACTAAAACCCACAAAAGTAATGCTTATGAGTTGCTATATCATCGCAATTTCTTGACTGTAGTTGAAATTTGGATTAGTTAGAGTTGGACATGACAATAGGCCTTATCACGGTTTTCGACGCCATTTTGACGAGTAGGCAAACATGTCTTGAAATAACAGTGTTTGTATGGAAATCCGATGTCAAATAATTTTCAAAAAACATTGCATCCGAAAAATTCATGACTTGGAAACTTTTGGCATTAGGAAAACGATTTTAAGTAAAAAAATTTGAGGGATGTAGCTGTGCCAGAAAGCGTCCAGTCGTGTTTTAAACTTTCCATACATTTGTCTGTATAGCGAACCAGCCGTGAACTGCTACTAAAAATACAGTCGAACCTGTATATAACGGCCACCCTCGGGACTTGAGGAACACAGGTGTCCGCTTAATACAGGATCACTAAAAATACTCACTGGGCGTGGTCTAATGTCAATTTTAATGGCGTATCATACAAAAACATTTCATGCAAAGAAAACAGTAGGACAATCAACACTCTTTCAAGCGATCAATACTTTAAAAAAAGTTCAGTGCCAGCTTGTAACAGCTATAATATACGTAACATTGTGTAAAAGCACTGATGTCCTCTACTCTTCTACGGCATACAGTACTGTATTTCTATGACTTACAGTTCACAATAAAATAACTCATTCCGTCATTTCATAGTTGTTCCTTTCGAAATGGAGTTATAACCGAAATGTTGCTAATTAAAAGAAGTACAATAGCAAAAAATTCTTCAAGTTAAAAAAGGAATAGAGTAAGAATTACGGCGACTTAAAAAAGTCGGACACGTGCGTTTGGCGCTCCGGCATTTGAAACTTTTGTTTGTAGAGCAAGTCGTTAACTGTCGACACTGCCAGCGACAATTCCTGTTATCCATGGTACTGCGCAAACGCCCGAAGTTGTTCTGCATGTTCTATGGCATCTAACAGTGATCTTTGAAGGCGATTCATTCTCCATCACATGACAGAAGAACAAGCTAATTAAAAAGGAATTTCTAGCTAAAGAGTGAAGCATATTCAAAACAAACTTGTTTTAGCGTTCGTAATATGGTACTGTACTTCAGCACATTGCGGACATCTGAAACTGGACGTTAACGATACTAAACGGCCGACTTATCAGCTTATAGTAGCTTTGTACATGTTATTTCGTTATCGTGACGATGGATCGCATTTTAAACACAACAAAATACCGCATAAAAAAGACATATGGCTTAGTTTCCATTCAAGGGTGGCCGCTTAATACAGGTAAAAATAACAAAGAAAGACAAACATAGGACTGCTATAGGGTGGCCGCGGCCGCTTAATAGAGGTGGCCGCCTAATACTGGTAACAAATACAGCGTTTGTATGAGCGAAAAATCGGGACTTTGAAAATTGGCCGCTTAATAGAGGGTGGCCGCTTAATACAGGGCCGTTATATACAGGTTCGACTGTAGTTCGCAGGAAAAAAATACAGGGAAATGTATGGAAAGTTCAAAACAAGCCTGGACGCTTTCTGGCACAGATAGATCCCTCAAATTTTTTTCTTAAAATCCTTTCCCTAGTTCCAGAAGTTTCCAATTCATGAATTTTTCAGAAGCGATGTTTTATGAAAATTATTTGACATCGGATTCCCATACAAACACTGTTATATCAGACGTGTTTGCCTACCCGTCAAAATGGCGTCGAAAACAGTGATAAGGCCTGTTAAGCGAATTAATGGTAATGAGGTGAACACTACCCAATGAGGACTGTGGTATAATTAAGGCTCATTTCTGCCACAGTGTTGTTCCCATAGACAAAAACTTCGCTCCACATTTTTTTTTCTACCCTGGTGTAAAACGGGGTATTGGCAACAGTTAACTTAAGCAAAGGAAAGCTAGATGGTGGGGGTAAACATACATGGCAGTAATACTCTACTCCTGGTTGATTCATGCTGAGGAAACCAGCTTCCGCTTGGATGGACAGTAGGATGGGTGAATGAGAATGAGCAGAGTTGATGAGGTACATTGGCCACAGTAAACAGATTATACAGTACAATAACCTTTATTCATCTCAAATTTAAGGTAGCAATAGACCTTTATCACTGACAGTAATTTAAAATTTTTATTTAGGCCTGGTAATCCAAAACAATCGACCCTGCTGGGAAGAGCACCTTAAAATTAGTAAAAAGGCAAAGTTTGAAAGTCTTGTCAGGTAACATAGCGAAGATACAGTTCCGTGAATTCAGGAACTTTTCCAAACGTTTATATGAAGACGGGCGGGCAAACTTTGCCCGTTTCCATACAAACATCGATAAAATTTTCAGACTTAACGGAACTATATCTTCGCTTCTTTAAAAGACCACACTCTCAAACTTTGCCTTTTTACTAATTTTAAGGCGCTCTTTCCAGCAGTATCAATTGTTTTGCGTTATCGGGCCAACATTAAAATATTAAATTTCCGTGATAAGGGAAAATAGTCTGCGAAGCAAGCATTTCTTTGGAGTTTTCTGCCTTCCATATTTTGGATGTGTGCAAAATGAGGCTCTTGTCCCAATTTCTGCACAGTGAAACAGCGAAAACGCACAAATGGAAACGTTTGCTGCACTGGCTAAGGTAGCAAAGTTGCCAATATCTTCGAGAAATAAATTACGAATTACAAAATAACAAAAGGTGTAGATGATGTTTTGTGCATGTCATTTGAACAACTAATTCACACTAAATGAAAGACAAAAGGAAGGTTACAATAAAAATTTAAAAACAAAATTTACTACTTATATGTCCTATTAAAGATTTTATTTTGTTCCATTCACTAAGTACAGAGGGGCTGGGGCATAAAGGTTTTAGCTAAGTAGTAATTTAAGGTTTCTTCTATTTTATTTTATTTTACCAAAACTCATGAACAAATTCCGGAAAAATGTGGAATTTTCCATTTTTCCTATTATCTTGGATTGCTCTCATTTTAGGCATGTGAACTGTTACTGACAGTTCATTTGAAAAACGTACATTCATTTTCTCCCTGAAATTGGGTCAATGTTTCTCATAAAAACTAAAAATCAAGTTAAACCAATGATCAGCATCAAATATCTCCTTGTAATATCAAATGCTTATTCATCCCTCGAGGTCATGAGAATTAAGGATATGATCACCCAAGGTGAATTTTCTTGATATTTTAATAACTTCTCCCTAGGTAGTGCTTTTACAAGAAAAGTATGGGGACAAGATAGGAGAATTTGTTCTTTGATATTAGGGATTAAAGGGTTAAACTCATCATAGGCCCTTTATGTCCCAAGCAGTGGTGATAAATTGAATAAAATTATGTTAAATTAAATTAAATTAAATTAAATTAAATTAAATTATTTAATTACATCCATTTTGAAGTCACTGGTGATCCTTGGAATCTGATTGGTCCAAAATGATGCAATTTATTCCCAAATTGCACCATTTTTTGCTCTAAATCGCATCCTTTCTTTAGCCCATCAAAATGGAAATGAAGTAACACAAATAGAATATTAATATTGACAATGATACTCCGTGATTTCAAAATGGATGTAATTAAGTGGTAATTGAACTTTGTGTCGTGCAATTTGGGTCCGAAATCATACTTGTGATTTCAAATCAAACTTGCGCTGCGCGCTCGTTTGATTTTGAAATCACGCGTATGATTTCAGACCAAATTGCACTCCACTCAGTTCCATCACCAATATAAATTATGTTATGTATGCATGTATGAGTGTCCGTCCGTCCGTCCGTCTGTCATCCTGAGGTGAAGAGTTGTGGTATTCTTCATTGATTACAGTAAGGTTTTGTCAGGATTTTTAGGGTCAACATCCTTCCAGTCGGGAAAGACTTCTGACAAGTGTGCTAGCTTGGGCTCCAGTATTGGTATTACTTGCTCTGCAACAAAACGGTTCCCTTCTTTAGAAAAATGAAGACCATCACATAGAAATGACTCCCAGTTCTAAATAAAAACAAAGCAACAAAGAAAAACATGTCACGTTAACCTTAAATTGAAGAATGGTAATGTAGCATTTTTTGTGATGAGGAATGAAAGAAAAGGGTGGCATCTGGGAGAAATATGGAACTGGTGAAAAAGTAAAAACTAAATAAAATGGTTTTAATTACTTCTTTTAACAAGAAGGCCACTTAAAAAGGGACTGTGCCAGCTGCGGCAAATGTGTAGTAGAGTCCAGTTGAGAATAATTTGCCTACAACTGCTCGTGGGATTTTGCTTTTCTGCCATTGCAAAAGCTTTCAAAAATATCACAACAGCTTCTGTTAAATTAAAACTAAAGAAGATGAATGCCATTCAAGCAGATGAAAGCAGTTTGACCAACAACTTCAAAGCGCCTCTCATCAACGCAGGCAAGCATCTCGAGTGACATGTTCTCTTTAACAGTTCAATGAAAGTCTGTTGCTCTTAAATGTCACATTGAATGCCATGGTCATTCAGAAATACTAATAATTATGGGAAGGGGAAAAGTCACACAGATAACATCAAACCCAACAGGGGCAAAGACTGGGAAGAGGAGGGAACTGTACGTAAAGTTCCCTCCCTCAAGAGGCATGTACACCGTCAATTCAAAAGAAGAGAATCTAAATCTAAATATTGGTGTTATTTGAAAACTTACCGGATTTGCATGAAATAATGTGTAAAGATCTACAACATCCACTCCAAGTTTCTTTCCCAAATCAGCACATCTCTGAGCAAATAACTGTACTCTTTCAGCTGAATAGGTCATTTCCCTACCTATATAAGAAACAATTTGAACAGAAAGTAACAGTGACACAGTGAAACTCTGAAAGGAAGCCAAATACATATTACAAGATATAGTAATACATCAGTAAGTCACCATTGCTATTACATTAATTATTTTTTTAGTCTTTCAAAAATGTAAGATCCCAGGTCTTAAGGGTGCCAAAAATCAGGAGAGAAGGAGGGGATGGGTTAATTTTAGTGAAATATTTTTTTTCAAATTTTATTTTTTAGTAAAATATCATCATTTGGTAGTCTCTTTACAGTTCTCTGGTTTGCCATGTGATCATCAAGATCACAAGCTTCAATAAATTGGCTGCCATCTTGGTTTGTAACAGCAAGCACCACCTACTGAGCGACAAAACCACTGAGGGGTCCCTTGTCAAAACGTATAGCCTCCCCACCTCCACCCCCTTGTTAGTTTGTTTGCTCATCCCAGGTTGTGCTTACCCTTACAAACCAAGATGATGGCTATTCGATCAAAGTATGATTTCAACTATCACAAGGAAAAACTGACAGGTTACAGTAAACAGTCTATTAAATTTGGGGTGGTTAGCAGCTTATTAAATATATCAGGTGTTATTAATAATGGTAATTGAACTGAGTGGAGTGCAATTTGGTCTGAAATCATATGCGTGATTTCAAAATTGAACGAGCGCGCAGCGCGAGTTCGATTTGAAATCACAAGTATGATTTCGGACCAAAATTACACGACACAAAGTTCAATTACCACTTTATTACACTTATTTTGAAATCACAGAGTATCATTGTCAATTTTAATATTCTATTTTTGTTACTTCATTTCCATTTTGATGGGCTAAAGAAAGGATGCGATTTAGAGCAAAAAATGGTGCAATTTGGGAATAAATCGCACTGTTGAGAGCCAATCAGATTGCAAGGATCACCAGTGATTTCAAAATGGGTGTTATGAATTATTTTAATAATATTATATATTTTCCTTTCTCCTTTACAAAAAAGAAACTGTCAACTGTTTGCATCAGCCACCCAGCTAAGTTTACTTGCCTTGTTCCTCACAGTACTTTGTGTACATATTTATTGATAATGCTGGTGGTGTTAGCAGGACAAGTTGACTTTCTGCTATCCCATCATTGATAAATTGTGATATAATATCAGTCATGTTTGCGATGTACTGTTCTATAGTGAGTCCTCGCGCTTCTGTGTTAGAGTCATTAGAGCCTAGCAACACAACGGCTGCTACAGTGCTTCCTTTGGGACTGTTGTCACACTGAAGGATTCTACGCAGAATGTATTTGTTGTAAGCTGATGTGTAGCCAGAAAATCCACGATTTAGAACATCACATTTCCTGTTGGGAGAGCATTTTTTTATTTACCAAACAAGTAACAAAAATGTGTGAGTTTCTTTCAAAACTTAAAAAAAAAACAGTCCTTCCCCCCCCCCCCCTCCCCCCAATTTTTCCCTCTTACAGTTTTGTCTGTGGCCCAGGGTTGGGGTATACAGGAAAACGTGGCCTTAAAGGTGTTTGTATTCATCCTCGCAGTATGTGAAAGCCTGGGGTTTTAGACTTTGGGCTTTTAAATTTTGGACCAAATAGGTGTCTAATGGTGAGTCTCAGATTTAACATAATTTTACATGCAAATTATTATAAATATATATACAGACCAAGGCTCAATTTCTTGAAAGTTGTGATAACTTATTGGGCTTATTGAACAGCGTTTAAATTTGCATTTCACACTCTCAAAGGTGCGAAGGAAGGAGGGGCTTGCCCTTTATAGCGGAACTTCTTGTTTAATATGTTCTTAATATTTTGGCTAAAATTTCCAAACTAAACGATGTTATCAAAAGGCTCTTAATAAACAAACCTATTGCACCAAAGTGACCCCTGATTGTGAAAGAATGATAAACCACGATATTCTATTAATTATTAAGATGATACTTGAAATTCAACACCAAACCCGGTATCTCGAACTATTTTTTCCCCTTGGGAGTTCGAGTTAATTAGCGAGGTTTCTATGCATTAAAAATCGGATTGCCGAAAAAACGTGTCAGTTCTAACCTCTGAAAATGATCTGCAATAGCAGCGCCCCAGCCTCCCTCGCTAAACGAATACTGTGGAAATAAAAATATTTAGAAAGTACAAATAAACTTTTAAAAGAACTTCTCATAAGCTTACAACACGGTGGCATTTCAAGAAGCCAAACGAGACCCAACCGATACACTACAAGTATTATCAAGGCACTGGATAGAGGCTTACAGTTAATCTATCATAATGTAGTCATTTCAAACAGGTAGAGTCGATTTACAATGACTTACTTGAGTAAGGGAATCCCCGAACAGGACCACTCTTGGAAACAGTTTAGCCGCCATGATAACCGAGAGAATGTCTGGGAGGACTAAGGCCCACAATGCCGTCTCTAGGCCCAGTCTACTCTCACATTGTTCTTCCGCAACTGAAAGAGTTTCCGTGCGGTCGAGTCTATTAAACGTCCTCGCAGATCATACAGAGACTAGTCCATCTGACCATACTTATTGACGACTGGAGGGGAGCCAGGATGGCGTAGCCTGCAAACAGGCTTCCCGGGGGCGCTCAGACAGCGGAAGGAGAGAGAGAAGGGAAGCCTGCAAGGGAGTCTGAGAATTTGCTTGTCAACTGTCAGATTTTAACCCATCAGCGCGCACCGGTAGCCTGTTCCCAGGCTAGGATGGAGCACTGGTGATAGCACTCGCCTCCCACTAAAGTGGCCCGGGTTCGATTCTCGGTCTGGGCTCCTGCTCCCTGCTCCGAGGGTTCTCCTCCAGTTACTCCGGCTTTCCTACCGCCACAAAAACCAACATTTCTAAATTCCAATCCAACAGTGGAGAGAAGAGCCACTCTGTGGATTCCACTGAAATTTCCATTTATTTTACTGGACTCAGATGGTTTATATTGGACATCTGTCGGACAGAGGTATCTGA